>NC_043711.1:101055793-101060889 GCF_006229205.1 Suricata suricatta | reverse complement strand
CAAGCAAGGATAGGCACACAAGGGTGTCAAAGCCTGTGGGTGGGGCTCTCAGCCCCCTCTTCCGTGCAGGTGTCCGAGGTCTGGGTCATCAGGCCTGGGCCAGCTGGGGCGGCTGAGGGGACAGCTCCTAGACCACCTGGGCTGGGGGAGGGCGCACCGGAGGAGCCCCCAGACCTGCTGACCTTCCTCCCCTGGGGCAGGTGGTCCAAGAATTCTGCCCAGGGACCATGGGGTCCCTGCCTCCTGCTGAGCGTGAGCGTCAGCAGGATTATTTTCTTTTTTATTGCCTCCGAGACACATGCTGACTTGGTCAAAATCGCGCCGGCAAGATGTGACTGATGACGTATGAAATGAAAACTTGCCCAGTGCAGAGAGCCGGGCGAGAGCAGGGTGTGGACGCCCGGCTGGGCTGGCCAGACACAGTGATAGCCTCACGTTTCCAGGCTGTCTTTCCGCCCGGCTGGGCCGGCGCAGGTGTGGAGCAGACCCGAGCAGATCCGGTTACGGCTGGGAGTCCACCTCCCCACCGCCAGGTGCCCAGATCAGGGAGCCACAACCGGGAGGGGGGGGGGGCCGGAACACCGGCTGCTGGGAAATGAGATAGGCCCCAGGGGAGTTCCTGGGCCCTGGATAGCACAGGACGGGTGCAGGGGGGACAATGAGGGGGTCAGAATGCAAGCATTGCCCTTTCGTCTCTACCACTGTGATCCTGCTCTGCTCTCACCCCTCACCCCTGCTCTCCATCTCTCATAGTCAGGAGAAATGGACTTTTCTCTGCTTTGCCAAAAACCAGACCATCATGAAGAATTGGGTTGTTGCTGTTTAATTTTTTTTTAATGTTTGTTTTTGAGAGAGAGAGAGAGAGATAGAACAAGAGCAGGGGAGGGGCAGAGAGAGAGGGAGACACAGAATCCAAAGTGGGCTCCAGGCTCCGAGCTGTCAGCACAGAGTGTGACGCAGGGCTCAAACCCACGAACCGTGAGATCATGACCTGAGCTGAAACCGACTGAGCCACCCAGGTGCTCCAGAACTGTGTTGTTATTTTTAACTTAGAAGGCTTTCCTGTTAACGTATTTTCCTTTTCATCCAGATGGTAACAGACATGTATCAAAAGCTTTCTCTGTGCCCCAGGCACCTTGCAAAGCACTTTGCCTGAATTGAATTAACTTCCGAATCCTCCTGGGAACAGTAGGAGGCAAGTGACCTTAGGAGATGGGCGCTATAGCCTCCCATTACACAGATGGGGAAACCGAGGCACAGGGAGCTTAAATCTAGGAGACCCAAGGGCCAGTGGCAGAGCTGGGGTGTGAAACCAGACAGACAGGCTCCCAGGGCCAGGCATCTAGCTCCTTTCTCCCCGACTTCCTCTAAACAGTCTCCAAGACTCTGCTGGTGTCCTCAGCTCTCAGACCAGCATCCCGTATACTCCCAGCCAGATATTTCTTGCTCGTGTGTTTGCATGAGTGCCTTCATTCATTCATTCATCATGCGAACATTCACTAATGGCCTGGTGCAGTGTTGGGGACCCCTGTGGGAGAGGAAGCAGGGAAAATAAAGAAACCCCCCCCGCCCCAGCGCGGAGCACAGGAAAGATAAAGCTCAATCAGATTCTGGATATTCAGAGGGAACCTTATCTTTGTCCAGGTCTTGGATATAAGGAGCATGTTTTCTCTTCGTCTTGCATGAGAAAAGATGGAAGGGTCTCGGGATGAGGGGTCTGGGAGACACCTCAGCCTGGCGCCTGCGTGCCTGGTCCTCGGTCTACTAAGCTCTCCAGGTATTGGCTGTGTTTATTACTATTCATTCACTGAGTACTTACTGAGCGCCTGCTGTGTGCCAGGCTCCAGGCTCAGGTGGGATGAACAGAGGGAACCATAATCCTTGCTTCAGGGCCTTCCTGTGGTTGGCGGGTGGGGGTGGGGGGCAGGGGGGCAGGGTAGATGCCTAGATGCCGACCAATCAGTTGTCTTCATATGTAAATCAGTAGCACCAATACCTGCTGCCCTTACCCCAGCCTCCCTTGCTTGTCAAAATCCCCCCTAAAGAACTTGAGGGTGAATTAAAAAGCAGACCAGGCTGCGTGCGGCAGAGGACTCTGGAAGAAAGTAACCTCCCTCATCCCAGCTAGCGTTGGAAGAGAGCTCAGGGGCAACAAAGCCCAGTGTCTGTCTGTTCCTTGCTCGGTACAGCCTGTGCACCTGCTGCTCGCTCTGCCTGGGATGCTTTGCCCGGTGAACTGGCTCTTCCTCCTCCTTCCAGGATGTAAGTCAAAGGCATCTGGTCCAGAGATCTCCTTCCCACTAGCTCATCCTGCTGGCTCAGCCCCGGGGCTTATCTGGTGCTCCTTTCCTCACTAGTGGACGCAGGGGGCCAGCCAGCACCCCTCTGACTCCCTCCGCAGGCCCCTGTGTTAGCTTCCTACTCACGGCGATTGCCCATTTGGGTCTTTGCTCCCCGACCCTCCTGGGTTCCCTGTGCTGCCTGGCTCCGGCTGAGAGTGCCATGTCCTTCCCCGAGAGAATTGGGGGACAGCACTGCTGCCCCTCCCACCTCTAATCCTGGCGAAGGTTCCCACTTGTCTCCTCTGGGCTGAAAGCCAGCTTTGTGATGCAGGCTGCCTGTTGAACCCTCCGGCCCAGCACTGTCCTCCGCACCGGGATGGGTCAGGTGCTTCGCAGGGCGCAGTGCAGGACGCATCGGGGCCCTTTGGTCAGAGATGAGGAAGACTGCAACACAAAAGCAGCGAACATTAAAGCCAAGCATGAGGCCCTTTGGAGCGTGGGGGCCTGGGCGTCCACAAAGGCCGCCCGCCCATGAAGCCCTCCCTACCTCCTTCCGTTGAAGGAAGGAGCTAGAGGACAAAGGGCAGGTGGAGGGGGCTTTCGAGGTGCCTTGATTGATAGGCGGGCAGGGGTCCTAAGAAACACAAATGGTTCTGACCTGGAAGGCTTGGAGTTCTCTTCTCCTTCTGCCTCTGGCCTCTCTCTTCTGGCCTCTGGCCTTTCTTCTCCACCCCTGGGGCCCCTCAGGCTGCCATCTTGCCTGAAAGCCGCCAAAATACTGCATGGCAGAACCATCTCTGCTCCAGAAACCTCTAGAAGACCAGGTTAGTCTTTACCAACCCTGGAGCTTTCTCCTGTCTCTAGGTGAGGCTTAGCCAGACTGCCCCCGCCCCCCCCCCGCCCGGCCACTCCCCAAACCCTTGTCTTCCCAACTCAGCCCTTTACCTTCCGTCCCAAACTCCCGTGGTGACCCTCCATCTAACCATCATCTGGGAACTCCCAGCTTCTGGATTTGCCTCTTTGGGGCGGCCCCCGAAGGGGAGGGAGGCAAGGCTGAACTTGTACCCTTGGCCTCACTCTGGGTGAGTATTTTGGGTTTACAGATGAAGAGATGGAGGTTCTGAGGAGTAGTAATTCACTTCAGTTCTCAGTACCTTCCACGCTTTCTGCGTGACCGGCATGTGCGGGGCCCTGAGCAGCCCAGCACGACTGTGGGATGAGGGGATGCTGGGCGGGGGGGGGGGGGAGCAAGGGAGCTGTCTGGTGTGGTCTCAGGCACAGAGCCCCTGGGAGGACCTGCATGCGAGGTGGACCCTCAGACATGGCCAAGCCAGGGGCTGACAGGGAAGGCACGGACATGGCGTGGGGTAGGGCACAGGGTCCTTAGTCACTGGCTCCAGAGTGCTTGCAGATAAAGGAGGCCCCAGAGGGGAGGCGGGGAGAAATCCTGCAGCTCACACAATTTCAGTCTTTCAGCAGATAATGCTTCTGCAGCCACAGCACTACCAGGACCTGGGTTCGAGGTGCAGCGGGTGCAAAGGAGCAAAGGAGGGTCTGAAAAAGCCGACGTGGGTCCCCCGAGGGGCTCGGTTTCCTCTGTGTGTGAGTGTGTGTGTGTGTGTGTGTGTGTGTGTGTGTGTGTGTGTGTGTAGGGGGGGAGGGGGCACAAGATAATAAAGACGGTGTGAATAACTCAAACAGTAATTCCAGGCGGTGAGGGGAGTTAAAGAAAACACGAGAAGTTCGCGGGTGTGAGGAGGGGAAGCGACCTTCTCTCTCCAGGTCCGGGAGGAAGTGGCACCCGGAGGTGGTGGAGGGTCGGCCATCGGAGCTAGGCACCGAGGGCGGGAGGGATGAAAGGGAAGGGAAGAAATTCCGGGCAGAGGGAATGGCAAGTGCAAAGGCTAGCGGTACGTGCTGGGAGGGGCGGAGGGGTCAGCGCGGCTGGACTCAGTGCGGAGGTGGTGGGGCAGAGGGGGGAGAGGGACTCGGGGTCACCTCCTCTGGGAAGCGTTCTGCGACTGTTGCGCGGCCTCCCCACTGCCCCAGCTTCTTGCCCCTTAGCCCGAGAAGAATCCCACCGGTCCCGCTCAGGCCTCCTCCCAGTGCCGACTCCGCATCCGGAGAGGGCAGGGCCGGCTCGGATTCCTCCCTCCGCATCCCCGCGGCCTCCGGCCCGGCGCTGGGCACCCCGTGGGCACTCGGTAAATATTTGTAGAGCGCACCAGAAGGAATGAATGAACCCATTGGGCGCCGCTGGGGGGAGGGCGGGGCCGAGGGCAGGTGGGAGGCCGCGGGCGCGGGAGGGGCCCTTGGAAGCCCGTCCTCCTCCTCCTCCTCCCAGGCCCCAGCGCGTACCAGTCTGGAGCTCCCGAGGCGGCCTCTCGTGCGATCAAGGGCGCGCACCGCCGGGAGAGCGACTCGGGGCCCCCGCGCTCCGCGCCGGAGTTCGGAAGAGAGTGGGGCGCCGCCGCCCGAGGGCGAGAGCGCGAGCGGAGCCGGAGGAAGGAGCGCTCGCTCGCCCGCCGCCTCGCTGCCTCCCCGGCGCTCGCTCTCCCGGCTCCTAGATTTGCTGGCTGCTCCTCCCACCCGCGCCCGCCTCCTCGCTCTCCCGCTCGCTCGCTCCAGCCTGTTTCCGAGCCCCGCGGTGAGCCCGGGCGAGTGCGGGGCGAGGGGCCCCGGGGCCAGCGCCGAGCAGGGGGCGGGGGTCCGGGCAGAGCGCAGCCGGCCGGGGAGGGGCCATGTCTGGCGCGGGCGCAGCGGGACCCGTCTGCAGCAAGTGACCGAGCGGCGTGGACGGCCGCCTGCCCCCCT
>NC_043711.1:100997944-101055693 GCF_006229205.1 Suricata suricatta | reverse complement strand
CCGGGTCGCGCGTAGAGCCGGCGCGATGCACGTGCGCTCGCTGCGCGCCGCGGCGCCCCGCAGCTTCGTGGCGCTCTGGGCGCCCCTGTTCCTGCTGCGCTCCGCCCTGGCCGACTTCAGCCTGGACAACGAGGTGCACTCGAGCTTCATCCACCGGCGCCTCCGCAGCCAGGAGCGGCGGGAGATGCAGCGCGAGATCCTCTCCATCTTGGGCTTGCCCCATCGCCCGCGCCCCCATCTCCAGGGCAAGCACAACTCGGCGCCCATGTTCATGCTGGACTTGTACAATGCCATGGCGGTGGAGGAGGGCGGCGGGCCCGACGGCCAGGGCTTCTCCTACCCCTACAAGGCCGTCTTCAGTACCCAGGGCCCCCCTCTGGCCAGCCTGCAAGATAGCCACTTCCTCACCGACGCCGACATGGTCATGAGCTTCGTCAACCTCGGTGAGTGCGGGCGGGCGGGAGGGGGTGAGCCTCTGGGTCCGGAGGCACTTTGGGACGGGGAGGGGGTCGCTGTTTACATCCAGCCCGCCCATCTTTACCCTCGGGGCGGTTTCTAAAACCGCGGTGCCTGGCGCGGGGTCTCCCACTCCGAGCCCCAGTGGACCCCAAGCAGTGCGCGCGCCCCCAGGTAGGGCGAACCGGGTTCCTTCGGCCAGTGGGAGTTCGGTGGAGGAACGGGTTGCTTCGAAGCCCCCTCCGGGTGAAGTCGGCGGCCGCACCTCTGGGGCTGGAGGCGCCGGGCCCGCCGCGGCTCAGTTCAAAGCGCGGGGCTGGGTCATGTGAGCCGTGCCGGGCCCGCGCTGCCCCTGCTACCTGGATTTAAAGGGCCCTGCTGGGCGCAGCAGCCTTCCCGCCCTTTCAGGGCCCCTCTCAGCCCTGCCTGGACCTGGCATCGCGGGCGTCGCGCCCCCTTCCCCGCCCTGTTGAGCCCTCCCTACCTGTCCCCTCGCGGTGCGCCCGCCTCAGCGTGCTGCGCGCCGCGAGTGTCTCCGGGCGCCCTCCTGGCGGCCGGGCGCCCCCTTGCCTCTCGGCTCTCCTGGCGGGAGCTGGGGGAGAAACGGTGCCATCGCGAGCTTTCTATTTTAAATATTTAATGATAGGTCCCGGGCGGGCAGAATCCATTTTCAGCGTTTATCACGTGTGGCGCGCAAACCGCGGGTCTTGGCGATCGAGGGGCGCGGGATCTGGAAGCAGACGCTGCCGGGGGCGGCTGGGGGACCCGGGTCTCCCTTGGAGCCGTGATAGCCCCGGGGAGGCCGCGGGGGGGGGGGGGACGCGAGGCTGGCGCTGCGGCGGGGGCGCGGGGCTCCTCCTCCATCTGTGCGCGCACATTCGCCAGACTTGCTCAAACTAACCCCGGCAGCGCGCTGTGGGACTGATGATCAAATATTTGGTTTCCCGAGATAACACGCCCCGATAGCGCTGTTTCCTGAGCCGATTTCATTCTACGTGTGTAACTTGCTGCGAAAATGCGAACGGAGTCAAGACTGCAAACTTAACGCCCACGGGCGCCGTGTCAATAGGGAAATGATCCCGGAGCCCCCCGCTGGGGGCGTGGGGCGGGCACCCGGGCGCGGGGCAGCGGGGATCAACCTTAATGCTTCCAGCACCAGATAAGGTCCCTGAGTTCCCGGGTCGCCATTGTCTGTCCTAATAACTAGCGAAAAATCAAACCAAACAGTGCGAGGACTCTCAGCTAGCAAGGGGTGGGACATTTAGATGCCAAAGGAACTTCGAGAAAGTTTAAATTGTACTAAGCAGCCTGTTAGAAGAAGGCCGCTCCGTATGTCCTGATTTAGAATAGTCTCCAAGATGTATGAGGTGGAAAAAAGCAAGGTGCAGATCAGTGAGGTTAGGTTTGTGCTTGTCTAACATCGGTGCCCCCTGGAGGAAGAGATACCGTGAACCTGAAATAGATTTTAGTGGGGGAGAGGGGAGGGGAGGACTGAGCTGCGGCTTATTTAGGGAGTGGGAGCTGGGGTCTGATTTTTCATCGTCTGCACTTTGGTCTGTGTGCTTTTTTTTTTTTATTTTTTTTTTTTTACAATGTGTGTTTATGACCTATACCAGAAACTAAAGAAAAATTCCAAATATATTTATAAAAGCAAGGCTCGATAGCCATCCCGAAGCTGGGCCCTAGCCAAGGCCCTTTTTCTGGTGAAGGATTTATGGTACCTAATGTTCTGCTGGGTCCCTATGACTCTTAATGAATGCAGTAGGTCTCAGTGGTGGCCCTCAGAGCCAGGCTGGGGTCATTAGAAAGGTATATATATATATATATATATATATGTATATATATATATATATATATATATATAGGCCCTGGCTTCTGTGGAAGGCTCTGGAAACCCAGTGCAGAAAAGCACCCTGCTTATATGGATGAGTCCGGGTGGTCAGGGCTCCCCCCACCCCAGAGAAGGCCGAGGCTGCTGACAGGGCGCCTCTGGGAACCGTGGGGCAGGGCTGTCAGCTCTGCCTTGGTGGCGGGAGCGAGCTGGGACTTGTTAGGGAAGGCCACAGCTGGGCGGTTCACCTCCTCTGGCTGTACACACAGCTTTCAACCCGTTAGCCCCATTTCTTTTCATCTTGGAAGGACAAAGACCGGCTTGTCTGAGCCTCTTAATCAGTCGGGCCGGCTCGGGGCTTTGTGGGACAGTCCTGACTTTCTCAGGTCCTGCTTTCTGGAACATCACTCCAAATTAGATGACGGAGTGGCTTTTCACAGAGGGCGCTGACCTTGTTTTCTTTCTCTCGCTGTCCCTAAAACTCAAGGTAATTAGTTGGGTGCAGACCTGGACTGCCGTTTGGCAAGACTCCTCCTGTAGATGCTCCAAGGTTGGCCTTTAATTTCTGCTGAGCGACACAGGAATAAACTGCCTGTCCCTTGCATTCTGTCCAGGCTCCGGAACTTCTGCATAGGAGGGGCTGGGGGTGGCAGTGGGGGGTGGAGGGGAGTGTGTAGGAGACTCATCTGGAGGCGAAGTTTGCAGAGAGAGCACACTGTTTTTCCTCGGATTGCAAACCATAATTGATGGTAACATACAAAGTCTTCTAAAGGCGCATTTCATCTCACTTTATCCAAGCATTAGGACAGTGTCGTTTGTCCCTATCAGACCATTAGCTGGTATCATGCAGGGGGACCTGGGGGGACGTTGGGGGGCTGGGGATGGAGAGGCTGACGTTCTAGCCCCTCCTCCCTCCACTGCGCCCCGCTGCTGTCCTGCAGGGCTGGGGACACCTCGGACTGCACTCTGAAGGCTTTTGCAGACCCGATGCGTCCGTTCTTCCTTCTGTCTGCAACCCAGCCGGCTTTTGTTCCTCTAAGTGGTTCTCCTTGGAATTCAAGCTTTTTGCCAGGCTGAGGGGGGGGTCTAAACAAGAGAAGGAGTTAGAAGAGAATGTACGACAGAACCAGGTGAGGACTCCAGGCCCCACCTGACGACAGAGGCCAGCCTGTGTGGTGAGGCCCGGTGTGACACCAGCGGGGACACCCATCTCTGCCTGGGCCCCTTTGGTTCAACGGCTTGATTTGTAAACTGGTTTGGATTAACAAGCCCCCGATTCCTCTGTGTAGAACTTAAGTTTTTGAATTCAAAACAGGCTACTCCTCTCTGAAATTGTCCCCGGGCCATGTGAGTTCTGCTGACCGAAGCCAGCCAGAGCCCCCTCCCCACCTTTTTTTTTTTTTTTTTTTTTTTGCCTTTGGAGAAATCCGGCGGTTCCTTTTTGGAATCTTCAAAAGAAGCCGGCTGACATCAGGGGTGTGTGATGGGTGTGCTCCTCTCTGGCCCAGGTTGTGAAGGAGGCAAATCCGTTGACCCCTCGGAGCCGAATGAAAAAAAATAAAAGGTTTGGCCACCGGTCGTTACGGGACTCCACGTATAAAAGTGGCTTTTGTTAATGCAGCCAAAGGATAGGGAGAAAGAAGGCTGTGCGGTTATTTTTTTGCTTTATACCATCTGGCTGTTCTTTCTGTTGACAAGTGTTTGGCATTAAGGTCGCTCCTCTTGCCCCTTAAGAACAGGCCCTACCACTGTAGGGTATTAGAAAAAGATTCTGTTACAGTTTAAAAATTTCCTTCAGGGAGTGCTTCGAGAAGGAGCGTGGACTGGAGGCATTTGCAGCTGTAACCTGGCTTGTGTTAAAATTTGGAAGGGGCCGTTCCACATTCCAGCACTTGGAGCGCAGGCCCTCACTGGTGAGCAGCCAGGGCCTGATATAGATGTCACACACAGATTTCCCCCTTCGCTCTTGCTTGCTTTCTTTTCTTGTTTGCTGCGGGGTGCCCGCGCTCTAGGAGTGCGCCGCCAGCTGTGCTGTTAGTAACCTTTGCGAAATCGCTTCTCCTAAACTTCATTTTCCTGCTTCTTAAATCAGAGATCTCCCCCCCTCCACTCCTGTTCCCAAGGATATATGTGACCTGGACTTGAACTTTTTTGATCTTTCTTTGTATTCCCTTCAGGAATCGAAGCAGGTTGAGGTTGAGCCCTGGATGCCGGCCTCCCGGGGCTAGCTTGGGGTTTTGGTTCCAGAACTCTGCTTTGGTTGCCGAGTGGGGTGAGGGAGGTGGCCCAGATAAAGATCGATTTCAGGACTGCAAAGGGATGATTCTGTGCACGCCCAGAGAGGAGAAACCGCTTCTAGAACAGAGCTCTTGGGGCGCCTGGGTGGCTCCGTTGAGGAAGCCGCAGACTCTTGGTTTCGGCTCAGGGCGTGACCTCACGGTTTGTGGGTTCGAGCCCCGCATCGGGCTCTATGCTGACAGCTTGGAGCCTGCTTGAATTCTCTTGTCTCCTCTCTCTCTCTCTCTCTCTCTCTCTGCTTACCCTCCTCCCCCCATAAATAAATAAACTTAAAAATAAAACACAGCTCTTATGAGCTGTGGTTCAGGGGCCTTTCCCAGCGCAGTAGAGCGCTCCAAGCCCTGCGAGATGATCCTAGCTGGCGTCCGACCCCCTGACCGCCAGGATGCCTGTGACGTGAGCGAGGATCACATGTCCGCTGAACTCCGAGACAAGTAATGACTTCATTCCGGGGAGAGTCCCATCGAAGTTGATTGATCACCCCTATCGCTTTAATATCTTTTTTCCCTATTGGGTAAGGTCATATTTGGCCCGTTGCAAGCGGGTCCTAGTGTCCTAAGGCTCCCCAGCCCCCACCCTCCCCCGCCTCTCCATCCACGTTGAACGGAGAGCCCGAATGGCTGGCCAGGTTCATTTCTTCGCAATCACTCTTCAGGCCTGGCCGGGGGCTGTCGACACCCGGTGTCTGGCAAACTGCGGCTCCACTCTGCCTTAATGCAGTCTGGCAGCGTCACCGGGGTTAGGGCACCGGCAGGGATATGTGGGACCTGTCATGTTATTGTCAGACGGGATGCAAAGAAATGCCTTTAAATCCTGGCGGTGGGAGAGCAAGGCAGCTGTGCACACTTACTGTAGAAGACTCAGGTCCCGCCGGTAAAATCAATATATTGAATTGCATGACTCTCTGCTTTTAATTAGTTTCAATCAAACGCACCGGCGCCATTTTTCCTCCTCTCGCCTCCGTGGGGCGAGGAAATACCAATATTTACATAGAGACTGTTAATTTGTGGTGAAAATGATGGCACGTTTAGTCTCACACACCCAGATTGCTCAGGCTTGATGGATCCCAGAGCCACGTGGCGTTGCCGGGTGACGTCACCGGGGCGCGGGAGCAGGGCAGGGGCGGCCCCAGGAATGCGGGGTCACCAGGACCGGGTACCGGGCGCAGGTGGGCGCTGCCGCGGGTGCGGGCGCCCCGGGGACGCTGGTCTTGGAAGAACCTGGCCGGGTCGTACTCTGCGAGCCAGGAATGCCGACCTCCAGCGGCACAGCTTCGAAATCTCTCCTCGTGAGCGTCCTTACACGACTGTTAAATGGGCACTTGCCTCTCTGGTTGTTTTGAGTCCCCGCTCCCAGCGCGCTGGGTCTTTGGAGCGGGGCAGCTCCAGGCACAGGACTTTATTTATTCCAGAGCTTCAGATGCTTTTCTTTCCAATGCCTGAAACAGTTTATGGAGGAAGGGGGGCGGGCCTACCCTGCAAACGATCCCGTGTACGACCGCGGCTATTATGTGAACCATTTGGTATTAGCTGTGTGTTCAGCTGCAGTCCAGTTCTGGGTTTTGCAGCAGCTGGCATTTGACAAATAATATTTGACAAAAATGTGACTTGGTATTTCTTAATATGGAACAGATATTTTTCATATATTTCATAGCTGACCTTCCCCCCCCACCCCCGACGAAAGATTGCTGGAACCCATCGCAGAATGGAGAGGTGGGTGAGCCCTGGGGGGGGGGGGGTACCAAAGTGTATTCTCTCCCTCTCCAGAGGGGAGTGTTTATGATCTGGGGGGATATCAGGAGCGCAAGGAAGTTTGACACGGATTTCTGTGAGGCTCAGAGAAGCATGTGCGACCCGGCCCCTCGCCATTTGTAGCAGAAGGCATTCTTGGGAGCCGCGCAAAGCCTTTGCTGATCCGCGTGGAGTGGATTGAATTAATGACAACTCGGAGCACCAGTTTTAGGGTAATTGCTTTATTGTTTTGGAGCCAGAGTGCTTATAATCCGGTTCCTGTACAAACATGTTTAACGTGTGTTAATGCATTTCCAAACCAGAGCCTCTCAGCCCAACCCTGCTTTCCATTAATTGATGTCGGTAGCATGGTACAGTATTTCAAAGGGCTGGCCAAGTATAAACTGTGTTTCCAATTTCCTTCCTTTCCTGTGTTTGGAATGCCAATGTTAATTTGTTCCCTTGCGGGAGAGGGGCTGCCAACGGCGGCTTTCTATAAAGGGCAGTGACGGCTTCCAGCGCTTGCTGATGCTTGGGGCTGCCTGGCCAAGTTTCCTGACACTTTGCAGCTAATTCTGGGTGATATATGGAGTCGGGGGGCGGGGGGGCGTCACTGCCGTGGAACAGAAGTTCTCGGTGACGGCCGAGGGTGTGACTTGGCAAGGGGGAACGGATCGGCATCCACAGTGATTCTCCTCAGACGCGGCTCAAACCCCTGTGTCTGTCCCCACTACTGTTGCCTCCTAGCTGTGTGACCTTGAACCAGTTACTTGACATCTCTGAGTTCGTTTCCTCATTTTAGTAAGCTGGATAATTATCCGCTCCCTCACAGATCCTCAGGAAGACACAATCCTATCACACATCTGTGGAGTCTCGCACACAGTAGGTGCATACTAAATGGTGGCTCTTGTTTTTATTGTGGTGGCCACATCACGACTCACTCTGCTGTATTAGTCCCAATGTGAGTTTTTTTAATTAATTAAAAAAATTTTTTTAATGCTTTATTTATTTTTGATACAGAGAGAGAGCATGAGAGGGGGAGGAGCAGAGAGAGAAGGAGACACAGAACCGGAAGCAGGCTCCAGGCTCTGAGCTGTCAGCACAGAGCCTGAATCGGGGCTCGAACCCATGAACGTGAGATCTGACCTGAGCCAAAGTCAGAGGCTTAGCCGACTGAGCCCCCCAGGGGCCTCTTTGATTTATTTTTTTAATGTTTATTTATTTTTGAGAGACAGAGATAGAGCATGAGTGGGGGAGGAGCAGAGAGAGAGGGAGACACACAATCCAAAGCAGGCTGCAGGGTCCGAGCTGTCAGCACAGAGCCTGGTGCGGGGCTCGAACTCACAGACCGCGAGATCATGACCTGAGCCAAAGTCAGACGCTTAACCAACCAACCGAGCCACCCAGGCGCCCCCCAATATCCGTTTTTTAGTGCTTAAAGTATTGAGGTTCAGCTGCCCATGTTATTTCAAAGATATCAAGAAGACAGCCCCCAAAATGTGTGTGTGTTTGCACACAGGCGTTTCCTTCTTCCAGAGATCAGTGAAATTTGCACGAGCACACCAAACTACTTGAGGATAAATAGAGTAGCGTGCTGAGTCTTTCTCTTGCTCTTAGCATCTCTGGCTGTTTAAAAACTTTATTACCAGGGAAGCTAAAACTTGAGTGAAGGTGTATAGGAACTTTCTGTACTATCTTTGCAACTTTTCTCTAAGTCAAAAATTATTCCAAAATAAAAAGTTTTAATTAAAAAAAAACACAGCACAGAAGTATTGCTTCCCACCCCTTCTGGAAGATGGTCCAAGTACAAATTGTCTTTCCCCTTGAGGGAGTGACAAGCCCAAAGCATTCATCAACAGAACAGAACAGCCGCCCCTTTCTTGGAGCAGGTGCAAGGCTCGCCCCCCCTCCCCCGGCCGGGGTTAGGCTAAAACAAAGCCCTGTGTGGATTCAGTGCGTTTAGAAGCCTCTGGAGACCAGGGGACGAAAGAGAACGTCTCCAGGGCCGAGAGGAGGGGTGGGCAAAATCACTCAAGGCTTCCCTTCAGCCCTTTCCAAGCTGCTGGACAACTCTGACTTAGTGAGGATCAGGTTTCCTTGCATCTCTGAGGTCACGTGTGATTCGTTCGCATCTTTATCTTCCTGGAGTAGCTTTCAAGTTCCCCATCTTTTGTTGTCTGGCTTAATTAAATTTGGCTGTGAATAAAACCTTGCCCTGTTTCCAGAATCAAGGACTTGCATGTTTTTAAGCACTGGAGTTAGGCCTGTGCTGTCTTGTAACACCAGCCTCTCCTTCTTTTATGTAGTTTGAAAAAAAAAAAAACAAAAACAAACCGAAACACTTAGCGTGACAGTCAGCTTAGACCGTCTCCACAAGGGTCCCGGTGCTCATCTGGCCGGCAATGTAACGTGGCCAGCAGAGGCGGGCCGCTCAGCCTGTGGTTTCAATGACTCGTGTTTGGCCTTTGATAAAGGACTCTTTTCTTGACTGTTTTTTCAGACATTCTTACTATTCTGTTCTTGTGCTGGCCGGCCAAGTTCTCATGGCACAGGAGGTGACCAGATTCTGGCTGCTTCTGTGCGTGAATGAGTTGGAGACCTGCTAAGGCATCGTCTTCCGAATGCTTTTTTCAATTTCACGTCCCCGCTAGTAAATTTCTGGGTCCAGGCCCTAGTTAAAACTACGTTCTACGGGGGGCGGTCGTTGGAGCGTCCGACTTTGCTTTGGCTCAGGTCGTGATCTCAGGGTGCATGAGTTAGAACCCACATCGGGCTCCCTGCTGTCAGCCCCTCAGCGCTGAGCCTGCTCTGAATCCTCGGTCCCCCTCTCTCTGCCCCTCCCCCGCTTGCGCTCTCCCCCCAAAACAAATATTTTTTTAAAAAAGAAGGAAGTCACACTGTTTTGGTGTAGGTGGGTTTTTTTTTTACCTTCTAAAACATAACTAAAATATAAATTTAAGGAGGAGGGCACTAACAACAAAAACAATGTAAAATTCTGATGTTAATTGATACACATTTTAACTAGTGATCACTATTCATTAATACAGAATTGCACTTTTAATTAACGAGACACCTTCACCTAATTTTGCTCTCACAGATTAGTTCACGTTGTGTGATAGAATTTGATCTCTTTCAAGATCGCGGGTCAGCAGTTGGGGATCAGCGAGCTCAAGGCCTGGTCCTACATTTTTGTAATTTGGGGCCCTCATTTGCCTAATCAGCATAGATGCAATTATCACATGATAAGAAAAGGTGACACAGTGTTGGTAGGCTCTCCCCACAGAGGTCTGTTCTCTTGTAGGAAGATTGGCTCCACTGTGGCTTGCCAGCTAGGGGCTCTGCACTTGGCCGGGTTGGGAGGGTGCTCGGTCCCTTCTGAGGGGCCGACACCCTCTCCACTGTCCCCTCACTGCCACCTGGGAGGGAAAGGATGCCGGGCTTTGCAAAGGGAATGCCCCACTTCTGCTCACATTTCATTGGTCAGAGCTGGTCAGGTGGTCACACCCGACCCCAGTGGGGAGGGGAAACTACAGACTCAAGCCGGGGAAAGGGGAGCACCGGAAGGCACGTTGGGGGGAAGTGGCCCCAGTGTCTGCCACACCGGCGGGGGTGATTCTCTCCCGGGCAGACCGTGGACATGGAGGAAGGGACTGCCAGACGCCTTGCTGAAACAAGATGCTCACTATTTAGTCTCATCCACTAGTTACGCAGCTTATCAAAGCTCAGTTAGTAAATTTCCACCTTTCCTGACGTCCATCAGTCCTTGAAATGTACTTCGTTATGATTGTGATACTTTCCCCCTCCCAGTGGATGCCTCCAGCCTCCCCCAAGCGCTCGCACCCTGTGGTGGAAACCAGTGTTTCTAGAAGTTTCCGCCCCCCTGCGGTATCCACATGGTTCAACAAGAAGAACCACTTCTCTCTCTTCCCACTTGTAAAACGAGTCGCCTCCGTAAGACTTGTCTTTCAGCAGAAGCGGGCTTCGGCCGTGGTCTGCTTCCCGACCCAGAGAACTAGGGAGCCTGGTTCTGGTCCCGGCGGGCGCTTTTCTGGCCCGTGCAGATCAGTATCCTGTCATGAAGTCCTGCCCCGAGTGGGGTGCCACGTCTCCTGCCTGGGCCTCAGGGCCACTTCCTGGCGCCCGGGCCGGATTTGCACGGCTGAATCTAGGAACCGAATTCCGAATTCCTTCGATAGCTAAACCCGTCACTGAAATAAGTCCTAGTGATAACGTGGGAGGCGGCAGCCTTCCCGTAGCGGCCTGGCGCCGGGACAGCTTCGTCACCGGGCTCTCGTTTAAGTCTCTGAGCGGTCCGCGAAGTGAGTCCTTCTCGTGTTGGGGGGAGGAGGTAAAGGGGCCCCCTCTTGCATCGCTAGAAGCTGCAGGCTTGCATCCAGCTCTTGTTGAGTGAAAAGCAGTATAGTCTTCGCTCCTCGCCCCGAGGAGGTTTGTGGATGGGGGCGGGGGGGCACACACGGAGCCCTTGGCCTTCACTTTGTGGTTTGGTGCACTGAGCGCAAGACAGAGGTGAGCAGCGCATGCCTCGTTCTTTCTGTCCTGCTGATGACCGCTCTGCCTCCACCACCTCTGTGACTTCAGACTGTCAGGGCGGAGGGTCCCCAGTTGCTGTGCGCCGGGGTTCCCACATGCACCCCACCCCCCTCGGACACGCGCACCCCACCCCCCTCGGACACGCGCACCCCACCCCCCTCGGACACGCGCACCCCACCCCCCTCGGACACGCGCACCCCACTCTCCTTGGACAGGGACATTCCAGAGGCAGCTAGAAGTTGGTGTTGAAAAAAATTTTTGTGGGGGCGCCTGGGGGGCTCAGTCAGTTAAGTGTCTGACTTCGGCTCAGGTCATGATCTCATAGTTCATACGTTTGAGCCCCGAGTTGGGCTCTGTGCTGACAGCTCGGAGTCTGGAGTCTGCCTTGGATTCTGTGTCTCCCTCTCTCTGCCCCTTCCCTGCTTGCGCTCTGTGTGTCTCTCTCTCAAAAGTAAACATTAAAAATTAAAAAAAAAATTTAAGTTTGTTTGAGAGGGACAGTCACAGCACGAATGGGGGAGGGGCAGAGAAAGAGGGGGAGAGAGAGAGTCCGAAGCAGGCTCCACGTGGCCAGCACACAGCCTTGCGTGGGGTCCAACCCAGGAGCTGTGAGACCATGACCTGCACTGAAACCAGGAGTCTGACACACAACCAGCTGAGCCACCCAGGTGCCCCTAGAGATGGCATTTGAATAGCAGTACCTCAGGACACTCTAGAAAAGACTGAACGCATCAGAATAGATATGGGCTGCTTTGTAATAGCATAGAATCACCAACCGCCTAAGTGTCGGTGAGCAGAGATTGGAGAAATAAATTTGTAATTAAGTTGTTTATAAATTTAGAATAAACCAGAAGGGAAGGACTTCTTTCTCATGTAGCAACACCGATTCAGAACAAAGTCAAGGGGGAGAAAGCAAGCGGCAGGAGGATGCTCAGGGTGTAACCATTTGCCTCGTGTCAGCGGGTCCGCAGATAATATTATGTGTCCTCTGTGGGTCCACACGTATGAGGTCACCCCAGGGGTACATAACACGGGCAGTAGGACCCCCACCAGCTGCCTCTAGGGAGGCCGGGAAGGAATGCAACTGGGGAGAAATTTCAAATAAACGCCAGTTCTTCCCGTCAAGTTTTCTTCTGTTAATAAGAAGCCATTAGGAAGCGCAGCGTCTCCTGCATTAGCTCTTGGAACAGAACACGGACATCGATAGGAAAACCTGGTGCAATTTGAAGACCAGCCTGGAGTTTCATTTAATAGTCAACAGCGATGGGCACCGGGGTTCCTTTCCGCTTTGGCGGGTGTCCCGTGGGCCTGGGGGACGTCTGCCCCGGGGAAGGCTGGGCGGGGGCGCTGCCGTTCTGCGGACTTTTCTGCAAATCTGAAGTTCTTCTGCAAGAAAACCTATGTATCAAAGGAAGCCGCCACAGTGCTAACTCTTGTTCATTCTCAGTTGCGGATGCCTGGGTATTTGTTACGCGTCTCTCTGCCATCTCTGTTGATTACATTTCCTTCCAAGCCCCAGGGACTCGGGAAACGGGCCCAGAGAGCCAGGCTTAGTCAGTGTGTAGGGTGTCGTGCCCCAAGGACCAATAACTAATCAGTCCACAGACCCTCTAGCGCGACAGGGACTCAACTAGCAAATGAAAACCCTGGGCAGCAGTGCCCCGAGACCTTTAAAACCCGTTCTGCCCCCGTTCGTAAAGTGCCCAGTGTGAAGCAGACGCTCGTTTATGAGTGCGCCACGCGGGGGTGGGGGGGGGGAGCCCGGTCGGCCCTTCAGCGATCCTCCTGGTCCTGAACTTTGTAAAACGCACCCCCCACCTCCCCTTCCTCAGGTTCCCTTTCCCGGTTGACTCGACCTAACATTCGTCGAGAGAGAAGCCCTTAGAAATGGCAGTGGGGCCTCGGAACCTTCCAGGGCTAGTAAATGTTTATAGGGTAGAGGCATTGGTTGGTCATTTCCTTTAGGAGGAAACAGTAAACGAAGCCACTTGCTTTCTACCTACTCGAACCCCGAGCTCCTCCTGGTCTGTGTACTTGGGGGAGGGGAGGAAGGGGGTCCAGAAACCTCCGGGTCTCTTGTGGCTCAGACACCCTAGGAAGTGGGCGGTGCCGATTTTAGGGAGGTGTGGGGCAGGGTTTCCCAGCCTTGGCACGATTACGTTTTTAGCCACACAGCTCTCTGTTCTGTGGATTATAGGGGGTTGGCTCAACCAGGGCACCAGGGGCACCCCCATCCCAAGGCAGTTTGTTTCCAGACATTGCCAATGGCCCTTGTGGGGGGGGGGGGGGACAAGATTATCCCCAGTTGAGAACCACGGGTCTAGGGAAACTTTCCTTGACGTTAGAAACTGCTTCAAACCCATCGGCCCATGGCAGCACACGGGGGCAGCGGCGGTTTAGACCGATGGGTTATTTTCCAGTTGAAAGGAACACGGATTGCAATCAAAATGTGAGCCCTCTTGTGGGACGGCCATGCTGGCTGGGTGTGGAACACCCGAGGGACAGAGACACAGAGACGGAGGCCACATCTCCACGGAGCGGCATCGCCTCCCGGGAACCACAGTGGTTTTGTGTTTTGTTTGTTCGTATTTATTTTGGGGAGAGCGCAGGTCGGGGAGAAGGGGACCGAGGATGGGGAGGCGGGCTCTGTGCCGATAGGCTGACAGCACAGAACCTGACGCGGGGCCTGAACTCACAAACCTGGAGATCACGACCTGAACTGAAGGCCGATGCTCAACCGACCGAACCCCCCGGGCGCCCTGTGTAGTTTGTGCCCCATGCGGCTGACAGGTTGTTAAATGCACGCCTAGAAATGGCTCCTCGTTTTTTTGTCACCCAGTGTCCCCCAGAGGAATCAGGGCACAAACGTTTCTGACCTGTTCTCCTCTCTGGGCAGGTCACTCACGGGGGTGCAGCGGGGGGCTGTGTCCTCAGAGGGGGTTCACACAGAGAGACCTGCTGGCTTCAGGCCCCGGCCCCCGGGCCAGATCTGAACCTCTGTCTGTTTTTGTGCAGTCTGTGAGCAAGATTGGTTTTTATACTTTATCAAGTTTAAAAACATTTTTTGTAAGTAATCTTTACTCCCAACCTGGGGCTTGAACTCACGACCCTGAGATCAAGAGTTGCGTGCTCTTCTGGCTGAGCCAGCCAGGTGCCCGGTTTTTACATTTGTTTTAAATGTTTATTTATTTTTTGAGAGAGAGACAGAGCATGAGCAGGGGAGGGTCAGAGAGAGAGGGAGACACAGAATCCGACGCAGGCTCCAGGCTCCGAGCTGTCAGCACAGAGCCCGACGCGGGGCTCGAACCCATGAACCATGAGATCATGACCTGAGCCTGAGTAGGACGTTTAACAGACTGAGCCCCCCAGGCGCCCTGGTTTTTACACTTTTTTGAACCGCGTGAGACATAATCAAAAGAAGAAGAATGTTTCATGACCTTTGAAAATTAGAGGAAATCCAGAGTCCAGCGTCCAGAGGCTTGGCTGGGACGGCTCCTCCAGTTCCGTGTCGTCTGCCTCTGCATTTCCGCTGATCGGACCGGAGCCGATGTCGCCCGGAGCCCTCACTGCTCACTCCCCGGCCCGGTGGAGGCGTTCGAGGACCCCTGCTTTCCGCCGGCCACAGCCTCTGCCTGGGAAGGGATACGCACAAACCTGAGTTCTACCCATCCCCCGTTGTGCCTCTGGCGATGACAGTTTGTGTGGCGCACAGTGCACCTCCCTGCTCCTGGCTGTCCAGAGGGGCCCCTGCGATCGGAACAGGTCTCGCGTCTGATGGCTTCGTGGCATCTGGCCCGTGAGCCACGCGTCATGCGTGCCAGCGAGATGCCGCGGTCCAGGGCCCGGTGCTTCCTGAACTCGCCTGGTCCTCCTGGCCTTTCCCCCACGCTCTGATTGTGAAAAGTCCTCCCGGGGCGCCTAGGGGGCTCGGTTGGTTAAGTTCCTACTTCAGCTCAGGTCATGATCTCACAGTTCGTGGGTTTGAGCCCCGCGTCGGGCTCTGTGCTGACCGCTCGGGGCCTGGAGCTGCTTCAGATTCTGTGTCTCCCTCCCTCTCTGCGCTTCCCCCTCTCACATTCTCTTTCTCTCTCTCTCTCACAAATAAGTAAACATTAAAAAAATCATACTTCTGTTTTTTACTCAGCTCCCATTATAGATTTCAACAAGGGGTCTGGGCCCTTGAACAAAAGCGTGATGCTGCCGACACCACTTCCACGGGGGCCCGGCCGAAGGCGGTGTCGGATCCAAGTCGGGCAGAGTGCAAAATACCCTTGAAATCCCTTAGGAAGCCGCCACACCGGAGAGAGCTGCGCTCCGTCTCTGCGCGCTGAGTCCCGGAGCCGCCGCTTCCGGGGCCAGTGCCGGCCCTGCTTGGCCGGCGCTCAGGGCCCAGACTGCACCCCAATATGTCTCTGTAATCGCTAGCACCACCCTCCATGCCTGCAGATGGTGCGAGGGCTATACCTCCCAAAGCCTGCTCCCTGCTTCCGTGGAGAGGAACGGTGTCTCACTTAGGACATGTCCTAAGTCACAGAGTACCTGCTTAATAGTGGCTTCGGCACTTAAAACGTCATTATCTCCCGTAAGAGCAAGACTTCAGGGAGGAGACTCCCAGCTGGGGGTTAGTAGTTCAGTGATCTCATTCAGGTATTCATGAAATGTATGCCTTATCTTCACCATCTTCAGATTCCTGGTACCTCATGGTTACAAAATGGCTGCTGCAGCCCCAGACATCCCGTCCTCACACAATCTCATGTTCAAGGCAAGAGAAAGAGGATTAGTTCAAAGAGCTCTCCTCGCTTGCCTAGCCCTTCATTTTCTAGAAGTCTCTAGAAGATTTCTCCTTAAGTCCCATGAGCCAAACTGGTTCATAAGGCCAGCTGCTGCCGCCAGGGAGAATGGGAAAGAATGAAACTGGCTTCAGGCCAACACGGTGGGAAGTGGATGAGGGAAAAGTGTATTGGAAGTGGTTGTTGGGTAACCCGCATTCAAATTATTTGAACGGTTTCTCTTTGTTGTTGTTTTCTGTGTCCTGTAGAGTTTCGTTTTCAGAAGTTATTTGCACATATGATTTTGCTTCTGTGACACAGCCCCTAAGCTCGTTTCTGGCCTCCAAATAAGTGTGCCGCTGTGAATAGATGCAGAAGGCTGGCGGCCTGCTGACAGGAATTCAGACCCTCTGCAGCCCATGAGAGACTCCGGCTTCTCTTAGGCTCAACCCCCCAAGCAGATACAATGTTTGTCCTCAGGACTCTGGCCAACAGCCAACTGTTTGCTGAAAACAAACTTCATCAGCTCAATCCCCCTGATCTCCTTAGACTGGGGAACAAAGTGTTTGGAAAGTTCCCAGGGGGTCAGGAGTCCTTGTCCCCCGGGAGGAGGCCGAGGCAGGGCGGGGCTTGATCTCAGTTCTGCTTGCAGGACGTGCGGCCCCTTTTCAGTCCAGACAGACGATGCGCAGATCGGGATCCTGGAGGCTTTGTAGGATCTGAGTCGCCTGGTTTGCTGGGGGGGGGGGGGGGGGGGGGGGGGGGGGGGGGGGGGGGGCGCTGCTTGGAGATGGCCCGCCTCACCTTGTGTGTGGGCGGAGAACCTTCCAGAAAGTGGGCTCGGGTACCTGGGTTGCTTCTGCTGGTCTGCAGGAGAGTAAGGCACGAGGCTCCGAGTGTACCCTTGGGTCCCTGGTTAGGACGGACCATCTGGGTACTTGCAGGGACTGCTTTTGGGCAGCGTGTGTTTGGTGTGAACAAAAGTGCGTGTAACCAAATTCTTTTGTTGCAGGAAAAATTAATCTGTGCAAACTAGTGTAAGAGACGAACAAAGGAAAATCAGTGCACTTCCAAGCTGGCAAGTTGCGGGTTCTTAGAGAATCCCAGGGTTATTCTCTCTGGGTCCTCGTCTGTCACTGGATGGCATCCCTCTTGCCTCTTGGCCTCGCTGGCGTCCCCTGCTACCCTGGCCATTGGTAGAAAGAAGGCCACCCACAGCAGCTTGTGATTACAATGACCTGGCGAGCCTCACACTTGCTTTCCCAGCTTCCCTAGCAGGTTGGGAGAGCCCCAGGATGCCGTCTGAACCAGTGAGGCACAAGAGGAAATTTGCTAGGGGAGGAAAGGGGTGGGAGGTGGTTCTGAAAAATATTTTGCTTCCAGGTGAGTGACAGCTGAGCAAACAGAACGCTCTGTACTCTTTTTTTTTTTTTTTTTTTCCCTGCCTTGAATGTGGCTCTGTGAAGACATGATGTTGGGAGTCATGGCAGCCATCTTGTGACCATGAGGCAAGAGGCTTAAGGATTAAAAATCAACATGCAGACAATGGCAGAGCAAAAAGACAGAAGAAACTTGGGTCCTGGATGGCATGGTTGACCTACTGCACCCAACTAAAAACATTCTGGGGGAGAGACTCTGAGGCAGCTTGAATCACTGCGTGCTCATGGATCAGTCAGGTCTGGACGGTAGATCAGGCTACCTGAATAAGCTTGCTGGAAGTCAGGTTCTGGTCCCTCGTGGCTGGGTTGGGGGATTGGGTGTGTGCCTACTATTCAGTGATATCTGTGTTAGCCATTCTAAACATAATCTAAGTAGGTTGCCTTTGTCAGGGGCTTACTGTTTGCCCAAGCATCCTTTCTCCTCTCTACCTAAATTAACTTAACGACTTTTCATAACCGCTGTTTCAGGTGGGGGTGTTATCTTCCCTGTTTTATAGACCAGAAAACTGAGCCCAGAGAAGCAAGCAGCTGGCCCAGGATACCTAGCCAGGAAGCGAATTTAAATTTGGAGGTCCGGTTCTTGAGTCCTCCCTCTTAAACTTGATCCGGAAGTGCTCCTGGCCTCGAAAGATGGGTTTGGAGCAGGGTCGTAAGGAGCTTTGCTGACGGGCAGGTCAGGTGTGAAGGCAGCGGGAAGCCACATCAACGTTTTATACAATTGTGTGCTTTAGACATAATACCCCATTTCTTGGATTATCAGCATTTCTGAAACCAGAATGTCTTAAAATTGATCAATGTGTTGGTATCTTTTCCCGCAAGAGCCGTCATTAAATTGCTCACACGTGTTGAACTGCGGGTGGAGAAGGCCAGCCAGCAGTTACCGTCAACGCTGTTCACGGAAGCGTAAGCGTGTGATCCAGAAACGGGACAAATCCAGAAACGACACGATCGCTCCCAGAACGCCCTTGCCCTGTCCTCTCCGGCATGGATGAGGCTCACAGGTTTTTAAACTTGGTGTAAATGTAACTGCACAGGACTTCTCCCCAGTCGCTACTGGTCCTTTCCGGTGATTGGGAAGCTGGGGACTGCCTTTGGGAGTCGTGTGCCCCTCTGTGGAGGACGCGCAACAGATTTCAAAACCATCCTTTGGTTTGATCGTGGATTCTGCTTCCCTTACCAGAAATAGGTTCAAGGACAGCAGTGAGAATCTGAGGGCATTTTGGTGTAGTTCAGCTTGGGGGGTGTGTGGCTCCAAGTTCAGCTTGGTGAAATGTGAATATTGAGGCACCTGGCTGGCTGAGCTGGAACACGTGACTCTATCTCGGGGTCGTGATTCAGCCCCTCATTGGGTGTAGAGATTATTTAAAAATAAATATGTAGGGGCACCTGGGCAGCTCAGTCGGTTGAGCGTCCGGCTTCGGCTCAGGTCATGATCTCACAGTTCGTGGGTTCGAGCCCCGTGTCGGGCTGTGTGCTGACAGCTCAGAGCTGGAGCCTGCTTCGGATTCTGTGTCTCCCTCTCTCTCTGACCCTCCCCCACGCACACTCTGTCTCTCTCTGTCTCAAATAAACATTAAAATATTTTTTAAAATAAATAAACAAACTTGGGGGTGGGGGAAGAACTGGAAAATGTGAACGTCCCACGGCTGAGCCTCCTGGAGACTGCGGGTGTCCAGCAAACGCCCTGGCCGTGGTCCAGCCCTCGCCCTCCTCCACACCGTTCCGTATGCGGTGGCGACGGTGGTCGGCTCTGTGGTTCAGTCCAAGTATAGGGCTTTAGAGAGGCTCTTATTTTGAAAGGGAGATGGGAGCCCAGCGTGAAGGAAACGCAGAATCATCTCTTCCTTAGCTGCACCTGCACGGATGGCCAGGGCCTAATGAGTTTGGGTTGATGGAGCCCAGACCTCAGGAAGGATTATAAATGCTCCTTTAATTTGATTTGCTTCTAAAATACCTTAAGCCAGCTGTGCCTGGCCAGCTGACCCGGGAGTCTTTGGCTGCTTTGGGGGAAGGTCCGGAGGGCACCCTCCTTTCCCCTGGGGGGCCTGCTGAAGTCAGGGCCCATGCGCCCCCTCCTCCACCCCCTGCCTCCGTGACCTTGAATCCTCAACAGGCCCCGGGACTGGAGGCCCCTTAATGTCTCCATTTTATAGAGCGAGGGAGGGCGGGGGCTTTGAGCCTCCGGAGATGGGTTAACTTGTTCTGAGTCCCTCTGAGCACTGGCATTCTCCAGCCTCTGTCCTAGTGGTTCTCAAAGTGGGTCCCCGACTGCCAGCTGGCCTGAGGGTGTGTTTGGCATGCCGGTTCTTAGCTCCGCCCCAGCCCCCCTGGATTGAAGGTGCCATGATCTCGGTGTTAATGGCCCTCCGAGTTCTGGAGTGCCCCGGAGTTTGCAAATCCCTGGCCTGTTTTAATCTGATAACCTGATGAAAGATTGATTGATTGGTTTTTGAGAGAGAGAAAGAAAGAGAGCGTAAGTGGGGGAGGAGTGGAGAGAGAGGAAGCCAGAGGAGGCCAGGCAGGCTCCACACGGTGAGCGCGAGCCCGATGTGGGGCTCGATCCCATGCACCGTGAGAGCGTGACCTGAGCCCACATCAAGAGTCGGATGCTCAACCGACTGAGCCACTCAGGCGTCCTGAATTAAGGCTTTTGATTGCTGTCCCATTTTACAGATGAGAAGGCACTTGCTAAGCCCCTGGTGGGCGATGGAGCCAGACTCATACCCCAGCCCAGCTCCGTGGCTGAAAACCCGTTACGTTCTGTGTCCTTGCTCTCAGTGCATCAACTCTTGGAGTTAACATCTAGAGGAGGAGACAGTTAACAAACAGGTCAGCAGGCCAATCAGAATAACCAGAGCTGCTAAGTTCCGAGAGGGAGGTGGACGGGGCAGTGGGGGGAGGGGACGTGGGCTGCCACCGCGGAGATGAGCCCAGCTCAGCCGGAGGGAAGGCCCAGGCCCCACATGCTCTAGGATTAAGTTCTCCCCATTTCCATAGCATTTCTCCCAACGGGGATGTCTTTGATGTGGGAAAAAGTCTCCTCTTGCGTCTCTGAGAACATGTATTCAGACCCTGGTTGCAGTGAGCACGCTAAATATCATCTTGTTGCTCCTGGAAGCCAGCACATCGCTGCTATAAAGCACTGCTGACCTGTAGAACTTTCCTCCAGGATGGAAACGTGCTGTGTCAGTGCCGTCCAGTACAGGAGCCGCTGGCTGCATGTGGCCATTTGGATTCAGAGCAGTCACACTAGAATAAACGTGACCATTCAGCACTCGGCCACACCAGCCATGTTTCAAGGGCTCAGCTGACCCCTGTGGAAACACAGATACAGAGTTCAAGTTTAGAGGTATCAGGTTGAACCCTGTATACGTCAAAATTGGTAGACTGTTGGCATCTTTCTATGGTACAACCTGATTGAAGACCAATGCAGTCCATCCCTTTGTTGCGGAGGGAAGAACGGGGTCCAGGGAGCCCGGGGTCCCGCTCACCTGGCTGAGAGCCCGGATGGGGCCCAAACCCGGATTCCGGACTCTCTCAGGATGTGTGTGCCTGTTTGCTCAGGGAGCCTCAGCTTGGCATGTTTGACGGTCAGGGCTGGACCGTTCTCCGCGGGGGGCGGGGGGGCTGTGCTGCGCATCGCAGGATGTTTAGCAATGTCCCCGGCCTCCACCCTCGAGACGCCAGCAGCACACACCCCGTAAGCTGTGGCAAACAAACTGAATCAGCCATTGCCCAATATCCCTCGGTGGGGTTGAGGGGAGGCCAGAGTCACCCCGTTTGAGAATTACCAGTTGGGATGAAAATAGCAACTCCATTCTTTGCCTCCGTGTGCAGTTGGCCAAGGATGGGCTCGGGACCCAGAGGCCCCTGGGGGCGGGCCTCGTCCCTCCACGGAGCTGGGGCGCCCACACTCAAGGGCTGGCCGCCTCGGTTTGTGGCAGAGCTCGGCCTGTGCTCCCGCCCGTGTGTCTGTTCAGTTCTACCAGCGTCTGGGTCTTTTTAGGCAAACAAGCGGTTTCAGCCCTAGAGATAATTAAACCCATCTTGTCTCCCTCTCTCCACCCCATCCCCTAAAGCCTTTGGTCCATTCAGTTCACAATGATAACATTGTTCACAATGCTGCGCACATGTTGACGCTGAAGTGTTTAATCTTGCGGTACAGTGATTCCCCACCCCACCCCCACCCACAGCTGTGCCGCATCGATGACAAATGCCTGGCCTGCCAGCGGCCTCGCCTCCGCGCCGGCGTCTCTGGGCATCTAACAAGGGGGCAGTGTCTCCGAAGACCCTCTCTGAGCGCCCAGCCCTGGGACCCCAGGTGGTCCCATTGGCAGCCCAGGTATTTGGTGGAAAGTTCGAGAGTTGAAGCAGCAGTTTGGGGGCAGGGCGGGGGTGGGACAATGCCGCCTGTGTGCCCTCACCAGGCAGGGCTCTGCCCCCCCGCCCCCCCCTGCAGTGGGGGGCCAGGGAGGGATGATGGGGAGACGGGCCAGGGAGCTGTCTGCCTCTCTTGGGGGTGACTCTGGCCTTGGGCAGGAGCCGAACTTGCAGAGCAGAGAAGGACTCGAGTGGGAAGCGGGCTTCACTCTCTGAGCTTAGCGTTTAAGGAGATGAACATGGTGAACATTCCAGAGCCGTGTCCTTACTCAATTATCCCCAGGGCTACGGCAGTGGCGGTGGCCTCTGGCGTCAGGGAGAGGGTCCTGTGGCCGGGTGGTGAAGACAACGGGGTGTTCAGACCAGCTGTGTGGCTCTGGGGCGGCGACTTGACCTCTCTGAGCCTTCTTGTTTTCATCTGTGTAAGATGGAGCTGGTTCACGTGCCTGCCTCTGGGTAGTGTTTTGATAAGGGTTCAGTGAGATGCTGTGTGTGATACCAGTGACGTGGCCCCCAGGCCAGGGGCAGGGCCTTCATCATCATGGCCGTTGCCTCACACCCGTGCGCTGTCAGAACAAACCGTCAGAAAATAACCCGTTGACGCTTATGGGTGAGGACGTGGGAAACCCCAGCCTTGAGTACAGCCAGTGGGACCTTAAGACGGCGCAGCTTCTATGGAAAACGGCTCCTCGGAACATTAAAGATGCAACTCCCTGGCCCCTTGGGGGCTCAGTCAGTCAAGCCTCGGCCTCTTGATTTCTGCTCAGGCCATAAGATCTCGACTCGTCAGTTCGAGCCCCGTGGCAGCTCAGAGCCTGCTTGGGACTCTCTCTCCCCCTCGCTCCCTGCCCTGCAACCCCCACCCCTCATGCGCACCTGTGCTCTCTCTCAAAATAAATAAACATTTTTTAAAAGACGGTAAATCTTGGGGCACCTGGGTGGCTCCATTGGTTGGGCATCCGACTTCGGCTCAGGTCATGATCTCACAGTTACGTGTTCAAGCCCCATGTTGGGCTCTGTGCTGACAGCTCAGAGCCTGGAGCCTGTTTCTGGTTCTGTGTGTCCCTCTCTCTCTGCCCCTCCCCTGCTCATGATATGTCTCTCTCTGTCTCTCAAAAATAAATAAATGTTAAAAAAAAATTTTTTTTTAATTTAAAAAAAGATGGTAAATCTTATATATAATTTAAAATATTAAGTAATTAATATTAAATGATATTTAATTACAATGAACTAATATAATATACACATTATAGAAATATAAGGATTAAGAATAAACTAACAATAAAATATTATTTAATGTTCTTAATATTAAATATTAAAAATAAAATTTATAAAATAATACCCATCACCTGGCTCGGGGATTAGGCAGGTGGCCACGCCCGGTCTCAATGGGCCTTCGTCGGTGTCTCAGCCTCTCAGGACGACGGGGGAGGGGGGGGAGCGGGGGGCACCGTCCCTGTGAGGGGTGGTCGCGGAGCACGTGCTGAACGTGTGCGTTGAGGTGCGAGGAGACCCCGGACACCTTCCGGAAGCACGAGTCCTTTCACACTGGTCCGCCCTCGTCCTTCCCTCTGGGTTCCCGCAGGGTCCCGTCTCCTCCCGTGACAGTGGAACAGCCGAGCGTCAACCCGCGTGTGTGACTGAGACAACGCTCAGGTGGGTGTGTCCACTTTCCAGAGCTCCCAGCTCCCCGTGTGCCTCTGGCGGCTTTTCAAGCGCCTTCGTCTCGCCACCCCCGCGCCTCCGGGGCCATGTTGCCTTCCCACAGCTGCCTTGGTAACCATGAGCATGTGTGACAGAACCTTCCGGATGACGTGCGTCCCCCTAGGGAGGAAAGGAGCCTGGGTTGGAAGTTTTGGAGTCCGATCAGGACGGGGGAGGTTTCTGGGACACGAGACCTTGAGCAGACAAGGGTCCTTGAAAACTCAGTTCTAGCTTCTGGTGGTCTTGGGGACTTTGGCTCTCTTGCTCCCCAGAGCCTCGTCTTCATCAAAGAGGCTCACAACTGGAGATCTTGGGGCCCGTCTGGGTCCTCTGCCCGAGGTGCCCTTCCCTTTCCTCTGGGGCTGGTCAGCCTCCATCCTTCGTCAAGACTGGATTCACCGTCTTCCGTGTGCAGAACTCGCTCACGCCTCAACACGTGCACGGGGTTTGCCAACATGAACGAACACGGACTGTTCCCTTAGGGGCTGTGTCTCACTGGCCCCATTCCTGGTCACCCCCAGATTCCTCACAGGGGAACAGGTGCAGGTGCATATTCTGTAGACCCACTGGCCGGCCATCCTGCCTCAGAGCGTTTACCCAGTAGAAATGTGTTCCCAGTGGGGTGCCTGGGGGGCTCAGTCGGTGAAGCATCTGACTTCAGCTCGGGTCATGATCTCAGGGTTCATGGGTTCGAGCCCTGCATCGGGCTCTGTGCTGAGGGCTAGGAGCCTGGAGCTACTTTGGATTCTGTGTCTCCCTCTCTCTCTGCCCTGTCCCTGCTCATCCTCTCTCTCTCTCTCTCTCAAAAATAAACATTAAACAAACAAACAAAAAAAGAAATGTGTTCACCAAAAGGCACGTTTCAGGATGTTACCCAGATGCCCGGAGGAGGCAGAACGCTTCTGGGTGCTGCTGGGAAGCGGGCTTGACCCGTGTGTGGGGCAGAGGTGTCCCCTGGCGTGTCACTGGGTCATGAGGAGGGACACCCAGGTGGGTGGTTTCCTATTCCCACCTGCCTCTGCCTGGTATTGACACTCTCCAACCCAGAATTACCCCTCCCAGGACCGGCTTTGGGGTTGTTAATTCAGCCTTTTGTAAAAGGACACTAAAACCGGCTTTGGGGACAGTGACGGAGCTGCTTGCTGTCAGGACGGTGTCTTTTGGAATCCATTTTCTTTGGACTTATCTCTTGGTCGCGGAGATTTGGACCCTTCTAATCCTTTGAAGATGAAAGTCTTTGTTAGTGCCTGGGAGCTCTGTGAGCCGGTGGGGTGCTGGAATGTAGAGGTCAGTGCAGAAAAAACCAGATTCCTAGGCTCCGGGGTCCGTTTAGAAAGCCTCTCTGTACGGACAAAGGGAGATCGCAACTCTAGACGGTTCTTTAAAAACCCAGGGCTTGGGTAATCAAGAATGGTAACGTAAGAAGGAAACGTAAAGATGTATTTTCTCCCTCCAAGTACATGAGTCTGTCTGCTTTCGTGGTGAGAGCTGAGCCATCTTGACCCCTGAGAGGGAAACGGTGTAGATTCTGTGCTGGGGGTGACTTCTGTGTAAAATAGAAGCCTCAGAAATACAAGACTGGGAGTTTGGTTTGGACTTGGAGTTATTAACTTTTTTTTTAAACGACTGTTCTTTCTTTGATAAATCACAGAATTATTTTTAGAGCCCGTGATGATGTGGTTTCAGGAAGAGCGGGAGGTCCGTGTGGTTTGTGCTGCTCACTGTCTTAAAGTAATTAGTGAAGGCATTTGCTCAGAAAGCCTCCCCAAGGAGCCTGCAAACGTTTGCAAGAAATTTAGCTGGACTCTCTGTGCCTGTATCTTTTTATTTTATTTTTTTAATGTTTGTTTCTTTTTGAGAGACAGAGGGAGACAGAGCGTGAGCAGGGGAGGGGCAGAGAGAGAGGGAGACACGGAATCTGAAGCAGGCTCCAGGCTCTGAGCTGTCAGCACAGAGCCCAGCGCAGGGCTCCAACTCACGAACTGTGAGATCGTGACCTGAGCTGAAGCCCGACGCTCAACCGACTGAGCCCCCCAGGCGCCCCTGTGCCTGTATCTTTTTAACAAAAGAAACTATATAATATAACCCTGGTAGCTTACCTGTCTTAACAGTTAAGATACATTTTTATCTTGTACTAAGATACATTTTTATCTTGTACATTTAAAAGGTTATATGTACACGTGCTGCAACAGATTTGTTTTTGTGATTATGAATCGGTGTTTTCTCGTTTCACTGGGTGTGGGTGTGACTTTGGTGATTGCGCCTGTGTTAATGTCATGCTCAATCAAACATTTCTTTAGTGTTTGCTCTGCCCGCGCTCTTTTTCAAATACAGTTGTCAGATACCCACTCATGCTTAAGGCTTCTTCTGCTCGGCCTGTCATTCTCCCAGCTCATTGTTTGAGACGACTTAGTTCCGTTTGCCTAGCAGCGCCCTTAGGTGCTGACCTCGTAGGGCTCAGTGAGAAAGGGCCATTCTTACTATGGGCCCTGGGGCCGGGGGAGGCATGCAGAGGGTAAGTAAGGGCCAAGACCACACAGCTGATAGACACACAACTGAGATTCGAGCTGAGCTCCGGAAAGTGTGAAGGTCACGAGAGTGGGTCTGGAGTCCAGCCATTCCCTTGACTTGTAATCTTGGGCAAGTTACCTGCCTCCCTGAGCCTCCGGTTCCTCATCTGTAACATGGGGGTCAATCCTGCCTCACTGGGTTCGATCAGATGATGCCGTAAAGTGCGAGCTGCTGCTCCATGAACGTTGCCTTTGTGTGTGTGCCCCTGGGTCCTTCGGGCATCTTCGTTGCAAGCTGGGGGTGCTGCACCCCTGTTCCCTGGGGGAGGACAGGGGCCGACGGTTGGAAATGGCCACTTTATCTGTGCAGTCTGTCAGCACGGAGGGAGCAGGGAGGGGGGCCTGTGGAATGCCTCTCTCATATTCCACAGCCCCATGGGACTCACATAGGACCGTGTAAGGGACTGTTTCACGGAGTGGCCAGAGAGATGGGGGAAAAGAGCCACAGGAAGGCGAGGTTTTTGGAAGCAGGAAGAAATGAATGTTGTGTGTCGCTGCCTGGAGGTCTGGGAAGGCGATGGCCACACAGCATCCTTTCCATTTAGTTATGAGATGGTCCTTTGCGGACCTCAGATTGCGGGGAGTGGTGAGGCTGGAGGGGGCACTGTGCCCGGGCACCAGACGCTCATTCACCGGGGAGCCACAGCCGGGGTCCCATGGGTGCACACACTGCTCACCGGGGTGCAGGGCCACTCTCCAGTCCCCTGCAGGAGCGCTAGGGGGGCCCCAGACTGTGCCCATCTCCTTTGTAGGGGGAACTCGTTTTGTTCCACGGGGAGAACAGCCTGGCACTGCTGGGGGTTTGCCCACTGGGTTTGCCCACCCACATCCCCCAACATGCAGGCGATGAGGGACCAGCGTGCTCAGAGAAGTGCTGCCCCAAATTGGAAACTCCTCAAATGCCCACGAACTGTGAATCATGGGACATCAAGGCGTGGACTGTTACCCGGCGAGGAGGGTGAAGGAGCATCCGCTGTGATATGGGAGGAACCATACCAAGTACAGGGTGCCCGGCGGGTTCAGGTCATGATCTCACGGTTCGTGAGTTCAAGCCCCGGGTCAAGCTCTATGCTGACAGCTCGGAGCCTGGAGTTGCTTCAGGTTCTGTGTCTCCCTCTATCTCTGCCCCTGCCCTGCTTGCACTCTGTCTCTCAAATATAAATTATAAAGGAAGCTGAGCACAAAATGATACCTACCGTATTATATTCAAAACCAAGGAAAACCAGCCTGTGGGCTGAGAAGTGGTGCCGGTGGTGATGCTCCGTGGATCTGGGAGGAGGCTCCGCGGGAAGGTTCACCTTGACCCGCGCAGAAGCGCACACCCAGTTCGTGCGTGTACCTGGCGCGTGCTGTCCTGCACCGCGAGTGTTCTGACAGCAGGACCAGGGACTGGATTCGCCGGGCTGTTGGCTCAGCCACTGAGACGCGTGGCCAGGATTTGGTGGGGCCCGGGCTCGAGTCCCAGCAATCTGGCCCCGGGCAGGCCACTCCACACCTCTGGGGTCTCAGGTGCCTTCCCTACCAATGTGGCATTGCGCTCACCTCCTCAGGTGACCTGAAGGTTGAATGAACTAGCAGGATGACAGAGGACCGGCCCCGGGAAGTGCCCCGGTGACAGACCCGAAGCCCTTCGCTGTGCCCCCTCCCCCTTTGTCCCCCCACAAGCTCACAAGCCCCCCAGTGGGCTGTGCTTCCTAGAAGACCCCTCCTTCCCCGCCTTCTGCATAGATCAGAGTGGGCAGACTGGCGACATTCTTGGCCACCCAGCTCAGCCTTTCCTGTAGACTGGGTCAGAAGGGAGATGTTCTCTGCGGGTGTCAAGGGCAGACAGACCCCGTGATTTCTGGAGAGGTCATTCCTGTGGCCAGCTCTCCACGTGTGGCCTGAGACTCCAGCACCTGCTGTTCCGAGGTCACCTTCCCGAGATCTCTTCAGAGACAGGGTCACTCCTGGGCCGAGCCGGGGTCCCCTGGCCTCCAGTGCCTCACCCGCTCCCTCTGCCCAGTGGGGAACAGCCTGATAAGTGGATAGTTCCTCAAACACCCCTGCCCCCATCCCAGGATCTTAGAACGATTCTTAAGGTTTAAAACAGATTTTTTTTAACGGAGACCTGTAGGAAGGGCCTTTAGGCTGCGAGTGTTGGGAACCTTCTTCCCCAAAGGCGTCACGTCCTGCTCGCAGCCGTGGTACCCCTGGCCCAACCCGAGAGCTTCCGGAGCTCAGGAAGTCAAAGCTGGAGATGGATCTGGGCATGTTTCTCCTCTCTTCTGGCCGAGCTGGGTCCACTGGTGTTTCCCACCCCCCTGGCCCGTGCTCAGGCAGGAAGCAGAGATGGGCTGTGTCTCCTAGGAGAAAGGTGTCTCCAGATGCTTCTCACTGGCCTGAACTTGGCCTTTGTGCATCATTCCAGCCCTTGAGGACTCCTGGATTCCCCGCTGTTCCATTTTGGACCAGAGGATGCGTGAATCTTGGGAATCACAGTTCGGCTCCCAGAAACACTCCTATTGGGCTTATATCCATTTTGGCATTTATTGTTGACGAAATGGGTATCGTACCTTAGTCTAGAATCACTGCCAGGAGAAAGCAGAAGCACTGAGGCCTTTGCCTTACTTTATCCAGAAGTCATCTTCAAAAGCCCCGTCCCCTGACCTTGCCATGCACCTCTTTCTCTGCTTTTAGTCTAAGGCTGTGGTTGTAACCCCTGGTGGCTGTTAGAAACCTCCGGGGTGGGGTGCCTGGGTGGCTCCGTAGTCCGTGAGGCACCTGACTTCGGCTCAGGTCATGATCTCCTGGTTTGGGAGTGAGTTTGAGTCCAACATCGGGCTCTGTGCTGATGGCCGAGAGCCTGCCTCGGGTCCTCTCTCCCTTCTCTCTCTGCCCCTCACTTGCACTGTCTTTCTCTTTCTCAAAAATAAATAAACATTAAAGGAAAAGAGAAACATCTGGGGTGCTTTAAGAAGTACAGGTTTCTGGGTCCCCTCCCCAAAGACACTGAGTCAGTTGGTTGAGGGAGGGTGAGGACAGTGGGGTGCTGGGGCCCCGTGTGCCCGTTTCCAACCCGCATCTTCAGTGATTCCACAGTAGCTTGAAATTTACCAGGATGGAAATTGGCAAACACTGTAGGTCGGGCCCAGAAGGCCCCTTGTTACACATGTCCTGCGCGCCACCGGGACACTTCTCCAAAGCCCCCGAGGTGATTCTCACGTGTAGCCAGGGCTGAGCACTGTTGGCCCCAAGGGACCCCATGGTAGGTAGTGTGAAGTCTGTCTTCACTCATAAATAGTTCATAGTTGTCAAGCTTTCTGATGTTAAGCTGCTTATGAGAATTTGAGGGCACTGGGCGGCTCAGTCGGTTGAGCATCCGACTTCAGCTCAGGTCATGATCTCACGGTTCGTGAGTTCGAGCCCCGCGTCGGGCTCTGTGCCGACAGCTCGGAGCCTGGAGCCTGCTTCGGATTCTGTGTCTCCCTCTCTCTCTGCCCCTCCCCTCTCTCCCTGCTCACATGCACTCTCTCTCTCAAATATAAATAAACATTAACAACCCTCCCCAAAACTGCCTCTGATAATTCGGTTACTTAACTCTGCCAACAACTCACGAAGGAGGACTATCATCCTATTTTTAGATGAGAAAATTGAGGTCCAGAGAGATTCCTTGGTACCTTGCGCAGGCCAGCTAGTTAGTGGCAGAGCCTGGGTTTGAACGCAAGCCTGAGCTCCCGAGAACCTGAGTCCGTCCAGGGTCTCTGGGACGGCTGGGTCTGTGCCCCCGTCTTCCTGGCAGGTGGATGCAGAGCTGTTGCTGGTGTTCATGGTGACCACAGGGTCTCCGCTCCCCCCTCCCCTCCAGCCGCACCAGCTCAGTGTGGATCGGGCAGCGGCCCTGGGACGTCGGGCAGGGGCAGGCTTGGGCCTCTGACGAGCGTGGGAGCCCGTTACTAACGAGCCGTGTGTCTCTCCCCCTCCAGTGGAGCACGACAAAGAGTTCTTCCACCCGCGCTACCACCACCGGGAGTTCCGCTTTGATCTTTCCAAGATCCCGGAAGGGGAAGCTGTGACCGCAGCCGAATTCCGGATCTACAAGGACTACGTTCGGGAACGCTTCGATAATGAGACGTTCCGGATCAGCGTTTTCCAGGTGCTGCAGGAGCACTTGGGCAGGTGGGTGCTGTGACTGGTACTTGGGAGGCGGCAGAGGGCGGAGGGGGGTGGGCAGAGCATGGGGCCCACTGGGACCGGGGCAGCCGTGGCTGCTGCCATCACGGGTCACCAACCATGTGCCAGGCCCCTTCCACGGAATATATTTCTTGAAGAAAGTTGATGGTGTACGTCGCTATTTCTTAAAACTAGCCGTCAGCAAATCGAGTTAGGAATCGGAGACAGCCACAGGAGCCACGGGGGTGTTTATTGGTGATCTGGGTCTGGCATGCATTCAGGGGCGCCGAGGGGATGGGGGGGTAGGGAAGAGGAAGAACCATTTTGGGGGTTCCACTTCTCTCCTGTGCCTCGCTGTGAACCCCAGCCCACGATGACAGGCAAGCAATGAAGGTGGCCATTGGTAATAAAGTGTGAGGGGAGCAGAACCTCCAACCCAAAAATAACTAGGCAGAGAGAGAGCTCAGCCTTCTAAGAATCATGAAGTCAAGAACCAGAATCTTGTGTTGATTTAGTTCTGAGGTCTCCCGAGAGGTAAGAAGGCTGAGAGATGGGCTGGAGCATCGAACAAGGTCAGAGCTACATCCCGGAGGCGGATGGGACCCAGGTGGGGGCGTCCTGGTGGGACGTCTCAGGCTGGTGGACTTTTATCATGTTTTATCATTGCCCAATGCCGTTCTCAGTAATTAATGGAGGGATTAATGGCGCCTCCTGATGGACAGGCCTAGCTTTGCAGTGGGGCTGGGGACTGTCACCACAGTAGGTGTGGACACCACCGCCACCTCCTCAAGCACCTCCACAGCAGGGGCCAGGGGTCTTCTTAAATGCTAAGAAAACCACACTTTTCTTTCTTGGGTATTCCTGCTGGTTTGCGTGTGTAACCTCATTCCACATGCACAGTCGCCCCCTGAGGCGGTGACTCATCTGTGACTGGGGAGAATCAAGAGCTGAGAGCCATTTGTCTCCCGTCACCCAGAGAGAAAGCGGCCAAATTAGAACTTGAGCCCGGGGTATACAAACAGTGTTCCAAGATGCGCGTTTGAGTAGGTAAGGCACTGAGGTTACAAAATTCAAAAGAGAAAAGGGCCACGATCGTGAAAATTGAAGCTGCCTCCCAGCGCGGCTGCCGCCTCCGGCTTCAGGCGAACCCGCAAACACAAGTGCGCATGCGCACGCACGCGTCTTTCGAGATGTCTTCTCATCGCATTGTGCCTCCTGCACCTGCTTTCTTCACCGCAAGCCTGGGCGATCTTCGGGGGTTCACACAGAACACCCCTCCTCATCGCCGCCCGTACTTCGTGTCGCGTGGGCCTGCGGTGAGGCATTTAGCCGGTTTCCCGCGCGTGCGTGGTGGGTTCTCCACTTTTCTGTGTTACCGGCGGCCGACCAGTTGTTTTCAGGGACACGTTAGTTCACGCTTGTGCATGTCTGTCAGTTACGGCTCTGGAAGCAGAGCTGTGCGTCCGAGGGTGCACGCGTGCTGACCGGCCGTCCTTGGAGGTCATGTCTGTTTATAGCAGCAACGTAAGAGGGAAGGCTTGTTTCCCACGACTCGAGCCATCTCTTATGAAGCTGTTTGGTCTTGGTCAGCCTGGTGGGCAACAAGCGGTTTCTCAGTGTGGACTAACGTTAGAGGAGATGGTGCCGGAAAGGGACGTGCTGTGCGGCGTGGGGGAGTGGCGCCTCTGAATCTTACGGTGGACATGCAGGTGCACCGGGCAGCCCTGGCGGCGTGCGCCTGGCCCCAGACTCCTAGGAGGAGCGTGGAGTTCATCCCGGGCGTGTGACACGCTTGCTCCGTACCCCACACGTTACCCCTGGAGTCTTGAAAAGAAACAGATGTTTGACTTTTCTCATGACAGCTCTTAGCCGGAGGCGAGGCAGGTACCGGAGGATACTGGTCGATAGTGCTCCATCGACCCCGCTGGTGCAGAAACTCTGAGTGAGCTCCCTCCCCGGGCCCTGCTCCCTCCCCGGGCCCCGCCCCCTCCCGGCCAGGGCTCCTTCCCTGCCCTGCTCACTCCCCGGCCCTGCTCACCCCACCCCCCCCCCTCCTGGCAGGCTCCCCACACCTGCCTCAGGAATTTCCAGCAAGAGGCTTAACCTCCAGAACTGCTCCCAGTGGGTCTGGCTAAACCCATCTGTGAGGGTTGGCGGCTGTCACCTGTGCGACTCTTTCTCTAGGTCCCCATTGCAGGAACTCGGTGGCCCTCTCTCCCTCCCTGGCCGCCAGTCCCCGGGGTTCTGGCTGGGTTGCTGCCGCTTCTCATGAGCAGGAACTTGCTCCAGGACTGCCAGCCCGCACCCTGCAGGTGTGAGGGGTGTCATCACCCATGGTCCCTGGGTCCCTGCACTGGGGGTCGGGGGGAGACGCTGGAGGCTGAGACCTGCCTGATGGGCACAGGACCTCCTTTGTGGAGCTCTGAGGCCACTGCATTTGGACAGAGACGTGTGAGCCCCGTGATTTGTTTCTCCCACCACCTCGGGTCCTCACATCCCAGGTGGCAGCTCCAGAACCAGGCCGTGGGGATGAGTGAGCTGAGGTCATGAGGGCAGAGGGCCCATCTGAAAGGGCTGCTGAGGAGTGAGCTGGGTTTCTGGGACATCCTAACAGAGCCCTGTGAAGACTATAGAAACGTCCTCTCTCCCGGTGCTGTGCTCCCTCTGAAACCTTTGGGGGCATGGTGGGGGGTCCTTCCCACCTCTGCCAGCTCCCGGGGGCAGCTGTCCGCTGTCCGTGCCCTCGGCCTCCAGCTGCTTCCATTCACTCTGCTCTGTTGCCACATGGCTCTGCATCTTCGCATGACATTGTGTGTCTCTCTCTCTTCCAAGGAGATCAGTCATCTTGAATTAGGGGCCCGCCTTGCTCCTGCGTGACCTCATCTTACTTCACTGAGGATCTGCAAAGACCCTCTTTCCAAATAAGGTCACACCCGTGGGTACCGGGGGAAGGGCTTCAGCATATCTTTCGAGGAGATACAGCCCAGCCCATGATGGGGTGGAGAAGATGGGCAGGAAAACACAGAAGCAAATAAACAGGCCGACTGGTCTGATCAAGTGACTGGTCGCTGGCAGCCTTGTGGAGCTGGGGATGTTTGAATGACAGGAAGGATCTGGCCACGGGGAGTGGGATAGAGCAGCGAGGGTGTCTCGGGGGCACTGCAGAGGCCATGGTCCTGAGCGGGGAGCAAGCACGGGTCGTGGGGAGGACAGAGGGACGTGGTGATGCCCCGGCGTGAGCCGCTTAGACCTTGCTTAATGACACGAGCCCCGGCCTCCCCAAGCAGCTTGCTCCACGTTCTGCCTGTCACAGCCTGCTGGCCCTGTGGGCACCTGTCCCATCCCGGATTGAGGCTGCTGCTGCCTCCTTGGCCCTGTCTTAGCTCCATGGAGTGGCTCTGGGGGCCCCAGGGAGGGGAGAAGGCCCGAGTTGCTGTGGTCAGATGAGGGGTGGGCAGGCTGGCCATCTGGGGGTCTCTGGCAGGTGGCGAGGGTGGGCATGACAGGTTGCCCCCAATGAGCAGCTTGGCCGCAGGCGATTTCTGAGGCTATGAGCCCGGCTTTGGGTCCCTGACTCCGGGGGCACTTGGCTTGCTGGGAGACCAAGTCCCTCGTCAGCAGATGCTGAGTCCTGCTGTGTGCCCTGCACCGGTGCCACTAACCAGACCCATGGCCCCGGCCCCTGGGAGCATCTCCGAGCAGAGGAGAGGACTGGCAGGTGCAAAGTACAATATAGGAGGGGAGTGGAGGGACAGGCCTGGGGAGGCAGAGGCGGGGGGGAGGGCACTGCTGTCTTTAGATTTCTAAATCTCCTTTCCGTACCTGAGAGAAGGCAAGGCCTTCATTCTCCAGAAGTTAAAAGGTAAAAAAACAATTTTTTAAAAATTATTTATATCTTATATCTGGGTGGCTTGTTTTATTTTTTAATACAGAAGCAAAATGCTTCTGTTGTATAATTCCCCAGGTAGGCAGCCGGCTATTAGGAGTGTGGGTTCAAATATAACACTGGGTACCAGTAACCGTTGGAGCCTCAGCTTCCTTCTCTGTACAATGGGACAATAATTGCATCTACCTCCCAGGGTTGTGGTGAGGATAAAGTGGGTTAACGTACTTATTTAGAACATACTAAGTGCTCAATAAAGATTTATTGTTTTGATTATTATCACTATTGCCACCACCGCCATCACGCCATCACCACCATCGCCATCACTACCCATCACCACCACCACCACCACCGCCATCACAGGGACTGCAGAGACCCTCTGAGGAAAGCGGGGAGCTCCAGGTTTTGGCTGAAGCACTGCCCGCCCCCCCCCTCCCCCCCGCTGACTCTCTTAACTTTGCAGTCTCTGATGGGGGTGAAGGCCTGAGCTTTGGTGGAAGTGGGGCCCCTGTTTGCATTTCCCCAGCTCTGGGGGGCTGGGGTCAGGACACGCATCTTCTTCAAGGCCTGATCCCCAGAGGAGCCCGGGTCCCGCCCCTGCCTCCCTGCAGTGTGGCCAGCCCGCTCGCTCGCTGAGGGACCCGTGGTTTTGCCGCCACCAGCCGCCCACCTGCGTGGGGCCGTGGCACCTGGCTCTCTGGCAGGCCTCTGCCCGAGCTCCGGCAAGCTCCGGGGTGCCGGGGGTTAGCTGGCTTCGGGCTAGCCTCAGCCTCTCTCCCCCTGTGGCAGCCACTTTCCACCAAGTCCTCTTGATCTCGCGGAATCCAGATTAAATTCTGATAATGAGCTGAGCTGGAGGCTCCACAGCCCTTGGGCCTTGCTTGCAGTGTGGCCATGCAGCCGCCCTTGGCGGCCTTCGGGAATGAGTGGGGCTGAGGGGCAGGTCTCGGAATGGGGACCTTGGCTCCAGTGGCCTTGCCGGGGGAGTTGGGGGGCCAAGGGGTCAGAGCCTTCCCTCTGAACCCCAAGCCTCGAGCTGGACCGGCTGGGACCCGGCTCTCCGGAGCTGGGCTCACTTCCCTCCCCTTTGGAGGTGATGGTGGTGGTGATGGTGGTGGCGATGGTGGTGATGGTGGTGGCGATGGTGGTGTGGAGGCCGAACCAGTTAACAGTTTCATTCACGAAAACCGGACTGGGCATTTTCCATGCTCACCCCTCCCCAGCCCTCCCCCCAGAGCCCCCAAGCTCGCCCCCCCAGTGCTGCCTCACCTGTGTGGGGCACAGGTGCTCTGTGAGACAACCCTTGGGGGTTGCCAGGACGGCAGTACCTGCTCAAAAGGTGTCAGTCACTGCCAATGTCGAGAGGATGTTGGCAGCCAGACGAAGTGTCCCTTGGTCAGTCGCAAGGACTTGGGTTATCAGGAGAGTGACCTCTGAGTGGGCTCCGGGGCCACGGTGGGATTGGCCACAGTCTGGGTCACCGAGGAAGAAGGAGCTGTCCCCGTGATGGGCTGGAAGGGGGGCCGAGGGGCTGTTTGCCAAGGCAGTGGGTGGGCGAGGGGCGGGAAGAGGCAGACGGGGGCCCCTGTGCTGATCGTGGGGATCTCCAACACCCTTCGCCCCCCCAGCCCTCCCCGGGCCCCCCCGGGGCTCCCAGCTACTGTCAAGGACGGGGATCTGGTGAAAATGCAGTCGAGTCAGCCTTGTGCAGGGGCAAGGTGATGGGGGCCCTGAGCCTCTGCATTTCAGACAGGCTCCCAGGGGATGCCCTCGTGATTCCCACCCACGGGAAGTGGGGACAAGCTGCCTGCGTGCTGGGTGCCGAGAGCATCTTACTGGGAAAGTGCAGGCGGCCCCCGGGCACAGGCGGCTGGACCCTTCTCCAGTCTCCCTCACGTTCAAGGTCAAGGACTTGGTAGCAAGACTCTAATAGTCACCTGAGCATGCCTGGGCAGAGGGACATGGTCACACAGAGCACATCCCCACCTGTGCTTGGGTTTGTCGTCATCTGGTGCTTTCTGGATGTGACTGTGTGCTGGGCATTTTAGCTTCCTTGTGTACCTTGGAGATGATCCTGGGAAAACTCATTGTCCCTAGTTCTCAGGTATAGGGACTTCTCAGAGAGGAGGTAACTCACCCGAGGTCACACAGCTAGAACGTGGCGGAGCTGGGACTTGAACTTGGGTCTCTGAGATTGCAGGGCTGACATTCTGATTTCCTGCTGACTTCCTCCTGTGGTTGTGAGTCCTGGGCTGTGGGTGAGAATCACGGGGGGGCGGGGCTTTCACGGCTTCCCATACATCAGAGTCTTGAGGGCTGGGGCCAGGCAAGTTTTTACGGTTTCCAGGCTATAGGCAGGTGGCGAAGACCCCCCTTCTCCTTTGTCTGGGAGCCGTCTGGGCGCTGAGAGATGGAACGGGACCGATTCCTCCAAGGTCTGTTTGGCCTGGTCTTTCGGAGTTGGCCGTTTTTCCCCACAGGACTGAACCCAAGTGCCATCCGGACCCTGACTGACAGTCTCCGCGGCACCACAAGGGGCTGGCTGAGGGTAGGGGAGCCCTTCAGGCTCTGGCTCCAGAGGCTTCTGGAAGCTTCCGGAGCCTTTCTGAGGCTCCTCGAGGCCTACGTGCCTGCTTGCCCGTCTCCTGGCTGGCACCTCCTGCCACTGCTCCTCAGCCCCAGGGCGTGAGCTCTGGTTTTGAGCTGCTTTCACAGAAGTTGCCAATTCAGCTCCCCAGAAGGACTTTCAGAGCACAGGGAAGGAGCAGCCGGCTGCCTGGGCACCACCGGATGTTCCGGGAGGTTCAGGGGAGAGCATGCCCGGGGCAGTCTGGTCAAGGACACCTTGGCATGTCTCCTCGCTGCCTTTCTCTGATCCCAGCTCAGAGCTGCTTCGGCAGGAACCGAATCCTCTGAGATGCCTCTTGGTCCCCCTTGGGGTCCTCTCCCGCGTCCAGAGGGGTCACTCGGGAGAAAGCCTGCACTCGGGAAACCCGCCGGGCGGCGACCGCCACCACCGCGTCCAGCCCTGTTAGTGCCGTTGGCTTCCTGTCCTGTGGGCTGACGCTGAGGGGCCTTGGCGGTTTTTCTGATCTTTGAGGTTTTGTTTCCTTCGTAATTCATCCCAAGCCTGGTTTTGTGGGGCCAACGTGGTTGGTGGGAAATCTGTGGTGACAGTTGGCATCAGTCACATGCTTGCAACAGATCAGGTCAGTGCTTCGCAAAGTGCCTGCGTCCTCTCTTATTCCGCACAAGGGCCTCGAGAAGTCAGTGTTCTCCCATTCTGTGGATGAGGTCACAGAGTGGTCACGTGATCCTCCCAGGGTCACACGCCAGAGGCGGAATTCAAAACCAGGCAGTAAGTACAACGCGGGGTGCCTGAGCCCCACCTTGAGACATCTGATGGAATCGATCCCCGTGTCACCTCGACACCGACGCTGACACTGGCTTGCCCTTGCCCTTCCTGTGCCTTTGAGGATCGAGGGACCTTGGATGAGTCACTTCATCCATTTACTGGGGGTGCAGATTCCCGTCCCGCTCCCCTCCCAGGGGCTCGAGGGCCAGGGAAAGTGCTGCGGAGTGGTGAGCAGGGCTCCCAAGGCGAGGGGAAGGGTCTGCTGTCTTTCTCAAGAGGACACAGTGATCCCAGCAAGGAGCACTCGAGAGGCGCCTCCTAACCATCTGCCCTGCTCTGCTGCAGGTGGGCTGAGCACTTGATTGCCAAGGTCAAGGTGAGCACGTGTCCCCACTGAAGAGCTGCCTCTGGGGAAGGCTGATGCCTTTACACTGACATCGAATTGGCTGATGCCTTCCATTTCGCCCACCCCTTCTTTTATTTATTTATTTATTTTGAGAGAGAGAGAGGGTGGAGGGAGGGGCAGAAAGAAGGGGAGAGAGAGAATCCCAAGCAGGTTCTGCACTGACAGCACAGAGCCTGCCACGGGGCTCGAACTCCCAAGCCTCTTGATTGTGACCCAAGCCCTCCCCCTCTTGAGAGCACCTCTCTGAACTGAGAGAGGAGACGGCCGCCTTCCTGAACGGTGATGACGACAAAGCTGACTGCCTTCAGCACGTGCCACGCTGCAAGCAGCCCTTCCCGTCACACCCCGAGGGAGGTACCACCACCCCATCTCACAGACCAGGAGACTGAGGCACGCTACCGGGTTAGGGAGTAGGAAAGGGGGCTTGGCTCTTTCGTTAGCCCCGTCTGGTTTTCTTCCTGGCTGGCAGATGCACGCTTCCCTTTTCCAGCACGGCAATCCCAGGTAATGGTGGGACATCAGATTTTCTGCACGAGGAAACTGAGGCAGAGAAGACAAAAGACCTGGCCAGCTTATTCCGCAATCCTCCATAGTGAAGAGGGGAGACTGGGGGCTTTGGAGACACCTCGATCCACTCCCCCCCCCCCCCCGTCCCACCGCTGGGAAGCTGCGTGAACGTGGGTGGGTCACGGACCCTGGATGAGCCTCACTGGATCTGAGTGACCGCTGCAGCCACGGTGACAGTTGCCCAGCGGCAGGGGTGGGGACAGGTGCTTCGAGAGGGCGGGGGGTTGCTTTGTTTTGCCCTCTGTCATGTTTTTTGTCCCGGGAGCCTGGCACAGAGCAAGCACTCAGTAAAACCCGTGTGTGTGAGTGCATGAAAGAGCTTCCGGCCTTCTCCTAGGGCATGGGCTTCCCAAATCCTGGGACCCTCGCTGCCTCTTGCCCCGAGGTATCCCTGCACCTCCGCAGTGCCCAGCACGGAGACGTGTGCCAGCAGCCACCCCTCAGCGGAGCGGGCGCCCGGCGAGGAGCCCCAGGCCAGCCTCACGCTCTCCCAGCTGCCTCCCAGCCTCGGACGGGCCGGCCTGGCATGTTCTCTCTTCCAGAACTGAAACCTGAGAACGTCTTGTTTGCAGTCTTTCCTCAGCATCTGAGCCCAATTTCCACAAAGTGAAAATTGCCCGTAATTATAATACTTTTCGATCTTAGCGAAGTTTCCCTGTGATGATTATAATTATATTATTTAGAGCTGTGTGCCAGTGGGTACCCAAGGGTGGATCGGTTCTCCTCTGCAACTAGGGGAAATGTCAGCATGGGTGCTGTGCGCGGCCCCGGGTTTCCTACGCTGGAATGAATTTGGAGAGAATGGCTTTTGCATCGGGGTCTGGCTGTATAACTCGATCCACGCTTTAATTCCAAAAGCACTTCATCCTTGGACCTCTGCTCGCCTATAGGAGCCTGTTTTTCCAAATGTATTAACATCTGTGTTTCATATCAGGGCCTGTAATTGCTTTAGCCTTTTTGGCAGGAGACAAAGAGAATTAATATTTTTCAATTTGGTCGTGAGCGGTCATCTGTAGCTGGGAAGAAAAGAGCCTGCTCAGATGCGAACCCAGCGAGGACGGGGGAGGGGAAGGCAGGCTTACCAGGAAGATCAGGTTCTGGGGGAGTCAATGCATGATGGAAGTCCTTGGTGATTTCAAGTTCAAGGCAGAAGTAGGCATCCGGTCAAAGGCTCAAAGTTCTTCCAGACCTTGGTTCTTACTTCTTTTTCTTCTCACCAGTCTGTCCGCACCATTTTCTTCTTTTCCGCTCATGATGCCCTTGGCTTCCCGTCCTGCCACTCCAACAGCAGGGCAGGGGTGAGGGAGGAAAGCAGGAGGCTTGCGCTCCCCCACCTCCCCTACTGCCATCTGAGGCAGGCATTGCTAATGGATCACCGAGCACCCTCCTGCATGATCCCCAGCACAGCTGTGCCCAGTGGCCGAGCGAGTGGCTGCGGAGTGAGGCCTGCGGGCCCCTGGTCTCACGTCTGGTTTCTGGAAGCTCACCCCGAGATGAGGATTATGGGTGGAAGGGAGTAATTAGAAAATGCTTCCAGCACGGGGAAGCGGGCGGGCAAAGGCCGCAGCCTGGCCCCCTAGAGTCTCAGTGGGGGGCTGTGGCCCCTCCGCCTGCAGGGGCCACTGGAGACAGAGCTGCGGAGCCCTGCGCTGGTGAGGCGTCCACGACCTTCAACAAGGGTTAAGGCCGAGTGTCACAGGCCTGACCCGCCATGGACTCCCCAGGGGTCACCATGTGAGCCGGGCATCCTGGCCCCCCAGGGTATGGAGCAGACCCCCTGCGTCTACCCAGGAGATGCCACCACCCTGTTTCCACAACCCAGATATGCCCACACGTGGTCACCTGGCCCTGGACTGAGACGTGCAGGAGTGTAGCCGGGGGAGGTCAGCCCCTCCCCCCCATCCCCCCACTCTGGATGCTGGTGGGGGAAGGGAGTGCTGGCGTGGGGGAGGGAAGCTCACTGCCGCTGTGGAGACCTGGGAGGGTCTGAGATGCTGGGTGCTGCACAAGCCCCAGGGGGTGCCGCTGGCTCTGGGCCACGATTAGGAATTGCTCACCATCCTGTCTTCCTACACTCGTTCATCTTGCTTACATTGCCCGTCCCTTAAAACACGGCTTCGCCCCTGCTGTGCACCTGCTCCTGGGCTTATATCCACCCACGTGTCAGATGGGGGAGCCCAAACCCAGATGTCATCAGAACCACCTGGGAAAACAGAGCCTGGGGGGCTCAGTCAGTTAATCATCTGACTTCGGCTCAGGTCATGATCTCGCAGCTCGTGGGTTCGAGCTGGTAGGGCTCTGTGCTGACAGCTCGGAGACTGGAGCCTGCTTCGGATTCTGTGTCTCCTCTCTGCCCTCCCCCCTTTGCACTCTGTTTCTCCTTCAAAAACAAACAAACATTAAAATAAAAGAGGAAAACAGATTACCATTTCTTTCTTTCTTTTTTTTTTAAAGTTTATTTATTTTTGAGAGAGAGAGAGGGAGAGGCAGAGACAGAAGAACAGAAAATGCCAATGATGCGGCCCCGGGTCTCAGTCCCCCGACTATGAGATCATGGCCTGAGCCGACTAGGGACTGGAAGTCTTTGTTTTCTTTTTTTTTTTTTCTTTTTTAAATTTTACTTTAGAGCCATTTTGGGTTTGCTGCAAAACTGAGGGGAAGAGACCGGAGTTTCCTTCTGCCCCCGGCCCCACCCATGTCCCGCCTCCCCCTTTATCAGCATCCCCAGCCAGAGGGACATTCGTGACCACGGATGAAGCTATTTGGGCACGTCACCCCAAGTCTGTACATGCTGTGGGCGTGGCTACGTGTATCATGACATGTATCCACCATTATAGGGTCATACTGAGTATTTTCACTGCCCTGAGAAAGCTCTGTGTCCTGCCTGCTCATCCCCCACTCCCCCAATCCTTATTTTCATTGGCTTTACAGTTTTGCCGTTTCCACGGCATCCTGTAGTTGGAACCGTGCCACCACCCCCCTGCAGGCTCACCACCCTGCCCCTCTGCCTGGGCAGTTTTCCTTTCTTTTGTGTGTTTTCTATGTTGGTGTCCACCCCCTTCCCGCCACCTTTGTGGATTCGGACCAGGTCCCAGCCACAGTCAAAAAACGACCCCATGTACAGTGGCACACCTTGACCAGTCACTAATTTTCACTGTTGTGAAAGTGATTTGATTTAGAATTAAACAAATGGTTTTAATTTAAAAAAATGTACAGAATATAGGGATTATTATGGAGAACAAACACTCAGGACTGGCCACACAATTTGGGAGACCTCATGCAAAATGAAAAGGTCCTAAGGATTTCAAGGTAGTGACGATAGAGCATTAAACCACACAGAGTCCTCCGGTGTGTGGGACTCTGTGTGACAGCCCAGGTCCCGTGCCCGCCGCTGGTCCGGCAAACTCTGGGTCTGGATATCTGTCCATTATCTGTTTGCATTTGGGTGCCTTGCGTCTATACCTTGAAATTCTGACACTTAGTCTGGGGACACGCCTTCCATAGTCCAGCTCCAACTTCATTTCCACGTTTGTTCTGTACACAGACACGCAGCCAGACGTGCGAACACACAGACACACACATAGACAGACACCGACACACATAAATGCACGCAGACACACATAAATGCACACGCACAGATGCGCGCTCTCTGGTATGGCCCGGCTGACATCTGCACACCCCTTTTCTCTGGGGGCACCTTCTTTTCAGGCCTCTGCATTTCTCACCCCATTTCTCTGACTGTCCAGTCTTCTACTCTAGTTTAATTCTCGCCCCTACCAGCTTTATAAAAATACAGTTTGCTTTTTATGACTAGACTTTTAAAAGACGTTTTATGTATTCTCTTTTAAAGTATATTCAGTTATTTTGAGAGAGAGAGAGTGGGGGAGGAGCAGAGAGAGGAGGAGAGAGAGAATCCCAAGCAGGAGCCATGCTGTCAGTGCAGAGCCCGACATGGGGCTTGATCCCAAGAACCGAGAGAGCATGACCTGAGCTGAGACCAAGAGTCGGGTGCTTGATCTGCTGAGCCACCCGGGCGCCCCTGGAAGTTTCAGATTCACAGAAAGATTGAGCAGACCTGCTCACTGCTCCCAGCTCCTCCCATTAACATTTGGTGCATTTGTCGTAAAATAACGAACCCGTGTTGGTGCGCCATTACTGTTAACTAAGGCCAGTAACTCCTCCAGATGCCCTTCGTGTTCCCCCAGTGTCTGTCTTCTGCTGCGGGCTCCCATCCAGGACCCCCGCCCCGCGACTCTCCGTGGTCACGCCCCCTTGGCCTCTTGTCCTAGGACTTCGACTCTGCTTGTTTCCAGTGACCTTGATCAGCAAGCGGATTCCGACAGTGTCTGCGTGTCTGGCACATGACCGCTCAGTCCTGCTGCTTTATTATTCGTTTTTAATCTGACTCTTTTTGTACCATATGTTTTTTTCTGTATTTTATTCTCTTTAAGTTGACTTACTTAAGTAGTCTCTACCCGCAGTTGTAGGGCTCACAACGCCTGACCCCGAGAGGGAGAGATGAACACTCGCCCTGGGCCAGCCAGGTGCCCCCACAACCCTACCTACCTTATTTTTTAAGTGTTTATTTTTGAGAGAGAAAGAGAGCGAGTGCACAAATGGGGGTGGGGCAGAGAGCAGTGGGGCGCGGGGGGCGGGACAGAGGATCCAAAGTGGGCTTTGTGCTGAGAGCAGTGACCTGACACGGGGCTCAAACTCACAAATCGTGTGATCATGTCCTGAGCCGAAGTTAGGTGCTCAATTGACTGAACCACCCAGATGCCCCAACTCTACCTACTTTATTTATTTATTTTCTTAATGTTTATTTATTTTTGAAAGACAGAGAGAGAGAGAGAGAGCATGAGTGGGGGAGAGCAGAGAAAGAGGAAGACAAAGAATCGGAAGCTGGCTTCAGGCTCCTTGCTGTCAGCACAGAGCCCCATGTGGGACTCAAACCCATGAACCATGAGATCGTGACCTGAGCTGAAGTCGATGCTTAACTGACTGAGCCCCCCAGGTGCCCCAACCCTACCTACTTTAAGAGCCAGCTCAAATCCACCATCAGGCATGGTCTCACTGCCTTTTGAACCTGGACATCTGGGGGTCAAGATCACTGGGCCCTCAGCCTGGTGCACCTTGTAACCTCAGGGCTTTCAGCTACCATCCCTCCAGCGCCTGGTGCAGAGCACAGGCTTTTGCTTCTTGAGTGAAGACTAGATTATGCGAGTCTTTTATTTATTTATTTTAATTTTTATTTATTTATTTATTTATAGTTCATTGTCAAGTTGGTTTCCATATAACACCCAGTGATCTTCCCCACAAGTGCCCTCCTCCATGCCCATCACCCCCTCCCCCTTCAGCCCTCAGTTTGTTCTCAGTATTCAAGAGTCTCTCATGATTTGCCTCCCTCCCTCTTCCTAATTCTTTTCTCCCCCTTCCCCCTCCCCATGGTCTCCTGTTAGGTTTCTCCTGTTAGACCTATGAGTGAAAACATATGGTATCTGTCCTTCTCAGCCTGACTTATTTCACTTAGCATGACACCCTCGAGGTCCATCCATTTTGCTACGAATGGCCAGATTTCATTCTTTCTCACTGCTGTGTAGTAGTCCATTGTATAGATAAACCACATCTTCTTGATCCATTCATCAGGTGATGGACATTTAGGCTCTTTCCATGATGTGGCTATTGTTGAAAGTGCCGCTATGAACATTGGGGTACATGTGCCCCTGTGCATCAGCACTCCTGTATCCCTTGGGTAGATCCCCTGCAGCGTTATTGCTGGGTCATAGGGGAGTTCTATTGATAGTTTTTTAAGGAACCTCCACACTGTTGGTGTATACTAGTGGTGGATACTAGTATCCAAAATCTATATTGGTGTATAACAGTGCAACTGACTTCTGTACATTGATTTTGTACCCTGCGACTTTGCTGAATTTGTGGATCAGTTCTAGAAGGCTTCTGGTGGAAGCGATCGGGTTTTCCATGTAGAGTATCATGACATCTGCGAAAAGTGAAAGTTTGACTTCTTCTATGCCGATAAAGATCAGGGCAGAAATAAACAATATAGAATCCAAAAAAACAATGATCAATGAAACCAAGAGTTGGTTTTTTGAAAAAATAAACAAAATCGATAAACCGCTAGCCAGGCTCCTCAGAAAGAAAAGAGAGAACACCCAAATAGATAAAATCATGAATGAAAATGGATCTCTTACAACCCGTCCCTCAGAAATACAAGCAATCATCAGAGATTACTATGAAATATATGCCAACAAACTGGACAATCTAGAAGAAATGGACAAAATCCTAAACACACATGCACTACCAAAATTAAAATGGGAAGAGATAGAAAATCTGAACAGACCCATAACCAGTGAAGAAATTGAATCCGTTATCAAAAATCTGCCAACAATTAAGAGCCCAGGGCTGGATGCCTTCCCAGGGGAATTCTACCAGACATTTAAAGCAGACTTAACACCCATCCTTCTCAAGCTATTCCAAAAAATAGAAATAGAAGGAAAACTTCCGAACTCATTCTGCGAAGCCAGCATCACTTTGATTCCTAAACCAGACAGAGACCCAACAAAAAAAGAATTACAGGCCAATATCCTTAATGAATACAGATGCAAAAATACTCAACAAGATACCAGCAAATCAAATTCAACAGCACATAAAAAGAATTATCCATGATGATCAAGTGGGACTCATTCCTGGGTTACAGGGCTGGTTCAATATTCGCAAATCCATCAATGTGATCCATCACGTTAACAAAAGAAAAGATAAAAACCATATGATCCTGTCAATAGATGCAGAAAAAGTATTTGACAAAAAACAACATCCTTTCTTAATAAAAACCTTTGAGCAAGTGAGGACAGAAGGAACTTACCTAAATATTATAAAAGCAGTTTATGAGAAGCCCACACCTAATGTCATCCTCGATGGGGAAAAACTGAGAGCTTTCCCCCCGAGATCAGGGACACGACAGGGGTGTCCACTCTCACCACTGCTGTTTCACACAGTGCTGGATGGCCTAGCATCAGCAATCAGACAACAGAAGGAAACAGTATGTGAGTCTTTTACAGAACAGGATTTTCTCCTTTCTGACTCTTCTTCTGGGCCTAATGAAGGAATCTTTAAAAATGATACTTGGGCCAAAAGCAGACTTCTTTCTTCCCATTGATGTTGCGGGTTTAGGGATTTGCATTGCACCTTTGGCTCTGGGATGGGGCCCCCAGGTGGGGGGGGGGGAGGAGGAAAGGAGGGTAGTTTGTGAGTCAGGTAGGACTAAGAGCCTCCAGAGTAACCTGCTCTCAGGGGAAAGGAAATGGGCAGTGTCCTGGGGAGGCTCTAGCCGGCAGAGCCTGCTCCGGATCCTTGACAGACCTCAGGGGGCATCTCTGGACCCTGAATTCCTAGGAGAACCCGCGGGCCCATGGTCCTACTTCTGGGGCAGTGAGGGGGGCTGCCTTCACCTTCGTCACTGTCTCCTCTCACAGCCGTGAGTGGCTCGGGTGGGTGTCCCCGCCCTGAGTCCTGGAAGCACTTTCTCTTCCAGCCCACAGTGGCCACCTTGGAGGATGACCCCTGCCACATGGGTCTCGCCAGCTGTGACCGTGGACAGAGCCTCCGTCCCTCCTTGGTGAGATGGCCACAGACCTGGACGCTTCTGCTCTGCGCTGGCCCCTCCCACCCCAGGGTCGTCTCTGACCCTGGGAATGTTCACAGCCCACGGAGGAGCCAAGGCCCTGGGAGCAGCCTCATTGCTGGTGGCTCGGAATAAATGGTACATAAATACCCCCGCCTCCTGTCGACACACTGAGCTGTGTTTGCACCGTGTCCCCGGGACCCCAGTGCGTGTGAGCCCCGGATGCACACAGCATCCTGCTGCGGCTTTCTTCCATCCCCGCCTCGCTTTCTGCCTCACCTCCGGGTGGTCCCTGGGCCACTTCTCAGACTTCTTGCAGTTAAGTCCTTGACTCAGGATCTGCCTCTGCAGTGGGGGTGGGGAATTTTGGTGGAAGATGTGACAGTGTCCACGCGGCACTCCGTGTGCTCATTACCAGGATTGAGCTGTTTCCGCAGCCTCCCCCCGTCCTGGCCTCCACTCCTCCAGTTAAGGATCCACGGGCACCCCCTCCCCGCTCTGCATCGAGGTGCTTGCTCTGGTCTGGCCTTTGTTTTCGAAAATCTCGCATTCAGTCATTGTATTACCTGTATCGGTCTGCAAACCCGCTGCCAGGCTCACTCCTCCCGTTGTTTGGCTTCTTAGTCTTTTCACTTTTTTGCCTCTGGGTTTGGGAACTGAAAACAGCCTGTGGTTCTTTTTTTAAAAAAAAAAGAAAGGGCAGGAAAGATAACCCGGCATGAGAGTGTGTTTGCGTTGGTTTGGGTGCGTGGAGGAGGCAGAATATACCTTGTTCTATTTAGGTCTGGAGCTGGGGGCCGGAGGAGGTGGGGCAACCTGGGAAAGTCTCCCACGATGACTCTCCCGGCCACGGTCTCACCTGGCCGCCCCCACGCCCCACGGTGCTCCCTGCAAGGCCCGGTTCCTCTGGGGGGACCCCGCGGGCCTCCCTGGCTCCCCACAGACGTGTTCCCAGGCACAGAAGTCCCCAGCACGGCTCTCCTCTCGTCGTTTGGTGAATGGATGGCTGGTGCCTGGGTGAACGGAATGACAGGGCCCCTGGTTTCCGGAAACTCTGGGGCCCAAAACCTGGAGCCCTGAGAAAAGCAGGACAAGAGTCAGGTCTAAAAGTAAATTTGCGGTTGGCTTTCTTCCCGGCCACGGTTTCCTGTCCGTCTGGGTCCTCCGGGCACTCCCTGGACACTTACAGATAAAGGAGCTGGTGTGGACGGTGAGGAAGGTGCAGACATGGAGGTAGTGACGCCCAGACCACCGGGCAGTGTCCCCCCGGGGGTCTGCTCGGGTGATCTGGTGGCACCCCTCCCCCCCTTACCCAGGGGGACCTGGAGGGTGGGCTGGGCAGTGCCCGGGGCTGATCAGCGGGCATCATCAGGCAGCCTGGGTTCCCAGCGGGCACCAGGGTTGGGGGGGGCAGTGGGCTGAGGTCCCAGAACTGGGGGTAAACCCAGTGCTTGGAAGCACTTGGGTCATTTGAGAAAATCATGGGCTTTTCCTCTTTTTAAAAAAAAAATTGTTTTAAAGTTTACTTATTCATTTAGAGAGAGACAGAGAGAGTAAGCAGGGGAGAGGTGGAGAGAGAGGAAGAGAGAATCCCAAGCAGGCTCTGCACAGTCAGCACGGAGCCTGATGTGGGGCTTGACCCCCGAAACTCGAGACCGTGACCTGAACTGAAACCAGGAGTCAGACGCTTAACCGACTGAGCCTCTTTTAACAACACAGATCCCAGAAAGTGATCTCAGAAACCCCTCCCTGGGCTGGTAAGGACTCGAATGATACTAGCACCTTCACTGCACATAAATCGGAGACCTGACATGTGCTGCGCTGTGTGGTAGGTGCTGGGGCCCCAACCAGCGGCCGACAGAGCAGGACTGTTTCTTGTGGACTTAGGAGCTCACGATCTGGGAGCTGGGAAAACCCAAAGGACCGTGCACACGAACTAGAACGCCAGTGCGAGTGCTTGGAAAGGAGAGGCTCGGAGGGGGTCCAGTGACAATGTGCCCCCCAGGGCGTCGGCGGAAGCTTCCTGGGGGGGGGGACTGATGTCTGAGCAGGTGCGTTGGAGATAAAAAGGTGATGGGCAGTGCTGCGGGGCCAGCCCATGCGGAGGCCTGTGGGGGCTGGGGGCTGGTACAGATGAGAGCCTGCAGGGGGGTGGGGTCGGGGAGCAGGGAGAACAGGTTAGGGAATTTGGGCTTTTTATTCTAAGCGCTACAGAAGGGCTGAAGGCAGGGCAGTTGAGTTCTCCGATTTGAGTCCTGAAAAGCCCTCACAGGTTGCTGGGCATGGGCGGGGGGCTGGGGGAGGTTTGGGTAAGGACAGGTGGGGGTCGGACCCCTGCCCGGGCGTCCCCAGGTGGGAGCCCATCTCTCCCTGAGCCTCAGCGTCCTGCCCGTGAAAGCAGCAGCGCCGACCTCTCGGGTGGGGGGAGTCGGCGGCTCCCTGGGCGTCATGGAGCCAGGCCCGTTCTAAGATCGCTGCCCCTTGAGGGAGGGTCAGAACTTGGGGTGAGCTCCTTGCTTTGGGGCTGGGGTAGGGGTGGGGGTGAGTTCTGCGCCAACCTGGAGCCGTGAGCCTTGAACGCTGGCTTAGCATCATGACTATCATTCTATTTGATCCATTTTTAGAACAGTTGTCAGAGTTAGCCCCACTTTATAAATAAAATAACCCGAAGGACAGAAGTCGGCCTGCCCATGGGCACTCCCCTGGGATTTTACTCTAACTTTCCTTGGACCCAAAGCCTTGTGTTGTGGTGCATGCATCCCTCCCAGCCCAAAGTGTGGCCCAGGAACCAGCCTTGGGGTTCTTCACAAAGCAGATCCTGGGCTCCACTGAGACCTCCTGATTGTTTTCTCCTTTAGGTTGCTGCATCCCTGGGAGGGGAGAACCTTCTATTTTTAGCTGTCCTCCTCGTCCACTTTCTGCCCCCGTGACCCATGTGTACACACAGGTTTGTGAGACTCTATCACACACCAAGGCCAGAATAGACATTTCTTTGCAGCAGGATTTCTCAGAGCCTTTAAGGAGCTAATACACATTATGAAATCTTTTAAGGAGCAGTGATCATGTGGTGCATTCCACCCTCGTTTGAGAGCCTTTTGATTTTCTCACTTGGGTGTTTTATTAATGGAGGCAGTTTCTGAGACCTTGGTAAACTCCAAATCCTTCCTTTTACACATGGGGAAACTGAGGCTCAGCCCTTGATGGCTGCAGACTGACTTCCTGACTTTTGACAACACGAGCCTCCTGGACTGCGGACAGAGCGTTCTTGACCCTCCTGCGAGCGTCCAGGGAGGGGGCGGGGGAGGGGAGAAGGGAGAGAGACCGACAGACCGCTGGACAGACCGCGGTGGGGAAACCGTGGGCTGGCGGCTCAGGCTCTGGCCGTGGGAGGAGGGTACCGTGCTTCTTCGTGTATTTTTCCACCTTCCTCCCAAGTGACTTAATTTTAGCCTTCCTGGACGTGCGTATAGTCTTCAAGAAAGTGTGTTTAAAAAAAGCGTTCTCTGACATCATCTTCCTGTCCCAGGGGTGCCAGGGACGGCTCGGGGGACTTGGTAGAAAGGCAGGGCCTTCCCTGGAGCCCCAGGTGCGGCGCTGGGGCACTCCCGGCGGCGCCACGCCCGGCTTCCTCCCTGGGCCCTTTGATCTCCTTCCCAGCACCCCTGCGAGGGGAGGCTGCTGATTGCCGCAGGTCCAGGTGCGCACTGATGTCCCAGCCTGACTCAGCCCGCTCGCCCTCCGCGGCTCCGCGTCATCCTGGGAAGGCCCGGGGTCCCCTGGGTGCTTGCCCGCCCGCCCGCTGTCCTCTGAGGCACGTCCTCAAGGCTTGGCAGCCCTTAGTGGCGGGCAGAGTCTGCAAGCTGTTCAGCTCAGCCCTACCATGTGTTCCAGAGAGCCACAGGGTGAGGGGGTCAGAGCAGGGGTGAGGGAGAGGAGTCTGCTGGTGACGCCACCCCCTGCTGGAAACTTCCCAGCTTCCCAGGCCTCTTCCTACCAGAACCCGCCTGAGGCTGGAGGCTCTCCGCGCCTCTCTTACATGGCCTTGCATACTCTGTTCCTTCAACTGGAATGCCCTTCCCAGCTGCATTAGCCCTGCCCGTCTCTCTGACCCGCCTCAGGAGACATAGGAGTGCTCTTCCTTGCCCTGTGGCTCCAGACGACTCCTCTTCTCCTTCAGGCCACCTAACTGGGATTTAAGTGCCTTCGCCCTGTGACGTGCTCAGCCTCTGGGGTCCGAGCTCCGTCTCCGGCTGCTGGCAGTGTGGTGGTTGGGCAGGAAACTCCATTTATTCCAGTGGCTGCTGGACCACAAATTTAGTGGCTCAAAGCAGCATGCGTCACCCTGAGCCAACATGAAGGGGCCCCGGGGCCGTGCTCCTTCCGGAGGCTCCGAGGGAGAACCCTTGTCCTTTCCGGCTTCAGATGCCACCCTGGGTCCTTGGCTCATGGGCTCGGCCAACAGCTGCGCCCCTGTGACTCTGCCTCTGTCCTCATGCTTCCGGCTGGGGTTGGCGCATCGCCTTCTTCGGCGCCTCCCGTGATGGCCTGGGGCCCCCTGCCCAGCCCAGAGCCCTCTCCCAGCTCTGCTCCTTAACTTCCCCGCATCTGCAGAGCCCCCTGCCTGGCTGGGTCCTAGGTTCTGGGGCCAAGGATGTGGACTTCCAGAGTCGGGGTGGGGGTTACTCTGCCTGAGTTCATTTCTCTTTGATGGGGGTTGCTTGGCACCAGGCCAGCCACTGCCTCTAGGCCCACTGACCCCTGGCAGGATTCCTGGCTGGGGGTCCTGACGGGAGGGAGGGCTTCATGTCGATTTCTGTCTGGGGGGCATGCTGCTCACTGGCTGAAGACACTTTTTTTTTTAATGCTTATTTATTTTTGAGAGAGAGACAAGGAGAGAGAGAGAATCCAGAGCAGGCTCCAGGCTCTGAGCCGTCAGCACAGAGCCCGACGCAGGGCTCGAACCCACGAACCGCAAGATCGTGACCTGAGTCGAAGTCCAGTGCTTAACTGGACGCTCCCCAGGCGCCCCTCATTACCCCTGCCTTATAGCTGAGTGGCTAACGGGGCGCCTGTGGGGCTCAGATGGTTAAGCGTCCAACTTTGGCTCAGGTCACGATCTCGCGGTTCGTGGGTTCGAGTCCCACATCGGGCTCTGTGGTGACGGCTCAGAGCCTGGAGCTGCTTCGGATTCTGTGTCTCCCTCTCTCTCTGACCCTCACCTTCCTGTGCTCTCTCTCTCTCTCTCTCAAAAATAAATAAACATTCAAAAATATTTTTTAAAAAATAAATAAAGCCGGGGTCACAATGTGCACCCTGTTGCAGGCGGAAGCTTGGTAGCACAGTAGCTGCATGGGCCTCAGTGTTGGCGTGCTGGGGCCCCTAGCCGCCAGGCAGGGGAGACCCCGGATGCCTCCAGATGTGGCCCTTATGAACCCCAGCCGCGTGTGCTCCCCGAAGGTGGAGGGTGGGCCATCCCACTCTGGGGACCCCGGGGGACCGCCCAGCTGGGTCTTTGGCTGCAGTGGGAAGACTGGCTTCCATCACAACACCCACACTGAGGCCCAGAGCTGGCTACCCCCACGCAGCCACCAGTGGCCCACGCACAAGGTCGGGGCTTTGGCGGCATTGAGAATTAAAGCAGCAGGAGATTTCCAGGGCCCCAGGCCACGGGGACCCACCCACAGGAGGCGGATGGAGGCACGGTCCCCACGGTGCCATAGGGCAGGGGGAGGGAACCTGGGTTCTGAGACGGGAGAGGGACTCACCAAGGCCACGGGCACTGGGGTCTCTGGCTGGGATGTGTCTCCTGCAGCTCCTGCCCCTGCTGGGGTGCCCCAGGCCAGAGAAATCCTCAGACTTCCAAGCTGGCCGTTCTGCCAGGCCCACGGGCCCTATTCTGTGGGCTGCTTTTGCATGTAGCGCTGATCTCTCTGAGGTCCTGGTCTGGGCCTGGTCCCCCCACATCCCATGTGGGGTACCCCCTGCTCTGGGAGGCAGATCGCGGGGAGGCCCTGCGGATCACGGTCTCTGAATAGTTTCTAAGGGGCCAGAAGGAAAGAAAACAGGACTTTCCGTCTTCCCACATTGGAATAAAAATACCCACTTTTCCAGCGTGGTGGAACTTTCCAGGGCAGGTGGGCCGTGAGGCGCTGGACACCGGCTCTTGCCGCGGCGTGCAGCTCTTCTGCCTCTCTCTGGGGGTGAGATTCGGGCTGGTTCTCAGGGCCGTCCCCGGATGAGGAGGAGTCCGCAGGCCACGCTGTTCCCAGGCCAGTGGTTAAATATGAACACCCCTCTGGGCCACGAGGCCGGGGTCCCTGGTGGTCCAGGCCTCATGGAGAGCAGGGCTTCAGGGCCTCCTGGGTTCAGGAGGGAGACATTGGCCTTCTGGGTCTTTCTGCTGCTCTCATGGGAAGCAGCGGGGGGTGAGGGAGGCCCCGTTTGCACCCCAGCTCCACTGCACCCCTGCACGCTTGGAGGAGGGGCGCCTCGTCCACACCCGTGAGAGGCCAGCGGCCTCGCCCGTTCGTGATGCGGATTGGGCCGAGCATGGAAGTACGTTGCCCCGTGTGGATCTGGCTTCTTTCAGAAATGGAACGTGCCAGGGCGCCCGGGTGGCTCCGTCGGGGAAGCCTCTGACTCTTGGTTTCGGCTCAGGTCGGGACCTCTCGGTTCGTGGGGTCAGGCCCCGCGGGGGCTCTGCGCTGGCAGCGTGGGCCTGCTTGGGATTCTTTCCCTCTCTCTCTGCCCCTCCCCCCTGAAAAATAAAAAAGTAGACGTAAAAACGTGTTTGGAAGAAACAGACAGTGCCCGCCGAATTGGGACCATGTAGACGAGCTCGGGAGGAGGGGGAGGATTTGGGGAGAGTTGTTGTGACACGTGGGGGGTGTGCACGGGGGCTTTCCGCACGAGCCGTGCAAGCCCAAGCATGTTCCTGGGGTCTTGGCTCTACGCTCCGTAGTTCAGGCCTATGTTGTCTCTATCTGTTGGAAAAGTACAGCTTTCTCGAGAGAGAATTCACACACTGTACAATTCACCCTTGTAAGGGGTACAGTTTGGCGTTTTCAGTCTGTTCGGAGCTCTGCGGCCATCACTGCTGCTCCACGTTTTCATTAGCCCAGGAAGCTCCGCACCCAGGAGCTCCCGCCCTCCCCCCACCGACCCCTCCCCGCCACCAGCCCCTTCCCCCACTGGCAGCTACTCACCTTTCTGATCTCTGTAACTGTGCTTCTCTGGACACGGAATCCTACCGCGTGTGGTCTCGTGTCCATTTTCCTTTGCTCCGCACGATGACTTCAGGATCCATCCCTGTGACGGCCAGTCCTTTATTCCTTCTTTCCGCCAAAGGATTTCCCGTGTTGTGGATTTACCACGCTGTGTGTCCGTGGAGAGCTGACGGGTATTTGAGTTGTCTCCACCTTTGTGGGCTCCTGCAAATAATTCCGCTGTCAACCTTGGCGTGTAGGATTCGGTGCGGGTCCATCTGCACCGTTTCACATTCCTGTGAGCCGTGTATGGGCCCTGTCCTTGCCAGCACTTGTTACTGTCCGTGGTTTTGGGGTCAGCCGTCCTAGCAGGTGTGAGGAGCCATCTTGCTGTGGTTCTGAGTCCTGTTTCCCTAATGGCTGATGATGTCGGTCCTTCTTTCACACCTGCTCATCAGCATTGGTATCTCTCTATAGAGATGCTGCTCATATCGGCTTTGCCCACTATGACATTGACCTAGCCCACTATGACATTGACCTTGCTCACTGTGACATTGACCTTGCCCGCTGTGACATTGACCTTGCTCACTGTGACATTGACCTTGCCTGCTGTGACATTGACCTTGCTCACTGTGACATTGACCTTGCCTGCTGTGACATTGACCTTGCTCACTGTGACATTGACCTTGCCCACTGCCGGAGTCCATGGGGGAGCAGCTCTTCCCGCCGTGTCCGCTCCCACTCTCTTGACTGATGTGTATAATTGTCTGTTGATAATTTGGCGAGTTTGGTAAAGGTACCGCAAAACCATTTGGGGATTGGGGTGAGAAAGGCTTTTTATTCCTGTTTCAGTTAATTCTTTTTTTGCGGGGTGAGGGACACACTTGTGCAATTCAGGGAGAGGGGCCGAGGGAGAGAGAGAGAGAGAGAGAGAGAGAGAATCTCCGGCAGGTTCCATGCCAAGCACAGAGCCCGATGAGGGGCTCGATCCCACAACCCGGGGATCACGACCTGAGCAGAAACCAAGAGTTGGACGGACATTCGGCCGACTGAGCTCCCCAGATGCCCCGCCCATTTCACTTCTCACCGCACTTAGCTCGGCTCGAATTCGCTATTTCTTTTTATTTTTCAGTGTTTTTAGCATTTTGTATTTTTCCAGAGACATACGTGCGGCACGTTCTGATTTATGGGACCCTCTTGCTTGGAATAGGTGCTCGCCCATGTCATCCTTGGAAGCGGCTCCCTCAGATGTGCGTGCCGTAGGTTCTACCAGTGCCTCTTCGTCGATGGTTTGCGGGTTTTCTGTGATACACGGTGTGACGGTGGCCTCACTCCCGCTGGGTCCCACCGGTCACAGCGCGTGGCAGAGTCAGCCCGGACTGCAGAGGCGGGAGCAGCGGTGGGGACTTGCCGGTGGCCCTGCTTGCAGAAAAGCCACAACTGTAAACATCCTGATACAGTTGCCTGGTGAACTTTGGAGTCAAAGTGAACATTCTTCGAAGGGGTACGTGGTCTGTTGATTTGTGGATCTGGGGACGTCACGGAACGTCTGCGGCCAAGGCCGATGGAGCGGGGACTGTGCTTGTGTAACTACGGAGACGCCCTGTGGAGCCTTGGGAGTTCGTTGTCAAGCTGGTCTTCACTTGGGTCTCCTGGGTGCTGAAGAAGGTGGGATTATCCCCATTTCACAGAGGAGGAAACTGAGGCCCGGGAATCAGCCGGCTCGACCTGCTCTCCTCCCTTCCCCCTAACCCAGACCTCACCCCCACCTAGTGTCTTCTCTGCTCCACGCAGGGCTGTGATCGTAACGTGCCTCACGCAGGATCCAGCCACCTCCCGTGTCACTTGTCCTCTGGTGAGAAGGTGATTTAAGGACATCACGGGGGTCAGACTTCCGATGCTGTGTCCCGCCCCGTCCCTTGCAAGGTCACTCAGTGTGGACAGTAGGCTTCACGTCTCGGGAGCTCACTGTCCTCATCTGTAAAATGGGAACACTTACCTTACCACTGGGGGCCAGAGAACTGACATGAGAAAAGCGCGGGGTGGGATGCCGTGGGCGGGGCGGGGCGGGGCGGGGCTTCACCATGAGCCTTTTCCGCCTCTGCTCACACCTGGGCTCTGGAAGGCCAACACGTTCAGTGTAAAGAACACGTCACCAAGGGCTCTCCGGGTCCTCCTCGGTGTGAGAACCACTGTGCTCCAGTAAGACTCCCGAGGTGGCAGCTGGAAATGGCCACTCTCCCACCCTTCCTCCTGACTTGGTTGCAAGGTGATTTCTCCGTTGGCCTCGCCGCATGCCCGGACCTTCCGGGGCAGAAGCAAAGCCCGTGTTCGGGGCAGAAGCAAAACCCACGTGCGCATCCTGCTCTTCCCCCCTCGCCAAGGCTCTCCTGCCCCAGTGCCTTTGAATACGACTGTGCCTCTTGCAAGCAGGGAGAACCAACTGCAGACCGCGGCTCGGGGGTGGGGAGTCGGGGCGTCCCCGCTGATTCACCGATGAGTCAGGCTTGCCGGCCACATCTGGCGCACGGTGTCACGGCCTGTAAGAACGTTTAGTATCGTTTGGCAAGGCGTTCACTGTTCGAAGGCCTAATTCTGTTTCCCTCGGTGACTACCCGTTGTTTTACCGTCCGCCAGGGCCCATTCAGGTATCTGGTCCCATCTTCCTGCAAATAACGACATCTGGTAGGGTCGCCTCCCAGGTTTGCGGCTTCTGGGCTGTGGTGTGGACGCAGACGAGGGCCCTGGGAGCCGGTCCGAGCAGGGGAACTGTCCTGATTCAGAGCCGTGTTTCTCCTCTGTTACTGGTTGTGAGCGGCTGACCGGTGTGCTGACCGTGTTGGCCGCGTCCCTGGCCGGGGAGCCCTCGAGATAAACCGGAGGCGAAGAGAGCGGGACACACATGTTTGTGAGTTGGTGACCTGCGTGGATCAGCCCCCAGCCCGGTTCTGAGTCTGCCGGGAAAGGGGCACAGGAAGAAGGAAAGACCGTGTTGGCATTCTTATTCCATTCAGACGTGACAGTCCTAGTTAGGGTCTTCAGAAGTCCTTTGTGGCTCAAAAAGCTGTCCCTGGGGCGCCTGGGCGGCTCAGTCGGTTGTGTCTGACATTGGCTTGGGTCATGATCTCACAGCTCGTGGGTTTGAGCCCCGTGTCGGGCTCTGTGCTGACAGCTCAGAGCCTGGAGCCTGCTTCAGATTCTGTGTCTCCCTGTCTGCCCCTCCCCTGCTCACGCTCTGTCTGTCTGTCTCTCTTTCAAAAAAAGGTTAAAAACATTGTTTAACTGTTAAAACAAAAAACAATAAAAGCCAATCTTACTTCCGTAATCACCCTGTATTAGTAAGGGGACTGAGATCCTCTGGGACGCAGAGTGGCTGGCTAGGACAGGGCACTGTCCTGGCCTGTGGCTGCGCTCTGTTGGCCGGGAGATCGGCAGTCACGTTTCATTCATACACGTTGTGTAACATAACTCGGCATTTTCTGAATCGGTTTCCAGCCATGGTTGAGTATCGCGTAGAAAGTGGGGTTTTAGGGGACGTGGATGGGGCTGAGCCCTACTCTCTGTGTCTGGTCCTGGTGATGCTGTCGGTCACCGTGGCGCACCCGCCCTCCCATGGCCACACGCTGGGCGCCACCTTGACTAAATCAACTAGGTTCTCTGCGCTCAGACTTTGGGATGGAGCGACGCCAAGAGAGAAATAGAACTCAAGTCCCTGTGTCCAACAGCTGTGTTTGCGAAACAGCCCTCAGCCTCACACCTGCTTTGGCTCCTGCTGGTTCTCCATCCCCGTGTCAGCTTCTCCGAGCGACCTGTTAATCTCCCCATCATTTCCAGTGGATTCTGTGATACAGTGAATTTGAACCACTGGCTAAAGTTACTGACCCAGTTTCTACGTGCCTTCTCGCGAGTCTAGTACACGTTAAGGTGAGGCGTTGCGACATGCAGCAGAATTAAAATTTGGCCGACCTCACAAGCGTGGAGTCTCTGGGCCACCCCGAAAAGGGGAATGAGAACGGGAGATAACATGAGACATGTCCCTCATCTGAGGGGGCATCCTCTCCTCAGCTCCAGTGATGGCTGGATGGTTTGTATTACACGGAGTCTGATTTGCCAAAGGTTCTGGAATGAGGAGACTCCCCCCTGAGCAGAAGTAGTGTCCAGATGAACTGTGTTGGTGTTTGGTTGCAGGCTTGGATTTTCAGGTCGTCTGGGTGGATTTCAATCCTGCCTGGACTATGTTTCAGCACAAGTGACCCCTAGTGACCCCAGGCAAACCGCTTTGCCTTTCTGAGCCTTAGTTTTGAGATCTGCACAATGGTGCACGTAATATTACCCACCTCGTAGAGTCGTAAGGATTCAGTGCTGACAGCATTTCAACCCAGAGCCTGGCACAGGATAAGTGCTCAATAAACAGTCACTACGTCCCAGGGCTTCCTGTGTGAGTGGAGAAAATCCACCTAATTCCCAGGAAGATTAGATCTCTCCAGGCATGATGAAGAGTGTTGATGCCTAGGGCAGGGGCTGGTCAGGGTGTTGTTCACCATTGTACCCGGTGTCTGGCACAGGGCGGGGGTTCAAGAATTTTTTCTGATTATTGAAGGACTTAAAATGTTGAAACTTTCAATTCTTTTAAGTAAAAGTGCACAAAATGTTATGAGACCTGTCTATTACAGTTCTCTTAACCATGAATCTAAAAATTCATCTGCCCATCTACCTACCCATTCATGCACGCATCCACCCATCCAATCACCCATCTACCCATCCACCCAGCCATCCACCCACCCATCCATCCATCCGTCCATCCACCCATCCAC
>NC_043711.1:100975472-100997844 GCF_006229205.1 Suricata suricatta | reverse complement strand
CCATCCACCCATCCATCCACCCATCCATCCATCTACCCATCCACCCATCCTCCCATCCCCCCATCCCCCCATCCATCCAACCAACCATCTATCCACCCATCTGTCCACCCGTCTGTCCATCCATCCACCCACCCATCCATCCATCCATCCATCCATCCACCCATCCATCCATCCATCCACCCAACCATCCATCCATCCAACCATCCATCCATCCATCCATCCATCCATCCACCCAACCATCCATCCACCCAACCATCCATCTACCCATCTGTCCGTTCATCCATCTACCCACCCACCCATCCATCCATCCACTACAACATCAGTTTTAGTTTTACCCATTCTGCCTCTGCAAAATGTGAAGAGGAGAGGATTAAAGGGTTATCTCTATTAGTCATGTCGGTCTAGGGGTCCCCCCCAATGCCTGGTGGGGGTAGAGGAAGTTGCATGGCGTGCAGATGAAGACTGTCTGCACCTTTGCTCAGTTGCCTGGGCGCGCGCCCACTCCTGGCTAACTGACCTGGGGCGAGTCACGGATTTGTCGTGGAGTCGTGGAGATGATAACATCACTATGCCTTAGGGTCGTGGGAATTGAATGAGATAGCGTGTAGAATATCCCGGGCTGTGCCTGGCAAGTGGTGAGTGACCCAGCACGGTGAGCTTCCATGCCGAGACCCGAAGCAGCACAGAGGCTGTGAGCTCGCGGCTTCCCGTGTCCGGTCCCGTCGGGATCCCGTCACAGGCGGGAAGGGTGAGCTCTCCTTGCAGCGGCGCCCCGACTCCGGGGTGCGTTCTCTCTGCCCCTCCTCTGCTCCCTTTTCCTTCGCAGCTGCTAAGGGTCTTCGGGCCTGGTTGTTGCTCTGATGCGCCCACTTGTGGGGGCCCGGTGGACTGCCTCCCGCCTCCCCCACTCCACGTGGTCCTTCTCTCCAACAGCGGCCGACCGCGCCACGGACCTGCCGTGACACGTGTCTCTCCTCTCTCGCAGGGGGGCGGACCTGTTCCTGCTGGACAGCCGCACGCTCTGGGCCTCGGAGGAGGGCTGGCTGGTGTTCGACATCACGGCCACCAGCAACCACTGGGTGGTCAACCCGCGGCACAACCTGGGCCTGCAGCTCTGCGTGGAGACCTTGGACGGTAGGTGTCCCCTCACCAGCCCTGCGGGCCTGGCAGCCTGTGCCCCCGGACCCCGCAGGAGCTCGGCCGGCTCACGCTCCTTGCTTGTCACTGCCCCGCCCCCCACCAGGCAGGGCTCACTGTCCAGCCTTCGGATCCCTGAGCAGAAGCAGCGCCTGCCCCTTTGCAGGAGATGGTGACACGGTTGGCCACAGCCGGGGTGCAGAGCGAGGTCCCTGCCCCATTGGGGGGGGTGACATCCTCTCGGAAATGCGGACTCCGGTCCCGTCCCAGGCGTGCTGTCAGAGCCGCCTGTGAACCGGAGCCTCAGGGGATGCCTGAGCACACACCGTGTGGACGTGCTGACTCAGGCACCCCACCCTGGGGACATGGGACGTCCTGGGTGTCCTGTGTGTGGCGGGACATTTAACCGTACCCCCCGGCTTCTACCCACTGGATGCCAGTCGCCTCTCCCCAGAATGTCTCCGGCTATTCCCGAAAGTTCCCCGCGGAGTCAGGTCACCCGCAGTTAAGGACACAGCACTGGTGCCCAGCATGAAGCCCCTTCCAAGAGCCCCCCGAACGTGGTCCTGAGCCCCCAGCACTTGGAGAGTCACTGGTGGCTGCACCCCCTCTCCGTGCCTTCCGCCTCGGACCCACCCTCTTTGAAGGGCGGACAGGAGGAGAGTGGGAGCCCAGGTGGCTTAGTTACACCCATTCTTCCCCCAAAATGTGTTTATTAAGTGTGGAGGGGTCGGGGTGCGGCTCTGGGGTTGGTAGCTTCTTCATTACGCCAGCTTTAAGGGGGGAAAAAAACCCAAACGCAAAACGTGTTTATTTTAGAATAGCTGATGCGAGTGACTCAACCTTCAGGTCACAGGTGCCTGCAACCCGGGACTTCCTTCTGCTGCTGAGCGGCCTCCGGGGCCCCCCAGCTGCTGGTTCTGGGGTGCTGGCGTCTATTCCGAGAGCCCTCTGGGGATCTAAACGATCGCACCGGAGGGTCTTCATTCCTCTCTCTGCTTGTCCTTCCTGCAGGGAGAGACGTCGTGTACGCAGTGTTGTCTACCTTGCCGCTTGTCACCTGGCAACTTACCTTGAAGGTTGGGTCTAATTAAAGAGCATCCATGTTGGTTTAAAGGCCGTTCTGTTTGTGTCCGTGTGGCGTTTGGGCGGCTCTCCCACTGTGTGACTTGGGACAGCCTCCCTAACCTTCCTGAGCCTCATCTCCAACCCTCAGGGGCTCTGGGGTTGTTCTGAGATTCGGTGAATTAATACAGAGGGAGTTTTAAAATAGTGCCCTAATGGGGTGCCAGAGGGTGGAGGGGCTCAGAGAGTCCGACCCTGGATCTCAGCTCAGGTCACGGTCTCATTGTTTCTGAGATCGAGCCTCGCGTCGGGCTCTGCCTGACAGTGACGCACCTGCTTGGGATTCTCTCTCTCCTTTTCTTTCTCTGCCCCTCACCTTCTCTCTCTCTCTCTCTGTCTCTCAAAATTAAACTTAAAAAAATACTTTAAAAATTTTAAAAAGAGAGGCGCCTGGTGGCTCAGTCACTTAAGCCTCTGACTTTGGCTCAGGTCATGATCTCATAGTTCGTGGGTTCCAGCCCCACATCGGGCTCTGTGCTGACAGCTCGGAGCCTGGAGCCTGCCTCAGATTCTGTGTCTCCCTCTGTCTCTGCCCCTTGCCTACTTGTGCGCGCTCTCTCTCTCTCTCTCTCTCTCTCTCTCTCTCTCAAAAATAAATAAATATTTTTTAAAAGGTTTAAAAATTAAAAAAAAATTAGTGCCCTAGTGTGCATAGGAATCCCCTGGGCATCTTGTTACAATGCAGATTCTGCTTCAACAGGTCTGGAGCGGGGGAGAGGGGGTCTGCATTTCCAGCCAGCCCCCAGGTGGTGCGGTGGCTGCTGGTCCCCGGCCGTGCTTTCCATAGCAAAGGCTGAGCGTGGACCTGATGCTCTTGTTATTAAGGGCGTTGGTGCGCTGACTTACCCCGTCCCTCCGGGAAGGACATGCAGGTGTTTTCTGGTCCTTTGCTCTTACAAGCAGGGCTGCCGTGGAAAAATCTCAGCTGACGCCTCATCATCTGCCGGAGTGAGCATAGCCCTGGGATCAGTTCCGGAAAGGGACGCTGTCTGTAGTTTGGATAGAGACCGTCCGTTTTCCCTCCTTGGGGCCCATTCCATCCACACCCCCACCAGCAATACCGAGGCACTTGCTCCCCCTGTGACAGTTACTCTTTCCCCAAATGTGTCCGTCTTCGCCTGTCGGGAAGCCACAAGTGGGACCCTGTAGGTTTGCTTTGCTTTTCTCCGTCAGGTTTGAGGCTGAGCCCCTTTGTCCTGTGCACCGTCTGCGGTTTGCTCCCTGTGTGCCGTCCGTTCATACCCTCTGCCCGCTGCTCTGCAGAACGTTCGTCTTTTTCTTCTCCATAGTCTGCGGACAGCTGGCCCTTTTGTGTTTGGAGCCGCAAATACTTTGCCTCTTTCTAGTTTTTCTGTCTACTGTGCTTAATGCCAGGTTTTACCCAGTTACGTTTCTAGATGATGTGCCTATGTTGTATTCACCTTCCCTTTAGGGCTCCTGGACTTTGCCTCTTCTCTTTCCCGTCAGAGGCCACGGCTTTGGTCTGGGGCTGCCTTGCCTACCTGAGGTTTGCCTAAGACCGGGTCCCGTGAGGGAGGGGCTGCGGAGTGCAGGACCACGCTTGTCTTGTTTCCAGGCTGGTCTTGTTTCTACTGATGGGCCCCCCACCCCGCCTCCGCCCTTCTCCTGTTCCATAACACTTAAGTTGGGGGGGGGTCCTAGAAATGCTGAAGTTTTCCATCGCTCTGTATTGAGTTGGCAATCTACATGCCTCATGGACCAAATTCAGCGCGCAGCCTGTTTTTCTGTGGCCTGTGAGCTAAGAAGAGTCCTCACCTCTTCAAATGGGCGAGAAATATCAAAAGGGAAAGACTATTTCATGACATGTGAAATTCACATTTTGGTGTTCATAAAGTTTTATTAGTACACGGTCACAGTCTAGGACCGATTTACATATTGTCTAGGCCTGCTTTTGTGCTATCAAAGCAGGGTTGAGTAGTTGTGACAGAGACTCTGGTCCGCAGAGCTGAAAATATTATTTTCAGATGATTATTCATCGACAAAAGTACAATCCCTATTGTATGCCAGAACTTCTCAAACTATGTTCTGTGAAGCATTGATGACTGTCCTGAGGTAAAGGAAAGCCTTTATGATCAGTGAGGTGTGAGCAGTGCTAGGTGGGAGAAACTCAGCAGGTTTCTCTGCAGGACTTATCAGAACCTTTATGTTGCGAATGTCCATTGGGAATTTCCTGATGGGGAATAGAACATAGAGGAATTCCAAACATTTTTGGCAATAGAATCATTCAACCCTTCGTTTCACTTACAAGCTTTTGAGGAGCCTATTGGAGGTGAGGTTAAAAACTGAGGCTAAGCTAGACTTGATTCTTTTTCCTGGACTTGTAGATACTGGCTAGACCTTCAGCTTGACCTTCAGGGGTCCTGTGCTTCTCTGCCCCATCTGCCCTGCTCGAGGTGGCCCAGGTTTGGTTTTTGTCTTAAGTGACAACCAACCCTGTTCCCTTCAGTCTTTGTGATCCTCTGTCTCCCCCAAAGTCTGGGTCTTCGTGCCCTTTGTCCTCCAGCTTCCGCCTCCCCCTAGCACAAGGGTGGAGGCTTAGTGTTCCCTGAGATGCCACAGCCTGATGGTCACAGCTTGGGCTCAGGAGGCCAGACTCCCCAGGTTCCAATCCCGCCTCTCCTGTCTGTAGCCCTGTCACCCGGGGTGACTCACTTAATGTCCCTCATCTGGACGGTGGGGTTAATAATAGTTTCCACCTTCCAGGGTGGTGGCGAAGGATCAGATGAGCTCATGCAAGCGAAGGGCTTAACTGCTCAGCTTGAGTCGGCTGCTGAGCACAGAGTGCTGTGGGCCTTGGTCCCTCAGAAGGCTCACCGCGCAGCCGCAAGGCAGATGCCGCCTGTAAGATGCTCATGGCACCGGGGAGGAAACCGAGTCCCCGAGGGGCGTGGAGCTGCGGCTCCGCCTTCTGGCAGCTGCCTGGGAACTCCTCTTTGTGTGGGGGGTAGAGCCTGCTGGTGGTAAGATGCTGCCCGGAGGCAGGGTGAGGATCAGGCTGTGCCCCTGATCAGGGCCCGTCTCCTGCCCGCCTGTCCCCTCCCAGACGGGCATCGGTTGCTGGGCATGGATGCTGCTCCCCACCCCCCACCCCCACCCCCGGGACTTGGCTGGGCCGTCCAGGCCCTGTGCCTGCCAAGGCGGCAAGTCTGCCCTGGTGGCCTGGGTCAGGGCAGGACCACCCACTCAGACCATCCGAGAGGCTCAAAGCCACGGCCCGCTGGGATGTGAAATTGGGGGTTGTTTCTGGGGATGAGATAAGGCGAGCCTGGCGTTTCTGACACCACGGGTCCTGGCTGTGCCCTTGTCCCTCAGACCCCCCAGGGGTACGTAGGGAATACTGGTTCCCAGGCCCCACCTCAGAGCACGGGGCCTGGCCCAGTGCTGACGCGTTGGCAGAGTCGTGCCCTGTGTTTTGTTCTGGAGTGCCTGCCGATAAGATGGTACCCAGACGGAGGACCCGTTTTGCGTTAAATGCCCGCACAGGTGAGACACCCGCAGGGCCCACTGGGGAGTCTGTGCATTCTGGGCTCCGTTGTGCTCGGCTGTGTCATCTACTGACGTGACCAGTTCCCGCCGCAGCGGCTCCTGCTACCTTCCCATAAACCCCCGTGGGCGTCGCCTCCTGTGGCACGTAGGAGCCGAGCCTGGGGCAGTGGGTGGCGCCCACGTCCAGCCCTCTGGGAGGGAAGAGGAGGGGGGGCAGCATCTAATCCTTGTCCAGACGCTCCCAGCAGCTCCCAGCCACTAGGTGGCTGTCGGAATGTGGAGCCTGTCCCGTCACGGGCCTCAGTTTCCACACCCAGACAATGGGCATGTCGATGGCAGTCATCCTGGTGAACTCGCCTCCATCCTGGTGAGGCACAGACGTCACAGATCTCCTTGGAGAAGCCCAGGATGCTTGATATGAGGTGAGCCTCTTGCTCACCGGGTCTCCAGACACCTCACGAGACCACCCAGGAGGCAGGCATCTGTCCCCCCATCCCTGCAGCTGCGCCTTCCTGTGCACGCCCCTCCCGGGGAGGGTGCAGCTGCGGCTGGTGCCGGGGAGGGAGGCCCATGCGCTCTGGCACCTGCAGCTCGTCATGAGTGAGCCGGGGAGGATTGCCTCCTCCAGGACCGGACACGGTGGGAGGAGGGCAGGCGCCTCCTGGTCTTTCCCTTTGTCCAGAAGAGGGGAGGGGCGGCAGCCGCCCCCAAGCCCCCCAGGCTGTGCTCCCGGCTCCTGGAGTGGCGGTGGGTGAGGAGGGGACGCAGGACACCCGAGTGGAGGGCGAGCCCGCTGGCAGGGGCGCCGTCCCTGCAATGCTGGTGCCGCAGAACCTTTGCTGCAGCCCCCGTGGGGGCGCCTGTGCTGGCCAGAGGCGGGGCCGCAGCGATGGTTGGGAGGAAGGAATGAACAGATTGCACTGAAATGCCGAGTCCTGGGCCCGGCACCCTGCCCACGCGCCCGCCTGCTGGAGCTCACTGTCACTGTGGCCATCGGTGTGCACAGTGCTCACAGGGACCCGCCCAGGTGAGGAAACCCAGGCCAAGAAGGCAGAGGCGCTTGCCTGAAGTCCCCACGGTCCCTGCGTGGACGGGGGCTCCGCCGCAGGCTCCTAGTCCAGCCCTCCCAGCCTCGCTCTTGGCTGGACCTCGTCCGAGGGGCGTGGCCAGCAGGGACCAGGCCGGAGAATGTTCGTGTGGCTCAGCGAGACCCTGCCGGGTACACGGCCTGGCCGTCCGGACAGACAGCCTCAGACCCTGCGGCCTTCCGCTCGCTGCCTGGGCACGAAGGGCTTTCAGAGAGAATCCAGAAGGGCGCCCGCGGGCCAGGGCTGCACCGGACTTGCATGACTCCTTCCTTCTCTTAAAAGAAAATACTAAAAATTATGTTTTATGACCACGTTAGTATAAAGATGAACACAATCTTGGCTGGATTAAAAATTACAACATTTTCTGCGACCCTCAAAGGCTTATGTTTTGTCTTCTGATTTTAAGAGACATTGAAACGTTTTCACGGGCCCCTAAAAGTACGTGGGCCTGGGTGCCGTGCCTGCGGACAGCTTGGCCCTGGCCCCTGCCTCCTGGGCCGGAGAGCGTGCCGGACCCTCCCTGCCCGGCACCTGCTGGTTAGAAGGAGCTTCCTGCACGGAGAGCCTCCCCGCCTGCCCTGGAAACACATTTCTTCCCTCAACAAACATTTGATACGCCAGGGACTTGTAGGCACTGGGGCCACGGCCTGAAGGGTTTTGCTGTCACGTCGCCCGCGTTCTGGGAGGAAGGTGGACAGCACAGGGACCACGTGCTGAAGGTCAGGGACGAGGCTGTGAAGACAGGTTCAAGGGCTCGGAGGTTTCCAGGACGGCGTCCCGCTGCTCACCGGGTCAATGTCCGTGGTTCTCCCGGGACCCCCTTCCATCCCGGAGCCGCCAGGAGATGATGAGACTCTGCTTTGGGCCGGAGACGCCTTCGTCCTTACCGGCGTGGAAATACCTGGTCGCTTGTTCCCAAGACAAGGACTTCAGCATCTTGTCCTCCACGGGGCCTCCTCCTCTCCCTTGTAGGAGAACTTGGGGGCTCAGGAGGACAGCGTCAAAAAGCCCGACCCCTCCAATCGGAGAAGACAATTTGGTGGCCTCATTTGCCCCGTGTCACACTTCCTGGCCTCCAGCTGCTCCCAGGCCAGGAGGGCCCTGCCCCTCCTGTCCACCCTGAGGGTCTGCTTCCCCTCAGGCCTGTGTCTGGGGTGTCTGTGTGCCAGGGAGCCTCGGGCTCCTTTTCTGGCGTGAGGGCTCCTGACCGTCTCCTTGATCCTCACAGACGGGACTGAATGGGATTGCAAGGCCCTCAGAGGCCGGAGGGCGAGTGTGGTCCCAGGCCTGCTGCTCGGCTGGGGCGGGACCGGGAGGTGCGCCGGCCACCCGGGGCGGCGGGGGAGACCAAGCCCCCGGGGAGCCCTGGCTGGCGAGTGCCCCCCTCCCCGGGCACTGCCGCCTCCACGGTGCCTTCGCCCTGCAGTTGCTTCACATCCTGTTTGTCCTGAAGCCGAGCAGGAGGCAAGAGGAGGCCGTGGTGACCCAGAGGCTGGGTGGGCAGCAGGGGCCGGCACAGCGCTGGGTAACGGGCCCGGGGACGTCACAAGTGTTAGCCGCTTGGGCCTCGGGCCACCAAGGCACGTGGCTGGAATGAACGTGTTTTGCATGATCCACAAAGAGCAATCTTGCGCCGTGGCCTCCGCAGGCCTGGGAGACAGAGAAACCGCAGGAAAACAAGACACTGTGTCCTCTGTGATGGGGCCGCGCTCTCCTCTCCTGCGAGGCCCCATCTGTGTGCCAGCCTGTCCCCGCGGAGCCTCCTCCGGGCGGGGTGAGCCGACGCTGCTCTGCCGTCCCGGCACCTGCCGGCTGTGGCCCGATTCCCGGCTCATCCCCATGCTCGGCTCCCCGGAGTCCTGCCCGCACAGCACTGCCCGCCTGCTCACCTCCCGGAGGACCGTCCCCCCGCCCCCCTCCCCTCGGTGAACCCTCCCCTACTGTTCGAGGCTCCGTGTGTCACCCGCATCCTGCCCGGGCAGCCTTTCCTTCCTGTGTTTCCATCCACCCGGACTCAGCGGCGGTCTGATGATTAAGTTCATGGCTTTGAGGCAGCTTCCCGGACTGTAAAGGTGGGGTCCGGGGGCCTCCCGGAGGAGTGGTGCCCGGCGCAGGTCGGCGCGGTGCCCGGCTCACAGCAAACGCGAAGGAACGATTGTTTCTCGTCTTCATTGTGAGCCGGGAACGCAGAGAACCGGCTTCGTCGGGAATGCGGTCAGTGGCAGCTAATAGAAAATGAAAGTGTCTTGTCTCAGGGCGAGTGGCCTCCGTTACGCGTCCGGGACCCTGTGGGGGCAGGGTCGGTCAGAGCAGGCGCCAGCGGACTCCGCCTACGGAGCACTTGGAGCGCCTGCGAACCAGATCGGAGCCGTTCTCGGCTTCTGGGGTCCGAGACCCCTGTCACAGCTGCTCCCTGCGCCGTTAGAGCATCGGAGCAGGTGTAAGTCGGGGGTGGGTGGAGGAAGGGCAGGCCTAAAAAGTAGAGTTTCTCTGCCTGGGCGCTATTAAAAAAATGTTTTTTTAATATTTATTTCTTAAAGCATTTTTTAAATGTTTGTTTATTTTTGAGAGTCAGTGTGAGTGGGGGAGGGGCAGAGAGAGGGAGACACAGAATCCGAAGCAGCTTCTGGCTCCGAGCTGTCAGCACAGAGCCCGACGCGGGGCTCGAACCCATGGGCTGCGAGACCATGACCTGAGCCGAAGTCAGACGCTGAACCAGTGAGCCCCCAGGTGCCCCCACCTTGGCCCTGGTGACGTTTGTGCTAGCTGGTGCTCTGTTGGGTCATCCCGGGGGCCGTAGGATGTTTAGCATCGCTGAGCCCTCCCCAGAAGCTCCTCCCTCAAGCTGTAAAAACCAAAACACATCTCCACGTGTCCCTGGGAAGCCGGCGACACCGGGGCTGACAACCTGAGGTAAAAGGCAGCGCCCCGCCGTCCCTGTGCGCTGCCCTGCACCTGGATCAAAGCCATGACCGCACCAGCGCACGCCTCCGTTAAGACTCACAGTTCTTGGGGCGCCTGGGGGCTCAGTCGGTTAAGCAACTTCAGCTCAGGTCATGATCTCGCTGTTCGTGGGTTCGAGCCCCGCGTCGGGCTCTGTGCTGACAGCTCAGAGCCTGGAGCCTGCTTCAGATTCTGTGTCTCCCTCTCTCTCTGCCCCTCCCCTGCTCCCACTGTCTCTCTCTCTCAAAAAATTAGTAAATAAATAAAAACATTTAAAAAAGAAAGACTCACAGCTCTGTACATGAGGAAGGTCTGTTTTACCACATGCTAGTTTAACGCCTAAAATTTAAAAAACTCCAGAAAACAAAAACAGAAGTAGCCCCCCCCTCCCCCCCACCAAAGAGGCTGGCCCGGTGTCCTGCTGAAGGGAAGCCACCACCTGGAACTGTGTGCCCATCAGCCTGTCTGCTGGCAAGGGATCAGTTGCCATCGCACGTCGGGAAAACCTTTCTCCCCGAGCTTGAGAAGCACCCCTTGGCAGATTAAAATACGGGACACCCCGTTAAATTTGAACTTCAGATGGAAAAACAATAATTACTCCGTATAAGTACGTCCCCCACGCCGCAAACCTTATCACTCATCTGAAATCCAGACTTAGCCAGACGTCCTGTATTTTTATTCGCAGAGCCTGGCCACCCTGGGCTCCGGCAAATCTGCAGGTGGTTTTGAACCTGTTAACTCTTAGCTACACTCTACAGCTTTTCCAACTTCCCTGAAGATACAGACCTTATCATTGACGTATTGTGTGTGTCTTTCCTCCCCGCCTGGGACCAGGTCTGTCCCCTCCCGCCCTCCCTCGCCTGGTGCCCGGGGCCTCACTCCGTACCCAGTGTGACCCGCCCTGGACTTTTAGAAACAAATGAGCCAAACAAATACTCATGCGTGCTCCTGCTAAGTAAGGCCAGCGGGCTGATATCATAAAACGAAATCGAATTCTTTCCCCAGCCCACCGACATGTCCTGTCCTCCATGAAAACCTTTCTGGGCCCTTTGGGAGGGCACTGAAAGAAAAATAAACTTTAGGCACGTCCATACCCACATGTACTTAAAATTTCTCTTCTCCAGGTGCCATCACGCTGTGTCTTGTTCTGTTCTTCCCCACGGGGCCCCCCTGGAGCCTGGCCTGGCTCGTTCCTGGTTGTAGCCCTTGGGGTGCAGAGCAGGGCAGGGCTCTGGCCCGTGCACCACGGACGTTTGTAGGAAGGTGAATGAGGGGCGCCTGGGTGGCTCAGTCAGTGAAGCTCAGGTCATGATCTCTTGATTTGTGGGATCGAGCCCCACATCGGGTTCTGTGTGACACCGTGGGACCTGCTTGGGATTCTCTCTCTCCCTCTCTCCCCGCCCCTCCCCTACTCGTACTCTCTCTCTCAAAATAAATAAGTAGACTTAAGAAAAAGAAGAATGGTTTAGGTGCCTGGTCGGTTAATTGTCTTGGGAAAACGCCACATTGTCTCTAGGATTTTCTAGTGAAAAACTTGATGGCCAGACTTCCGTGTGTTTGTCCATCCAGGAGAACACGTGCTCCTTTAGGGAGGGTGTGGGTAAAGCCGTGGCCCTCCACTGGGACATGCGGCCTCCCAGGAGACACTCAGCGATGTCTGGAGACAGTTTTCATTGTCAGGATCCGGGAGGGTGCTCCCAGAGCGCCTCTGCCGTCCTGTGATGCCCCCCGCTGGCCTGAGCACCTGCTGCCGAGGTCCGTGGGAACAGGCTTTGGCCAGTCTCGAGCCCTGTCCTGAGCTGGGGCAGTGAGTGGAGGGCACCACGCTGCCCTGAGCTGCCGGGCTTGGAGAGGCCCCGAGTGCAGGGGCTAGAGGAGGGCGTGGGGGGGCAGGGGTTCCAATCCAGATCACCACCCACCTGAGGGGGCCTCACACCACAGAGCTCTGGCCAGGGCCCCCTCCAGACCCTCTGGCTGCCATCGCACCTAGAATGTGACCCAGAGCCCCCACCGGGGCCCCTGGCGACCCAGTCTCGTCCTCAGGCCCCCTCCCTCCCTCTCCAGCCCCACTGCTCTCATACTTGGTTTTGTTTAATGTTTATTTATTTATTTTGAAAGAGAGAGAGAGAGTGGGAGAGGGGCAGAGAAAGAGATGGGGAGTGAGAGAATCCCAAGCAGGCCCCACACTGTCAGCACAGAGCCCAGTGTGGGGCTCGAACTCACGAACCATGAGCTCACGACCTGAGCCGGAATCAGGAGTCGGACGCTTAGCCCCCAGGCGCCCCCTCCTCTCTGTCCTTCAGACACTGTGTGCGTTCCTGTCCCTCTGCTGGGAACATTCCTCCCCCAGGACCCCGGGGGCTACGAAGCCTTCCCTGACCTGTGCCCCTTGTCCCTGTCCTAGATTGCTTTTCGGCAGTTGCCACTGTCTCCCTCCCTGGGGGGCCCCCAGGAGGCTGTTCCGGCTCACTGCTGTCTGCACCCAGCACCGGGCCAGGCACACAGTAGGCGTTCCACCAACAGTTGCCAAGTGAACTAGTGAATCAGTACCAAGGTGGTGGCTCCAGCCTGGAGCACGTACCGTAAACGTCCACAGGCAGGACACGTGAGGCAAAGCCATTTCCAGATGTGAGGCTCCTCTGTGGCCCTGAGGGGTGAGGTCAGCACGTTTCATTGACGTGGACAGATGTCCATAGTATAGCACATAAAAACCCGGCTTATCTGAAAGAGCAGTCACGGGACAATCCCCGTTATGAAGAATTGCACACACTTTGTGTAGACGCAAGTGCATGCAGCTCAGACTAAACAGTCCCCAAGAGTTTATTCATCTTGGGGGTTGGGGCAAGAGGCAAGCTTCAGGACCGGTCTGATCTAGTGGCTCTGTCTCTCTGCTCTTCCCTCCAGCAGGTCAGCCCCATTCGAGAATGTAATCCACTTGTGGTTTCTAACTGGAGGCCATTCCCAGGGCTCTGCCCATTCCTCCTCCCCCAGTCGTGGCCACGGCACCTCTCTTCCATTCATTGGCTGAGTTGGGTCATGTGCCCGTCACTGAGCCAATCGTTGCAGCTGGAAGATTCGTTGTGGTCTCTTAGGCCCACCTGTAAGGCCCAGCTGCAGGAATGAACATCGGGCCGGGGTACCAAGGGGAGGAGCCACGGGTGCGATAAATGGCATCACCCCCATTTCACAGATGAGGAAATGGAGGCCCCAGCGTGCAACTTGACCTCTCTCGGCCTGCATGGGGTGCTCAGTGGCAGCTGTGGGTTTAAACCAGCCCTGAAGACCCTCTTCTTTCCCCTCTGTCTGCCCATTTCTCAGCTGAAGCTGTGGGTCCCTGGCCCTGGCTGTCCTGACCCTGTGAGTGAGCTAGACACCCTCCCCTAGCGCTGCACAGACTGCGCAGGGCGCTTGGATTTACTGTAGCTGGGTCAGCGTCAGGTTTTCAGGCGAGGCATTTTTATTTTGCCCTAAAAGCCTTCCAGGTGGGGGTGGGGGCAAGATACAATTCCTAGGGGCTCCGCTTTAACGGTTCCTTTTATAGAATCGTTCGAATTATAAATGCATGAACTCGAGAAACCCCGCTGAAGAATGCAGGAAGGCCGACCCTTTAAAGGGGTTGAGGTAAGAGTGGCGGGTGGGGGAAGTTTGCTCTTCTAAACACTAGCTGTTAAAAACCCAAAGCGAACCCCCTGGTGCCGATCTGGTCCCTGGGAGGCTGGGTTTCCTGGCTGCGGCCCGTCCGGGGGGGCTCCAGGTGAAGTTAATTCCAGATGGGGTCGGGCCGGGGCCCCCAGGAGTACCGCTTTCCCTCGCCTCACCCGGGGGCGCGCGGCTGGGGCTGGGATTCTGCTCTGTCTCTCCCAAGCTGGGCGCCTTGGGCAAATTGTTCAGCCTCTCTGAGCTCTTCTCTCATGAGTGAGATGAGCTTTCTCTGCCTTGTCTCCTGTTTTATCTTTCTTCGGAATGTCGATCACTGCGAGGCGGGACATCAGGCCACACTGGCCGGTGGCCTGTTGCCGGAGCCGAAGGATCGCCTGTTCTCGGCTCCCCTGCTCCTGCACGCCCGTCGGCAGAACACAGGACGCTGACTATTCTGTCTGCCTTCTCCCCACTGCCTCGGGGTGCCCACACTTCTTCCAGATCCTTCTCACCGGGCACCCCGTCCTCTCTGTGGTGGAGACGGTGCCGGGGCTCGGCCCAGCGCACGCTGTCCCCAGGGGAGCTCCTTTCTGCCCCCTGACCGCTGCCCTGAGCCAGCGTTTCCCGAGCACTCCAGGTCGCGGAGCTCTGCCCTGACGGTGTCTGTGTGGCAGACGCAGGACTTGAACCCGCGAAGCCTGGCACGGGGCCAGAGCACGTTTGGCTCCAGGTCCGTCTCTCTCCCTGGATCGGGAGCTGCACCCAGGCTGGGAGACTCTGCTACCGGCTGGCCAGCTTCCCTCCTGTGTCAGGTGGGCACTGCAGATGGCGGTCCGTCCCGAGGCAGGTGGGCATCACAGGCAGCAGCTTTGAAACCGCTCTGCCTTCGTCTTCCCCGGCGGATTCTCTCCTCCCCACCTCCACACCCGCCTCAGTTCCCACCTCCATACACGGCCCCTCCCTTCTTCCAGGCGCCCAGGCCCAGAGCATGAGGGTCAGGAGTGAGCCCCGCCTTCTCACCGCGCCCACCCCCTCCAGTCCCTCAGCAAATTCTGTCGGTTGCGTCTTTCAGAGCATATCCAGAATCTGCTGTTTGCCAGCTTTGGAGGCACTCCAGTTACGCGGCTGTTGGGCGAATCCGGGGAAGGGGTAGGGGGCACATCCATGTACGTTTTCTTCTGCGATGTCCTGTGAATCTGTGTAATTATTTCAAACCAAAACACTAAAACTGAATTCCAAAGATGGATTTGAAAACGGAATGGAGGGTCTGACCGTGTCTGGCAGCTTCGTCCCCTCTCCCTGCCCTGCTCAGCACCCTCCTCCTGCCCCTCCCCCTCCAGAGCTGCTCTGTCACACGCCGCTCAGCTCGAGCACCCCGTGGTGGCCACCTCACACAGCCGCCTCCATCTCCTGGGGCTCCTGGGAGGCCCCGAACTGGGGGCTTCAAACAGCGGGCTTCATCTTCCTCAGGGCTGTGTCCCTGCTGAGGCCCCAAGGAACGGGCCCCTGGTTGCCTGTCCCGGCTCCTGGTGGCTCCTGGTGTTCTCTCGTGTCCCGCTCTGGCTGTGTGTCCGTGTCTCTGTGATTTCATGTGGCCTTTTTCTAAGAACACCCTGGTGACCTTACGACCTTATCGTAACTGATTGTATCCACAAAGATGCTGTTTTTGATAAGGTCACATTCCTGAGGTTTGGGGTGGACTTGAATTTGGTGGGGGGGGGCGGGGAGGGGACATTGTTTGACCGGGTACACAGAGTAACAGGACCCTGCATTACCCGTGCTCCTTAGGGTCCCCCATGATTTTATCCCCTTGACCCCTCGTTCTTTCCTGCTTCCCCCCGGGCTGTGCTCTAACCAAGTGGCCAGTGTACTGCCCAGAATAACTATCCCCAGACACCTACCTGGCTCCCTCCCTTGCTGTGACCCGGTCCTTTGCTCAGACGGCCCCTCCATGCATAGGGTGGCAGTCACCAGAGCTGCGTGCCACTGTCCCCACCATGCTTGGGCAAGCAGGCTGCTCCCACCTCTTGAAATTAGGTGGATCACAGGGTGCTTGGGTGGCTCAGCCGGTTGTGCTTCCAACTTGGCTCAGGTCATGATCTCGTGGTCCGTGATTTCGATCTCCGCGTCCGGCTCTGTGCTGACAGCTCGGGGCCTGGAGCCTGTTTCAGATTCTGTACCTCCCTATGCCCCTCCCCTGTTCACACTCTGTCTCTTTCTCTCTCTCAAAAATAAATAAAGATTTAAAAAATAGAGACTAGGTGGGTCACATGACCTGCGTTGGCCAATGAAATGTAAGTACCTCTTCCAGGAGCCAGAGACCCACAGCCCCGCCCGTTTCCTGCTGCACACGGCCCACCACCTGCCCCCACCTGCCGGCCGCCCACCAGATGGAGGTTTCCTCCGTGTGGTTCCCTGCTGTGTTCCAGGCTCCTGAACCCGGCATTGAGTAAACGCCGACTGGATACTTGCCGGTGGACAGATAACGGATGTGTGAACGAACTGGGAGGCGCCAACGAAACCGCGTCTGCGCGGCTCCCCCCCCTCCCCCGCCGCTTCTCCCCTAATTGACCTTCTGTGCCTTTGGCTGCTTCCGGTCTAGGGCAGAGCATCAACCCCAAGCTGGCAGGCCTGATTGGGCGTCACGGGCCCCAGAACAAGCAGCCCTTCATGGTGGCCTTCTTCAAGGCCACGGAGGTCCACCTTCGCAGCGCCCGCTCCACGGGGGGCAAGCAGCGCAGCCAGAACCGCTCCAAGACGCCCAAGAGCCAGGAGGCCCTGCGGGTGGCCAACGTCGCAGGTATGCCGGGGCGGGAGGGTTCATCTTTTCTGGCAGTCGGACCCATCCTTTTCCAAGCTTCTCTAAAGGGCCTGTAATGCCCTGTAACTAAAATCCAACAATGGGGGCACCTGGTGGCTCAGTCGGTTAAGTGTCTGACTTCAGCTCAGGTTATGATCTCATGGTTTGTGAGTTCGAGCCCTGCATCGGGCTCTGTGCTGACAGCTGGGAGCCTGGAGCCTGCTTTGGCTTCTGTGCCTCCCTATCTCTCTGCCCCTCCCCCTGCTCACGATTCTGTCTGGCTCAAAAATAAATAAACATTAAAAATTTAAAAAAAATCCAACAACTGAATCCTTTAATTTGCATTGGAAACCTCCTCCATGCTGGCCCTGGGGCTTGGGGTTCGGTGGGCAAAGTTCACCCTCAGAATTCAGACCAGGCTGGAGGTGGCAGATGCACTTACTAACAGGCCTGAGAGGCAGGGGACGGTGACTGGAAATGGACACATTGGGGCGGTGGGGCTTCAGAGAAGGTGGACCCCCGACAGCTCTGGGACCAGCAGGTGCCCTTGAGGCCTTGACCAGGGTGACCCAGGGGAGTGGGCACAGAGACTTACATTAGGATGCGACAGGGAGCCTTTGAGGGGGGAGAGGCTGAGGGGGCTGGGACAGGGGGAGGGTGGGACCGGCAAGGTGAGAGCCAGACCAGGAACCCTCTTGGGAGCTGCATCTTGAGTTTGAACTTCATCCAAAGCAAATTTGGAAGACCAGGCCGAGTTTTAAGCCACGGTGTGGGGGAGGGGCAATCAGACGATCATTCCCCCAGCTCAGAGAAGGGCAGGGAGCTGGGTGGGGGGCAGAGTAGGGACACTGTTAGATGTCTAACTTGTTGGAGGTCTATCTGGTGTACCCCAGTAGTGAAGGAAGAGGGACCAAGCCCCAAAGCCTTAGAATTTGACACCCAATTTCCCCCACTGCATCCTTGCCAGAAGCTCATCGGGTCTCCATTTACATAACCCTCAGGATGGCCCCCTCACTACCTCACTCCTGCCCCCTGGGAATGAGGCAGCCTCATTGACCTGTGGGGGTTCTAACTTGTCAGCTGCTCAGGCAGGAGGTGGTGGAGGCGGGTGAAGTGACTGTGTGGGGGTGGCGGGAGAGGAGCGGAGGGCAGACCAGAGGGACCAGGGAGCCGGAGTCATCTCTTCTTCCCTGTCCTAGCCTTTCTGCTAACACGAGGCCATCTTGAAACAGGACATCGGGCCACTCCCTTCCAGAGCAGCCCAGTGATCCAAGGAGGCACCTGGGTCTCTGGTGGCAGGGCTGGTGCCCACCCACCCCACTTACACCGGCAGGTGGCCTCACACGCGGCTTGCAGCCTTGGTCTGTTGGGCCTTGGGTGGCAACATGAAGCCAAATACCATTGCTTTTGCTTTCAGACAGGATTGGGCAAAGTGGCACTCAGGCCCATTGTTGCCCTTCCTCTGCTCGTGGCAGACATTACTAATCAATGCCGGCACCTTCTTCTCCCTGAGCCTCACGTAGCAGCTTCGGATCCTTTTTCCCTCAGGACATCAAGCAGCCAGCAGTGTTGGCACTCAACACAAAGTTCCTTTGCCACACCCCTGTCCCAAGTTAACATGCTCAGTCCTCTGTCTTGTTCAGGCTGCTCCACACATCACTGGGCTGAGGGGAGGCTCTGCTTCCCTCCCCTCTACCTTCCACCTCCCTGCAGGGAAGGCGGAGAGGGGGGCCTGTGAACTGAAGTCGCTGCCTGCGGCCACGGGCATTGCCACCGTGAAGGCCACCTTTGGATTTCCACTCAGTGCATTCCAGACGGTATTGTGAGTGGTCTGGTCGATTTCTTGGGCTCTTGTCCGATGGTTCCCTTGACCTTGACCTTCACATGTTGAGTGCCACCTGGCCCTCCGGACGACCCCTGTGGCTGGTGCCCTCTCTCAGCCCTCCAGCTGCCCAGCCCAGAGGTGGGTGTGGGGAGCCCCTGACTCCCCAGTGCTGCCCATTCCTCCTGGGCCCCCTTAGAGCTCAGTCAGCAAGTCTGCCTGCTCCCCGCTGCCTGCTGCTGAGCCCTGCTCATGCCTCCTCATTCCCAGAAGGTTCTAGTGCCTGTCAGCTGCTACTGCCGTCCGGGTTCTCGCTGACCTTGGCAATCCTGGGGGCACACTCCTCTCCATCCCTCTGTGTCCTCATCCTGGAATGCGCCTCCCTTGGATGCCTCTCTGCCTGACTCTCACTCCCTTTGGTTCTTACGCAAATACCACTTCCCCCCAAGGGCCTTCTGTCAGGACACTCCATCTCCTTCACAAGGCCCCGGCACACCTCGCCTCCTCCCTCACTGTCCTTCTGGACAGGACGTCCCTTATGCTGACCCGTCCCTGGAGAATACATGTCCCCAGGGCAGGGCTTTGTTTTGTTCTGCAAACCAGTAGACACTCAGTAACGGTTTGCATGACTGAGGGGGTGACTGAATGAATGAATGAATGAGGCACCAGGCAACCAGGTCGTGAGATTGTGCCCCCCCTCCCCCCCACTGAGGTGGTCCCTGTGCTGCTGAGGGTCATAATGAATTCAATGCAGTTGTCCTCGTTGGTTAGTAAATCTTTTAACAATGGCTTTCCTGGGGGGCACCTGGGGGGCTCAGTCGGTTAAGCATCCGACTTCAGCTCAGGTCATGATCTCACAGTTCTTGAGTTCGAGCCCCACCTTGGGCTCTCTCTGTGCTGACAGCTCAGAGCCTGGAGCCTGCTTCAGATTCTGTGTCTCCCTCTCTCTCTGTCCCTCCCCTGCTTACACTCTGTCTGTCTCTCTCAAAAATAAATAACCATTTAAAAAAATTGCTTCTCTGGGCACCTGGGTGGCTCAGTCGGTTAAGCTTCTGGCTTTTGGTTTCGGCTCAGGTCACAACCTCATGGTGTGTGAGTTCAAGCCCCGAGTTGGGCTCCACACGCTGCCAGAGCACAGCCTGCTTGGGATTCTCTCTCCCCCTCTCTCTGCCCTTCCCCCATGCTCACTCCTCTCATTCTCTCAAAATAAATTAATACACTTTAAAAAGATAAAAAGTAAAAAGTGCTTTCCTGAACTATAGAGATATGTGTAAACGCAGGACTCTTCCCAGAGGCCGATGGAGGGGAGAGCCGCGTGTGATTGAACCCGCCCGGCTGTGAGCTCACGCCCATCACCCGGGCACGTCTGGGGAGCCTGCCGGACGGAGAACATCTGACTGCTGTGCCCTCTGCCGCTCCCCGCCCCCACCGCCTGCCCTCTCCTCCTCGACCCCATTCTTCCTTCTCTTTCTCCTTCCCACCCTCACTCCCATCCCCCTCCATTTCATTTCACATTTGTTCTCAGCATCGGGGTGGCCCAGGGGGCTGTATGTTCGGGATGTCTAGGATAGCACCTGGGGGGTTCCCGATTTGCTGGGTGCGGTCCCCACATGTGGCTTCCTACACAGCTGGTGCACCCATTTCCCAGATGGGGACGTTGAGGTCCGGGGAAGGGAATTCAGTGAAATCTTTTTTATGTTACTATTTGTCACTAACCTGGAAGCCCCACAGAATTCTCATGAATCAGAGGAGAGCAGAAAACTCTTGCCAAACACGGTGGGTCATTGGGTTTGGAGGAAATAGTCAATCACTCCAAACAGTTAAAGGGTGTGTGTGTGTGAATGAAGTTTGTGTGTAGTTTTTATTATTATTATTATTATTTCAATCCGAGTTAGTTAACATACAGCGTAGTCTTGGCTTCATGGGGAGAGCCCTCTCTCGCAGGGGGGCCGGAGGGATGATCATCCACCGCTGGTCGCCGAGGACGAGTGTCGTGTGGAACTGATTGGAAAGTGCCGGCCACCCCAGTAGGCACGGGCTCATCTGCAGACCCGGAGCCCCAGGTCTGAGAGAACCAAGGTCTGACTCCAGAGCTGGCGCGGCCCCACCCCCTTCCCTGGTCCACGCCCACTGGTCACTCTCCATTGGGAGCTGGTGTGCCGTGGGGTCTGTACCTCCAGGGTCTGTATCGGGCTTCCGCTGACTAGCACCCCCACATTGGGGTGCACCCTCCTAGGTAGGGCCCATTGGGGGTTGGGCCGCAGGTCCCAGAAGCACAGACGGAGCGGCTTCAGCTGCTGGGGAAGCCATCGGCTCACAGTGCCGGGGTTGGGTGGCCGTGAGCATTGGGAGACCCTGGCCTTTTGTCCTTGGCCTTCTGGGTTCAGTGCTGACTCTTCTCAAGGCCGTGGCTGCCATAGCCGTTGGGCTTCACTCCAGGAATGGGAAGTGAGCTGGTGAGCTCCGTCCTGGGCTCTGAACCAGCACTGGGGTTGCCAGGAGCACCCCGAGGCCGCCAGGAGAGCCGCTCCCCTGGCCCTCCGAGTGGCCTGACAGGGCTGGGGGAGCTGGGTGCATCTGGCCGTCCCCTGGGTGCAGGTCGGGTGAGCAGGCAGCCCCGGCTCCTCGCCTGGGCTTTCTTCTCCGGCCTCCCAGGAGACAGAGCTCCTTGTGCCCCTCACCCCTTCTGGGACACTTAGGCCTGGAGGGATCACAGTGGGGCACGGGAACTGGCGCACTGACCTCTCCTTTAGCTGTGCGTTAATTACACAAGTACTGGCGGGCACTGGCCTCTGGGACAATGACGGTGACCCCACAAGATCTTTCGGAAGAGGCGACATTCAACCAGGCTTGATGATCAAGTAGATCCAGACGTACAAAGATTACAAGAGACATTTCAGGTCCAGGAAACAGCAAGTGCAAAGGCCCTGAGGTAGAGACAGGTGTGGGGTTACATTCGCAGCACAGAGAGAAGGCGGGTGTGATTGGAGCTCAGTGGTTGATGGTGTCCGAATCAGGGTCACTTAGGGCCTCGCGGGCCACGGGAGGAGTTGAGGTGTTGGTCTCAGCATGTGAGAAAGTTTTAGGTGGAGAGGGAGAAGGCCTGGTTAAGGCAGACAAACCATCTCTGTGGCTGTGGGGTAGAAGGTACGCAGTAGCAACAGAGAGAGAGAGAGAGTGTGTGTGTGTGTGTGTGTCAGAGAGAGAGAGAGAGAGAGAGAGGAGGCCAGGGCTGTCCACATGTTTACACATGCTCAAGCCCTAACCCAGAAGCCAACAAACCTCACATCCTTCTGGAAAACCCCAGTGCATACTTTTCACTCCTCAGAGCAACCTCCGTAGTGTGGTTTCCTGGGAGGTCAGTGGGATCTGACTTTCTACCTTCTCATTTCTTCCTGGAGGGGTGGGGGCTTTGCCCCAGGACCCATCTGTGCCCCCTCGGGCCCTTCCTCGAGGGCTGAGCCCCGCGAGGCAGGCGACCTCCCCAAAGCCAACCCTGCACCTGAACCACACATGCACACAAAAAAGCCAGCATGCACAGAAGGGTCTGGAGCGAGGCATAAGCCGATGGCACAAGAGGCCTGGGGACGTGGGCACCTCTCACGCTGGCCATTTGTCAGGGATGGAAGTGAGTTTTGCTTTGTTCTTTAATTTTTTTAATGTTTTATTTATTTTTGAGAGAGAGAGAGCATGAACAGGGGAGGGGCAGAGAGAGATGGAGACAGAATCCAAAGAGAGACCAACTCTAGGCTGGGAGCTGTCAGCACAGAGCCCGATGCGCGGCTCAAACCCACGAACCGTGAGATCATGAGCTGAGCCAAAGTCAGACACTAAACCGACTGAGCCCCCCAGGCACCCCTGGAAGTGAGTTTTAAGGCTATAGGTACTCAAACAACTTTTGCGTCCTCAAGGTCACCCTCCCGCCTTCTGAGTCTGACTGTGCTCACGCCGTTGCCTTAGATGGAGGGAACTTTAATAAGAGCCTGTGTGTCCTCTCCTCTCCACCCCCCTGCCCTGTGCCTCCTGCCAACGCAGAAAACAGCAGCGGTGACCAGAGACAGGCCTGTAAGAAGCACGAGCTGTATGTCAGCTTCCGGGATCTGGGCTGGCAGGTAATGGCGGTCGCTGGGCCTGCCTAGTGCCAGGGGCTCCTGGGTGGGCTTCCCCGTGCTCCCCCGGGGTGGGCTTCCCCATGCTCCCCCAGGGTGGGCTTCCCATGCTCCCCCGAGGTAAGCTTCCCCATGGCCCCCCAGGGTGGGCTTCCCCATGCTCCCCCAGGGTGGGCTTCCCATGCTCCCCCGAGGTAAGCTT
>NC_043711.1:100914374-100975372 GCF_006229205.1 Suricata suricatta | reverse complement strand
GGAAGGCGGCTCCCACCTTCGGCCCCATCTGTTCCTCCTTCCTGTCCCATGACTCAGGTCCTGGGGCTGGGCGTCCACTGAGGCAGCTTGGGTCGGGGTCAGAGGCCTGATCCGGAGCCAATCGGCTGTTCAGGGGCTGAGATCGTGTCATAGAACTGGGACTATTCCCTCTAGAACCACCCAGACGGACTGGGGTGCAGGGCAGGGGTGAGTCCTAGGGCGGCAAGAGGGCTGCACACTCTCATGGTGATTTAGAAGCATCCGGGGCATCCCCAGTGCCCTTCCAGGCGGTGGAGATGCAGCTGTGAGTGTTGGCAGCAAGCCCGCCCCCTCGGGGCACAGGTGTCCCTGACGGGGCCCTGAGATCACCAAGGCCACCGCGTGTTCTCTCCTCGTGACCCTGTGGTTCCGTGGGGGCGTCCAGATCCTTCCCTGGGGTCACGCCCGAGCGCCCCATCGAGGCACGGGCCCACAGCCCATGCAGAGCCCTCCCCCGGATCTGTCCGCGTCCTCATGGCTCCCGTGCTCCCCGAGGCACCCGGCCACATGGGACCGCACCTGGACCCCTGCTTCCTCTGCAGGGAGAGTCCCCGGACTCGAGTCGGGAGGGCGTGGGTGTCGCTAGGACAGTGTTCCGAGCTGACTGGACTCCAGAGGCCGTGTGTGCATCAAAGCTGCGGAGGCACCCGGGTCACGCTTCCCGCTTCCCCGAATCACCTCCTCACCCAGCCGCGCATCGGTGGGGCTCAGCCCCGCCCTGGGTGGTCCGCGCTCTGCTGGGGCCCCTGGAAGCGTCCCCGGGTCTCCAGCCCGGGATGGACGGCGGCGGGGCCGGGTCTCCATGTCCGGAGCGCCAGCGCAGGAGGGGCGTCGGGCGTGGGGGCTCCCGCCTGCCCTGACTCGCCCTCTGTCGCCGCAGGACTGGATCATCGCCCCCGAAGGCTACGCCGCTTACTACTGTGAGGGCGAGTGCGCCTTCCCGCTGAACTCATACATGAACGCCACCAACCACGCCATCGTGCAGACGCTGGTGAGTGCGCCCGCAGACCCGCCTTGCGCCCCCCTCGGTCCGTCCGGGCCCCTTCCTCCATTAAAAAAAACCTTTTTTAAATGATATTTTACGACAGTGTTGGCCAAATAACGTGTATCATCTTCGACCTTCGGCCCTTAAGTTCATGTATTTCTCCTAATTTTGAAAGAAGTTAGAGCAGCTTCACGGGCTCCTGAAGGCATCTGGGACGGCGGTCCCTGCGCCTGACGGTGAAGTCGGCCCTGGCCCCGCGTGTGCCTGGGGGCCCGTTCCCATTGTCCGTGTGTCTGCTCCCCGCCCCCAGGTGTCCCCCCGGCCCCCAAGTCCCGGCTTCCTTTGGTTCAAGCCAGCTGGAGAGCCTGTCCACCCCCAAGTTCACATCTTTGCCTCCAAGCCTTGAACTTTGGGGGTTCAGCCATCCAAGGGCGTCTCCTGAGCACCGTAGACACCGCAGGGAGCAGCATAGATGTGGCCCCTGCCTTCGGGGCCTCAGTTTCTAGGGAGGGAAACGGTCAAGGAGGCAAATGAGGAAACCTGAGAGGAGAAGGGACAGGAAGGCGGCAGGTGGACGACAGGACAGAGATTGGGGGGGCGGCGTTTCAGGTTGAACTTCGCTGGAGTCACTGGAGGATTCAGTGTAATAAGATAAGCTCTTAACGGGGCGCCCAGCCCCGGGGACCCCTGGGACCTGTGGTTTTTATTAATCTACTGAAAACAGCAGTAGTGATAAAAATTAGGAACTTGGTTCTTCAGCTAAGACTGAGGTTCAGGGATCTTGATTAGCTCCCTGCCATGAATATTATCGGGGTCTTTCCTGTCAACTGCTCATCCTCCCCGGCTTGAATGCTTCTGGTGACAGAGAGCTCACTACCCGGACAGTCCCCTCTGACCTATAGTTCTGTTTGTTAAGGAGTTTTTGGCTTCTTTTTGTTTCATAGTAAACTGTCTCCCTCTCCCCTTGTTCCTGCCCCAAACGTTACTTCCTGGAGATAAAGGCCCTCTATTCCTTTCATTTGGACCATGGTCTCTGCCCTTTCAAGGACGGCCTTTTTTTTTTTTTTTTTTTTTAAGCAATGCTTTTCCAAGGCCCTCTGTCCCCCAACAGTAAACTCTGGAGCCCTGTTCAGGATTGAAAGTCCTCGGGCTGGAAATGATTAGTGCCCCCACTCTGTTCCTTGGCCTGGGCCCGCTCCCCTGTGCCCACGAGCCCCCTAAGGTCCTGCCCCTTGGAGGTGCTGTGGGGGTGTTCCAGGCTGCCAGGGCTGTACCCCTCCCCACTCCGACCCCTGCTTCATGGCTCCTGCGGCAGGAGCCTGGCCGTCCTGTGGTCACCCGTTCCGTCCTCATGGCCCGAGGGAGCTCTGGGATCCAAACGAGCCCTCTAATTATTCTGAAAAGATGGTCTTGTGGTCAGGTTTAAAAGGGGGGCGGGTGGGGGAGAATCCTTGCCTTCTGAGAGTCCTGGTGAAACGCAGAGGCAGCGAGCTGATGTCTGGGATTTGCTTTCGAATGATTCGCCGGTGGAGGAGGTGGAGGCAGGTTTAGATCTGTAAGGTTTGAAATGGTCGTGAAAGGTTACACCATGTGCTGGCCCGTGTCAGAGCCCCGGGCGGGAGGCCTCCGCTGAGCATGTTCCCTGGGCGCCTGCATGTGGCATGTCGGAAACCTGGGAGTGTCCCCTAAAAACAAAGCAGGAACCAGACCCCTGGCCTGTCCGGGCCACTCGGCTACCCAGCTGCACTGGCTGTGGCTGCCACATGTGCCCTGCAGCCCGCCCTCACTGTTCCCTCCCGTCTTACCCCCGCTTCGCTCATCCAGGGTACCGTGTGGCCCCTTCAGGCCCTTGACGCTGTCTGTCCCCAGCCCTCGTCTCTGTGAGCTGCAGAGACTCCCCCGAGCAGGGGAGCAGCAGGCGTGAGCGGCCAGCTGGCTTCCGCCTGCAGCCCTCCCTTCTGGACCTTCTTCCCTCCTGCTGCCGCCCAGCCCGGTGGTGGCCCCGTTTTGTCCTCCACGGGGACCGCTCAAGAGGCGGAATAGTCTAGTAGCATTTAGATTGCACCGTCCTCCACGGTAACCCCCTTATACATGGCTCTTGAGCCCTTGACATGTGGCCGATCTGGATTAAGAGGCACTTTAAGTCTAAGATACACATGAGGCGCCTGGGAGGCTCTGTCAGTTAAGTGTCTGACTTCAGATCAGGGCGGGATCTCCTGTGAGTTCGAGCCCCACACGGGGCTCTCCGCCATCAGCGTGGAGCACGTTTGGGGTCCTCTGTCCCCCTCTGCCCCGACCCCCTCCAAAATAAATAAACATCATAATATAATACCGTACACACTAGGGGGGCACCTCGGTGGCTCAGTCAGTTTAAGCCTCCCACACTTAGTCTCAGCTCAGGTCACGAGCTCACGGTTTCTGGGATCAAGCCCCATGTCAGGCTCGCTGAGTGTGGACCCTGCTTGGGATTCTCTCTCCCTCTCTCTCCACCCCTCCCCACTTGCATTCTCTCTCTCTCTTTCTCTCTCTCTCTCACTCTATCTCAAAATTTTAAAAAAGTACACACTAGGTTTTCAAGACTTAGTACCAAAAAAAAAGTAAAATATCTCATTAATGATTCTTTAAGGTAAGTATGTATTGAAAGGACAATATTTCTGAAATACTGGATTAAATTAAATATAATAGGGCGCCTGGGTGGCTCAGTCGGTTGAGCGTCCAGCTTCAGCTCAGGTTATGAGCTCACTGTTCGTGGGTTCGAGCCCCACATCGGTCTCTGCTGACAGCTCAGAGCCTGGAGCTGCTTCAGATTTTGTGTCTCCCTCTCTCCCTGACCCTCCCCTGCTCACACTGTCTCTCTCTCTCTCTCTCTCGTTCTCTCTCTCTCTCTCTCAAAAATAAAACGTTAAAAGATTTTTTTTAATAAATATATTATTTAAGTTTATCACACCTGTTTCTTTTCCATCTCTTCAAATATGGCTGCTCGAACCTTTGAAGTTACATGTGTGACTCGCTTTCTATTTTTCTTGGACAAGGCTGGGCTAGACCTGGGGCCAGCCACCTTTTTCTGAAAAAGGCCAGATGGGAAGTATTTCTGACCTCGTGAGTCCTATGGCCTCTGCTGCAGCGACTCAAGCCTACCCTTGTCGCCTAGGTGACGGGGAGGCAGGGGCGTGGCTGGTGCCAATAAAGCTTTATTCACAAACACAGGTGGTGGGGCCGGATTCGGCCCGCAGGCCCACTGTCTGCACTTGGGACAGTTTTGCCTCGCAGGGGACATTTGACGATGTCTGGAGACGTTTCAGGTGGCCGCGGTTGGGGGTTGAGTGCCCCTGGCTTCCCAGAGACCCGGTGAAACGCTCTGCCCTGCACAGGCCAGCCCCGCAGCCGTGTGCCGTGTAGACGTCTGTACTCCGGTCCTCTGCTCTGGGAAGGGGGGGCTGTCTCAGAGCCGAGTCAGCTCCGCGTCGGCCCCGGAAGCGCTGAGGGAGTGACCCGCGCAGTCACCTTGCCGAAGCCGCGCGTCCCCTGTAGAACGAGGAGGCCGGGGAGCAGCGGCGACGCGGGGCGTCTCACCCGCCACGTCTGGCGTCCTGTCTTCCAGGTCCACTTCATCAACCCGGAGACGGTGCCCAAGCCGTGCTGCGCCCCCACGCAGCTCAATGCCATCTCGGTCCTCTACTTCGACGACAGCTCCAACGTCATCCTGAAGAAGTACCGAAACATGGTCGTCCGCGCCTGCGGCTGCCACTAGGCCCTCCTGCGATCCAGAGCCTCCGGGGCCTCGGCTCTCAGGACTGGGTCTCCCGCCGCCCCCGTCTCGGCCAGGTGCCAGCAGACCCACCGCCTTCCGAGAGGCCCGTCCCGCCCCGTCCCAACCCCAACGGTGGAGGAGAGTTAAGGAATTTGAGAGGTGACTGCCTTTTGATCAGGTGCCCGCCGGCCTCCTGTGGACAAGCTCCTACAAGCTGCTGCAGGCAACGCCTGAAGGGAAAAAATATAATAGATAAATAAATAAATAAATAAATATATATATAAAGAAAAGTTGCCGGGCTGCGATCACGGGCTGTGATCCAGCCGTGCCCTGACTCGTTCCAAGGGGGTGATTAGCAGCGCCCTTCAGCCCGGCCACCAGCAGTGGGAGGCAGGGGCGCGGCGAGGGGTGGGGTCTGTTCACAAGGAGAGCGGACACGGCAGATCCTGTAATAAATGTCACAATAAAACGAATGAACGAAAATGGTTAGGATGTTACAGAAATATTTTCCTAAACAGTTTATCCCCATCTCTTGGGCTACTCTGGTTCCGTAAACAGCGGCTGCGGCCGGAGGGGGAAGGGGAGCCCCCTGCCCCCGTCCTCCGTTCTATTCCGGTTTCGTTCTGAGGCTTTCACTGGCCCACTGTTTACAGAGACCTCCCCAAGTCCGAGGTGTAGCCGGGAAGGGGGAGGGCACATTTCTGCTCGCAGGAGGGTGTGCGTGCGTGCGTGCGTGTGTGTGTATGTGTGTGTGTGTGTGTGTGTGTGTGTGTCAGAAATTGAAGTAGGCCTATGGAGGGCTGGCAGATGTTTGGAGTTGGCTTTCCGGCTCTCCTTGTGGTACAGAAATCACTGCAAGTGCCCAGCTGGAAGGGACGGCAATCAAGACAACCTGCAGCTCGACCCTGAACTCTAGCCAACACGGCCCTATTTAAAGAGGTGCCAAGGACACTTAGCTCCAGATCGGGGGGGGGGGTGCTGGCCTCCGCCCAGGCGGGCTCCCCTGTTTTTCATTTATGGGTAGCAGCCTTCCGAAGCCAGGGTTCCACCCAGGGCCCCATTGGAGGGCTCTCCAAGCCATCCGCTCCTTGAAGTAGGGAGCAGATGACATGGTGGAGATCCCATGGGTGCAGGGTGTGCTGGACTCCAACCTCAAATGGAAGGATCCAGAAGCCGCTTGGAGAGTGATGTCCTAATTGCGCGTTCCAACTCCAAGTTGCTCTTTCTGATGTGGCTTTTGGTGTGAGCCTGCCTCACCTTGGCTGGGGTCCCCTGGGTGCTGTGTGCCCAGCCCCCAGCGGCAGCACAGGCCGGGGGGAGCTCTGGGCGGCCCGTGGATGCAGAGGAGGGCTATCCAGGCCTCGGAGTCCCAACCGGCAGGGAATTAGTTTTCCACCTGGATTAAGTTGGTTCCTGGAAACACTGGGGCCCCTGTTCTTTCCTTTCCTTTTTCTTCTTCAGTAGCTTAGGCTGCAGCCTTCACTCGGCCCGGTCAGTAGGGAAGAGTCGCTGTTCTTGCTGTGCCTTGTTTTATCTGTTGGCAGATCTGGGGGTTTTGTGTGATCCCGTCCAGGGGCAAGCTTTCTGGCTGCTTGTCCCCCATCTGGCTTCTGGCTCCCACCGTTTGTACGTTGAGACATGTAAATAGTTGTTACAAAACGAAGATTATTTATGTCCCCTGGAAGCTCCCCACACACCCTCCCTCGGCCCCTTGTCCAGGATGATGGGCTCGCTTCCCTCCTGCCTGTTTGTTTTCTTATTTAAGACTATTTATTAACGGTCAGACCATTGTACCTTCACCTGTTGCCTAGAGCGGTCCTCGGCGAATTTTCTGTATAAACAGACAAAATAAAAGAGGGTTTTTTTGACTTTCAATAAAAGGAACATTTGGTTCTGATTCTTGGGGCTGTGTATGTTGTTTTGGTTTTGGGTTTTTTTTCCCCTCTCGGCTCCTGGACATCGGAGCTCCCTCCGCCTGGGCCCTCACCGCGAACACACTGTTTGCCGTACAGACCTCGGGGAGAACGGGGCGCTCAATATTTGGTGCAGCTGTGTGGGGCTCCCGGCAGGAGAGCTGGAGCCGAACCGCAAATGTGAGTTTGGGAGGCTTGACTACAAAGGTCCTTGATTGGATCACAGCGCAGCTGTCACCAGCTGTTTCAGAGAGGCGGGGGGTAAATTAGCTGTGTTTACTGCTAACATAGTTTAAAGATTCAGTCATCCCAATAAAATAGAGGCACAAGAAGGAAACAACAACAAAAAAAGTCAGGCTGGGAGGCAGGGGGAGGGGAAGCGCATGCCCCAAACCAAAGCAGCCTGGACCCCTGAGACGGCATTGTCCAGTGCAAACCATTTCAGTGGTTTGGGGGTGGCTGCTGGCGCCCGGCTCAAGCCTGGGGGACCCGGCGGAGGGCCTGGTGGAGGCAGCCAGGGGCCCAGCCTCTTGCTGCGCCCACAGCAGCATCCAGCCGTGGAGAAACATCTCGGGCTCCTCTGTCACTTTCAAGTGCACTCCAAGGTCACCTGGCTGTTACTTGGCCAGGTGGCATGCTGGTCCCCGTTGCCTCCAGCGAAGCAGCCGCTCCTAACACGTTCCAGCCCCGGGGTTTCCAAAGCCTCCTGTCACCGTCCTGGTGCGCGAGCTAGTGTTTGCTGTGGTTCCGGGCCAGAGACCAGAGCCACGGGCCGGAGGACCAGATGTGGCCCGTGGACGTGTCTCACTCCCCCCCCCCCCCCCCCCCCCCCCGCCCCCGGGCGGTGTTTATACGTCTTCAGAAAGGGAGTTCATGGCCAACGTGTTTTTGGGAACCAGAAGGTCAAGGGTAAAAAAAAAAACTCCCCAGCTCTGGCTCCTCTTGAGACATGGGCAGATCCGGCTGCCCTGGGCCCCGTTCCCGCACAGAGACTCTGCCGGAGCTGCACCGCACTCATCGGCCGCAGTGCTCACCGCGCCCAGTCGACCCTCTCATTGCGATAGTCACACGGGGTGAATATTCGTTGCTGTTTAAAAATTTTTTAATGTTTTTTATTTATTTCTGAGAAACAGAGAGAGCAGGGGAGGGTCAGAGAGAGAGGGAGACACAGAATCTGAAGCAGGCTCCAGGCTCCAAGCTGAGATCGTGACCTGAGCGGGAATCAAGAGTCAGATTTTTAGTTGACTGAGCCCCGCAGGTGCCCCCCAGTGACTGCTTCCCTGGAGCCTGAGGTCTCTTGGCCAAATTCAATTCCTTGCAGCTGGAGGACGGAGGTCCCGTCTTCTCCCTGGTTGTTAGCCCTGGGTCACTCTCAGCTCCTCCCCATGTGCCTTCACAACACGGCTGCTTCATTCTTCAAAACCAGCAGGAGGATCTCTCTTCTTTTAAAGATTCCTCTGATTAGGTCAGACCCACCCAGGATAATCTCCCTCAGAGGTCATGGGTTAGGGGCCCTAACTGCACCTGCAAAATGCCTACACCTTTGGGCGATCGTTATCCGTTGGGCAGAAATCTGAGGGCCATTTCGGACTTCTTCCCTCGCACATCACCTGAGCTCACTACACACCTCGGGTTACGGAGGATGTTAGAGGGGACACGGACACAGAAAGTCCCTGGCAAACGGCAGGCATGCGAGAGAATGCCAAGGGCTGCAGTGGAACACGGGCCCTCCCGCTGCAAACGCCCCCCGATCCCATCAAATGAGCTGAATGACTCAGCTTGGGGCCTACAAGTGCCCAGGATCCTTACCTGGGGTTCCCAGAGTCCGTAAAGTCACGCATCACCCCAGCTCCTGTCACAGGTGCCGGGGGGGATGATGGAGTGACCCGTCCGGGTCTTCGCAATCAACAGCGTGAGCTCTGGAGTGCTCCCTCTGGGCCGCGGACCCCGTCCAAGGCACACGAAGCACTTTGGGCTCACGGAGTCCTCGGGACAAGCCAGAGAGCCACGCACGCTAATCCCCTTCCCACATAGACCAACACACAGGGACATAGAAACTGTTACACATCTTCGGGGTATTGGTGAGCTGGGCCCTGCACACCTCTGGGGGGCGCTGTTTCCCAGGAGGGGCCGGTGAAAACAGTGCCTCCAGCGTGGGGCAGGGCAGAGGCAGCCCCGAGTCAGGGCCTCCGACGGCGGGACGGACGCTCCCCCGGTCCTTCTCGGGGCTCAGCCCCACACTCAGCTTGAAGTCGGTCTGTCCCTTCCAAGGATACTCGCAGTGACCCCTTCCAGACGCGTTCCCCTTCGCCTGTGGATCAATTCTCCCTGGCTCGGACGGCTTCAGAGCTCTGGCACCGGCCTCGCTTGGTCTTAGATTTGAGAAAATAAAAATAGGAGAGGGAAAACACAGAGCTCTCCAAAGTGTCTCCCAGCAGCTGTTTGGACAGAGGCAAAGCGCACGTGGCCTGGGAAGGTGGCCCCTTCTCTGCTGGCCCTCGGTCCTACCTGCTCCCCCTCTCAGACTGGGCGGCCAGCGGGCCCAGGCGGGGGCTCGGGGGGCCTGAAGCTGGCCCTTCCCGAAGTGCTGTGACACTGAGGTGTGGCCACAAATCTCGTCCCAGCGCTGCTGCCCACCATTTCAAGATGGCGCAAACTGTCCCTGAACCAGGGCCAGCCTCCTGGGCCGTGTGTCCTAAGCAGCCGCACGAGGCTCTGTGCTCGGAATGGCCCCTGGTGGGTTGAATGTGCTGTCGTCACCATCCTGAAATTCTTCCTGCCTTTTAAGCAGGGGACCCCGACCCCCGGTGTCCTGCCGGCCTGTCCCATGCTTAGCGAATAGAAAAAAGACTCTGAGGTCAGGCCGGGGGCCCAGTTCTGCCTCTGCCACATTCACCATTCAGCATGTGCATTTGGAGCATCGATGCGCCGTGACAGTGTCCTGGGACACGGAGGACACCTAGTGACCCAGGGGAGGTGGGGGCCCCAGGCTCTTGGACGGTGGTGCATCCAGGGGCAGAGAGAGCAGAACAAGTAAACGACCCAGGAAAAGTCCTAGCAACGGTTGAGCTTTGGGGCGGGAGGTGGGGGTGGGGTCAGTGCAGGTCCCGGGGGAAGAGAGGCCCTCAAGCCAGGAGCAGCTGAGGACGGTGTCAGAAAGGGGCTGCAACAAGGGGGTGCAGCAGACACAGAAACCCCATGTGGGAGGCCCCGGGTCCCCAGGGCCGCCTGCGGACCCTGAGGCCGAGAGATGAGGCAGCAGACTGGGCAGACGGTGATTCTCGGCCTCACTACCACCATTGGGGGCGGGTCGTTCTCTGCCGCTGGGCACCCTGGACACGTAGGATGTTTAGCGACATCCCTGGCCCCCCTTCCTCTAGATGCCAGTCCTGTCCCCCAAGTTGTGATGGAACTAATGTCCCCAGCGGTGCCCCGTGTCCCCTGGGCATACAGCCGATCCCGGTTGAGAACTGCTGATGGAGAAACTGAAGTCAGGCCAACAGACAAGCTGGGAGCTCAGGGACATGTTAAGGGGTGGAGACCCCTCCTGCCTTCTGGACCCCCCTCCCCCTCAGTCGCCACCTGGTGGAGAGCCCTGGACACCCGCAGGAGGCGGGGAGGGGCCAGTAGGCAGCGGGCATTTATTCTAGGGGACGGATGAAGGAAATCTGCTAGAGCATGGTGGCCACTGACCAAAGGGCCCCGCACACCCGATCAGAGGGAGAATCGCACCCGAAGACCACAGAGTGACCGCAGAGCTCCCCGAAGCCCCAGCTTCCTCTTCTGTAAAACGGGCACAGCACTCACCACCTCCCAGGGACCCTGGAACATTAAATGAGATGATGTGAGCAGAGCACTTAGCTCAAGCACCGGGCTGGTGGCCGCAGCCAGAGTGATCCTGTTAAACAAGGCAGCTCCACCCAGAACCCTCCCCGAGCCCCGCCCTGCTTCCAGTAAAACGACCCCAAAGGCCCCACTGCATCTGTCCCCTCCGTTTCCTGGGCTGTTGTGACAAATGAGCCCTAACTCAGGGCCTCCCAGCAGCACGGACTTACCCCTCACAGCTCTGGGGGTCAGGAGTCTGCTCGGGGCGGCCCCGCCTTTTCCAGCTCTGTTGGCCCCTCCGCTGTGGCCCTCGGCTGGCGGCCCCGCCCTCACCCCACGGCAGCCGCGTGGCGTCTTAGAGTCCCCCCACATCGTTCCCTGATCCGCCCCCCCCACCCCCACTCACGTGGACCCTCGTGGGGGAGTTGTGCTCTCGCCAAGGATAATCTCCCGTCTCAACGATCCTTAACCCAAGCCCCCCTGCCGAGTCCCTCCTGCAAGGTGGGATCGAATAAACATAATGTTTGGGTGGTTTCTTAATAAAAATTTTTATGTTTATTTATTTTTGGGACAGAAACAGAGCACAAGTGCGGGAGGGGCAGAGAGAGGGAGACCCAGAATCCGAAGCAGCTCCAGGCTCTGAGCTGCCAGCACAGAGCCTGACGTGGGGCTCGAACCCACGAACTGTGAGATCATGACCTGAGCTGAAGCTGGACGTTAACCAACTGAGCCACCCAGGCGCCCCTAAATATTTGGGTTTTGTCCCGGTTCCTGGCACAGAGCTTCTGACACGCTTGGAACCTCCGATGGGAAGTAGGGGTTTTTGAGATGTCGGCCGGTTCCCATAAGGAGCTCCCTCCAGCCGGGTCTGAGTTTACGCTGAGAGGGTGACTCGTCCTGACCAGAGGGAGGGCCCCGATTAGAGGGCCGGGACTTCCAGCCGCGGTTCCTGACCTCCAGGAGGCTGGAGACCGAGTTCAACACCCCTGGCCAGTGATGTACTCAGTCCTGCCTACTTAGTGGAACAGCCATTTAAAAAAAAAAACAAACCGAAAAACGGGGTTTGGGCCCTTCCTGCCTGGTGGTCTATGGGAGTGCAGGGAGGGCCAGGAAGCTCTGAGCCCTCCCCACCCACCCCCCACTTTGCCCCTGGCGTCTCTTCCATTTCGCTGTTCCTGACTTGTGTCCTTTACAAACCAGTATCAGTAAGTGACGTAACTTGGGGAGTTCTCAGAGTTGTTTGAGCAGAACGGCCAAACCGAGGAGGGGTGTGGAACCCCGGGTACAGCCAGCAGGTCAGAAGTCCAGGTGACAACGTGGGACTTACAACAGGCGTCTGATGCGGGGCCCCCTGACCTGTGGGTCTGCGCAAACTCCGGAGAGTTTAGTGCCAGAATCGAATTGAATCGTAGGACATCCGGCTGGCATCTGAGGATGCAAGGGAGTGGCTGGTCCAGGGTCTCCCCCTCTTCACCACCACGTTCGGTGTCAGAAGCGTTGCGGGTGAAAGTAGCTGACACTAAGTGACCTGTCACCTCTGGAAGGTACCGTATTCCGAGTCCAGGGACTAGGATATGGACATCTTTGAGGGGCCATCCTTCAGCCTCCCACACCCCGCCCCTCCCAAACCTCACCCGCCAGCACCTCGCCCCGCCCACACCCCTCCCCGCCCACACCCCCTCCCACACCTCGCCCCGCCCACACCTCGCCCCACCTCCTCTCCCCTTATGGGCTCTGCTACCGCTGCACATTGCCCTTGCTGTTCTCAACACCCCAGGAGTGCCCTGCCTCAGGCCCTTTGCACTGGCTCCAGCCTGTGCCAGGAATGCTATTCCTCCAGATAGCTATCTTTGCCCCAAGTCACCTTGTGCGTGAGCCCTACTCATGGTGAGGACTTCTGTCTGCGTTGGGTCCCTGTGGTGTCCCCAGGGCCCAGCCCATGGCTTCCCTTGCACGTGTGATGAATAAATGTCATTGATGTCATCAACAGGCTTGGAATCAGACTTGGGGTCTGCCCCCGTGGCTGCATGACCTGGAGGAGGCCTTCTCTCTGGCCCTCGGCGTCCCTCCCTTTCAGATCAAGGCGAGGTCAGGGGTCTCTCGGTCGGCCTCACCAGCGGGCACCTTTGGCAGCATTTTGGGGCTCATCGGTGAGAAGTTTTCGCAGGTGTGCCCAGACGCAGAGAACCTTCTCGCTGACTTTCGTCCCAAACCCGTGGCCGCATTTTTTGCTTCTCTTGCTCTGTAACAGGAAGCAGTGGGGAAACTGAGAACGATGCCTCTGACCCCGTTCTCCCAAACTCATGGCGTTATTTAACACACCGGCGCCCCGCTGGGTAGAGGCTCACACTGTCCCCAAGAACGGTTTGTGCATGTGGCCAGCGGGGGTGGGGGACCGCGGGGACCGGTCTGGGAAGGGCATGGGGGATGGAGACATGGCCCACAGTCTGCCCAGAGGCCTGCGCCTTTGCACTTGACCCTCAGTGCCCCACATCAGCTTGATTACGGTATAGAAATGCTGAATAAAAATGGTTTCAAGCGCTTAGTCCAGCCGAGAAATCACGTAGTTGAGCTCTGACCCTCTCCAACCGAATCCAGGCCCGGGGTCTCTTTATTTTAGGAGGTTTTTTTTTAAAATGCTTTTTATTTATTTTTGATAGACAGAGAGAGACAGTGTGAGCAGGGGAGGGTCAGAGAGAGAGGGAGACACAGAATCGGAAACAGGCTCCAGGCTCTGAGCTGTCAGCACAGAGCCTGACGCAGGGCTTGAACCCATGAACTGCGAGATCATGACCTGAGCTGAAGTCGGACGCTTAACCGACTGAGCCACCCAGGCGGCCCTATTTTAGGAGGGTTTAGCAGGAGTGATCCTACGCATTTGGGGTTGGAGGGCAGGCGCTGAGCCCCAGCCTCGGGGTAGGTGGTGGCCCAGAGGTGCTGGGGGGGGATGGGAAGAATCGCTCTGACCATGTCTTGCCCAGATGCCTTCGGGGGGATGGTTTCTTTAAACAAGGCTGGCTCTTGAGCAGCGTGTTGATGCAGGAGACGGCTGGGTCCCGTCCCATCCTGTCCATCGGAGTGGTCCCTAAAATAATACCATTAGTGGGGCCAAGCGCAGGCTCCTTATCTTCAGAGCGGGCCTCTGATAACGCTGAGCGGGTCCTCCGGAAGCCCTGGGCGGAGGTGGGGCGGCTGTGGCTTGGATGCTTCCCAGCCCTGCTGTGACCTTGTGGGGGCAGGGACAGCCCTGCGGCCGGAGGCCCGACAGTGATGGTGGAGTCCGGCTTGGTCGGCGATACCCAGGGAGCCATACACGCGCAGAGGCCTGGCATGCCTTCTGACCATGTGTCCTTGGCCACAGTGGGGCCCCGGGCACGCTCGGGGGACTCACCCCGATGGCACTTCTGGCCTTCGCCCAGCTGTGACCGCCCGCCTGGCCCGCGGCGGTGAGGTGCCCGCCTTCCGCATCATGCCCAACTCTCCATCTGGCGGCCGACTGTCTTCGGAACGCTCCCCCGGCTGACACGGGTCACTCCCGATCCTGGGTCTGGAACTAACAGCTCAGCGGAGGAGGTGGAGACACTGCCTGTCACCCAGCCTCTCCTCTCGGCAGACATTTCCCTCCCTCGGTCTGTGGACGGACGTCTGACTCGTCCATTCAACACGCGGACTCTGTCTGTGACCTGGCGCCTGGCGCTGTTCCCGAAAACGGGCCGCAGCGGGGAGGAGGGCCCCTTGCAGGCGGGCGGGGAGACGGGTAAGACACCACCAACTGCGTCCCCAAACCAGCAAGTGACAACCCACCGACCACGGAAAGTGGCTTACAGGAGAAACGGTGGCCCAGCTGGGGGTAACGGGATAACTTCCGGGGGCGTGGAGGCGCCGTGGCCACGTCGGGACAGGTGTTCAGAGACATTTCAGCTGCGACAGGAGGACACGGGGAGGTTCCATCAGCCCCTTGGGTGAGGAACACCCAGGCCACGTTATGTAATTGCACTTATCTGGGGGCTTCTCCTGAAGTATGACCCCTGTGCAGGAAAGAGGGCCAAGTTGGAAGCGTGAATATTCACAAGGTGGACCCAGGGCGCGGGGCTCTGCACTGGGAAGAAATCGAGAAATAGCACCGCGGCCCCCAAGAGGTCTTTCTGGGACAGCCCGGCTCCTGGGGTGACCACTGCCCAGAGTCTCACCCCGACACTGGTTTGCCTCTCAGAGAACGTGATGCAGACAAAGTCGAATCGGTATTTGTTCTCGTGTATTCTGGCCTCTTCTCCTGAACGTTGGTGGTAAGACTGCCCACCTGCCGTGTTGACTTGAAGTCTGTTCGTGTCCACCGCTCTGTACTCCGTTCCGTGAATGCAGCGGATCAGCTCATCCGTCCTTCCGTGGATGCGCCGGTGGAGGTTTTCCGGGGTAAGGAGATGCACGGTGCTGGGGGCTCCGTCAGTCGAGTGTCCAGCTCCTGATTTCAGCTCAGGTCGTGATCAGGGCCGTGAGATGGAGCCCCGTGTGGGGCTCTCTGCTGATTCTCTCTCTCTCTCCCTCTGCCCCCTCCCACTCTGTCTCTCAAATAAAAAAGAAAAGGACAATAAAGACAGGAGATGATGCTGTGAACTCCTTGCCCATCTGCTTTTTGGTGAGCGGGCACGCCTCCGTCAGTCTGCCCCCGGGCAGGGGACCGGCACCGCTGTGACTGGTCTGCAGCCGGTTCCGCCGCCTGTTGTGCGGCGCGGGTGGACACGAACTCCGCGGAGGCAGCGAGGAGAGCTCGGTTTGCTCCGCACCCTCACCAGCACCTGACACGTCGGCCTTTCTCATTCTGCATTCTCTGAGAGGCGGACCGTTCGGTTCTGAATTTTCTGTCTTTGAGTCTATTTTTTTTTATTTTGCGGAGGGACACGCACCTACACCAAAGTCCTTAGGGGCAAGGGCAGGACCAGAGACGGCGCAGAGAAAACCTCTGCACTAGATGCCGACCCGTGTGCCGTGGCCAGGTGCTGGTCTGGGTATTCGCACCCGCTGTCCCAGTCCAGCCTCCAAGAGGGATGCAGTGACGGCTCCCACGCTGTGAGGGGGCCACGCCTACAGGAGGCCACCTGCTCCCTATTCACACGGAGGCACTTGGTGGGCTTGGGCATGGCCCTGGAGAAAAGGGTTTGGGCCCAGAGAGCGCAAGCCACTCCGAGCCCTGCTCTGACCTCCAGCACTTTCCCAGCCTTGAACAAGGCTAACGTGGGAGCCCACCCTCTGAGACCTTGAACCAAAACCCAGGGAAATGACTTCGTGCCCAGACCTGGGTGCAGATGAATTAAACAGAAACAAGACACCTCACTGGTCATCCACCAGGCACGGCGTGAAGGGGGATTGGGCTGCGGTCCTGTTCACTGGCCCCCCTGGACGAGCAAACCTGATCATTCCGGCTAGAGAATTCGCTTTGCTCTGGCAGTCCCCGCCCACGGGAGGCCCGGCGGGTGCACTGCGAAAGCCACTCTGGCCAGGACAGCTGTGGAAAGGGGAGTGATGTGTTTATTTATTTAGGATTTATACATGGACTGCTTCCCGAAAAAGGTTTTGTGGGAGGCTTCACAAAAAGCTTAAGCATAGGAAAATTGGAAGATGAAAAATAAAATTAGAGTAAAAGTTTGTGAGAAGGAGCAGTGGAGATGATGGATCAGGCACCTGGCGGTGGGGGAGGGGTGACCACACAAATGTTCGAGGGGCCGCCCCGTGGGATGTGAGTATGAGGTGGACCCCGGGGAAGGCAGGCCAGAAAAGTAGGAATCCCTGGCCCTTGCTGGGGTGACCAGCCATCCTGCCTTGCCCGGCACTGACAGGATTCCTCAGAGTGTAGAAATTTTGATGCTAAAGCTCAGGAAGTCCCAGGCAAGCTGACCTGAGTTGGCCACCCCAGCCCTTGGTGACCTCATGTGAGCTGCTGGATCCAGCTGTACCTGAAAGCCGCCATCTCCCCACACCTGCCCTGTGGATGTGCACACCAACGAAGTCCTTGTATTACTTTTCCTTCCCAGAGAAAACTGTGCTTTTGGTACTTTTACATTTTAATTCCTATTTATGCACAGGTAAATAAAACGTTAAACTGAAGACAAGTTATAAGAAAGAGCGGCTGTGATCTAGACGCCGCCCCGGCACTGACTCTTGCTTTCAGCAGGGATTCAGGTGAGGACCCACCATTCTTTAAAATTTTTTTAATGTTTATTTATTTTTTGAGAGGGAGAATAACACAGAGTGCAAGCAGGGGAGGGGCCGAGAGAGAGGGAGTCACAGAATCGGAAGCAGCTCCAGGCTCCAAGCTGTCAGTACAGAGCCCGATGCAGGACTCGAACTCACGAACTGTGAGATCAGGACCAGAGCGGAAGACAGACACTTAATGGACTGAGCCCCCCAGCGGCCCAGGAATCCACCATTCTGAACTTTATTGTACTGGGCACCTGATGGGCACTTTCAATGGGGAAGAAATCACTTTTTCTTTTTACCTCTGTATTTCTAAAAAGTATACCCACACTGTTCTTTCTTGACTTCTTATTTTATTTGATTATTTTTTAAATGTTTATATATTTCGTTTGAGAGAGAGCGAGAGAGAGAGAGAGAGAGAGGAGCAGAGAGAGAATCCCAAGCAGGCTCCGTGTTCTCAGCACAGAGCCCGATGCAGGGCTCAGTCTCACGAACCGTGAGATCATGACCTCAGCCAAAATCAAGAGTTGACGCTTAACCAATTGAGCCACCCAAGCACCCTGGTTACCCGCATTAAACATTATTCATTGACCTCTCTGATGGAACCTGAGGATTGAACACTGAACACCTCACTCTATTCTCTCACATCCCCTTGACCTATTGATCCCAATATTTGGCGAAATGCATGTTTCATGTTTCCGTAATTATGGCCATGGAAATACTGTTTCACCCCTACACCGTGTAGTATATCACGGCATCATTTCCTTTCCTGAACAGACTTTTGTTTTTCCTGAAGTTTATAATTGCCTTTAGGAAAGAATCTGCTCACTTTTGTTTGTGCCCTTAACTCTGTCTTTCTCCAACTTTCCAAAAGAATTCTGAAGCTTTTTTCCACACAAACACATCAGGCAATCTATTGGGTGACCTTCTTTTTGTTTTGGTGACTTAGTTTTGTTTCAGTTATTCTTCCTGGTTCCCTGTCAGTGGCTTCCAGGCCTACTGCATGGCTGGGATTTCTGCTCCTGCCACCCTGGGGTGAGTTGTCACCTCCCTCCTGCAGTGGGTCCCCCCTGTCCCTGGACCTGTGCCTTCCTCTTTCATGGTTTATGCCATTGCAGGATTGGAACAAAGTCCTCCAGGAGCTGCTGGGATAAGACACACAGGAGGCAACTTTTTGAAGCTTCGCATATCTGAAAAAAATCATTCTACCTCACACTTTGATTATTTAGCTCAATAGAAAACTTCTCGTTTGGGAATAATTTTCCTCCAGACTTTTGAAGGCCTCGTAAGGCTTGGCTCATGCTCCTCAGAGTTGCAACATTTCCAGGACTGCTGCTAAGAAGTTCAAGGCCGTTCGGATTCCTGTTCATTTGTACGCGAACTTTCCCCTCTTTCTCTGGCAAAACTTGGAGTGCTGTTTTTGTCTCCAGTTTTCCAAGAACTGTTAACGTTCGGATCATGTCTCCTCCCTCTGTCCTATCTCCTCTTTCTAGAACTCTTGCTAATTGTGAGTCGGAGCCTCCAACTTCTACTCCATGGCCGTGTTTTCATGCCAAGCTCTGGGATCTTTCTTTGGATCTTTCTTTTTATATTTCTATAAACCCTTCGCTTTTTGTCTCTCAATTATTGGATTGACGCTCTCATTACAGTTTTACAAGAGGACATTCTTACTCCTCCAAAAGTTCTGTTTTTTTTTAAATCACATTTCATTCTCATATAAATTCCATCCTTTCTCTCTCTAAGGATGTTAACTGTGCTTTTTGGTGTTCTTCTCAAGCCTGATTCTTCTCTCTGCTTCCTCCACGTCTGGCCGCTTTCTGTGTGTGCGCTCTGATTTCCAGTTCCGAAGCAGGGAAGGCCTCCCCGGCCCCCATGCTGACTTGCACTTAAGTGTCCTGTTGTCCCAACAGGGCTGCCCGTCTTTGCCCTGACGGCGTGCCTGCTCAGGGAGTCCTGTGTCTCGTCTCCCTGCAGGTTCAGGGCAGACCCCCATTTCCTTCCAGGGGGGACTCGAACGAGGAGCCTAATTTTCCAGGTCTCTTATCGTTTCACTGCTTCCGCTCCAGCCCAGCCCATGCTTCTCAAACGGTAGTTTTCTGCTGGGCTGCGTGGGTTTGGTCTCCGTTCACTCGGTCTCCACTTCTGAGCACTTTGTGGGTCTCTTTCACGGACTAGTGTCCTCTCTTCTAACCCTACGGTTCTTTACATTTAACTTTTATTTAAAATTTTCTTTGTGGGGTGTGTGGGGGGCACAGTGGGTGAAGCATCCGACTTTGGCTCAGGTCATGATCCCACGGTCCGTGGGTTCGAGCCCCGTGTTGGCCTTTGTGCTGACAGCTCAGAGCCCAGAGCCTGCTTCTGATTCTGTGTCTCCCTCTCTCTGCCCCTCCCCTGCTCACGCTCTGTCTCAAAAATAAACATTTAAAAAAATTAATTAAAAATGTTTTCTTTGTTACCTTCTTAGCAGGGCTCTGGATGGAACAGAGGAAAACACACGTGTTCGATTCCCCGAGTCTGCTGGTGACAGACTCCCTGATCTGCCTGGGACTTTCTTGACTTTAAAATCAAAAGCTCACATCGCAGGAGGTCCCTCCATCCATACCCTTCTGCAGGGGAAGCCTCTGAGTGTGTCCCACCCCGACTGTCGGGCCCGTGTGGGCTCAGCACGCCCTGAACGGGCACCCTCGCTCATCCCGGGACTGAGTCCTCACAGCCTCACAGACCGCCGCAGACCGGATCAGTCATATCACAGACACTCACGGGTGTCTGGAAAAGGCCCTGTATTTCTGGAAACCCCAAAGATAACCGGCGTGCATGACTATCATTACTGAAATTGCTGGCTGCGGCCAAGACGTGCGAGCCCAGCGGCCTCCCGGCGGCGCAGCCCCCGCCCGCGCCACCTCTGTAATTATAAGAAAGCATTTTAAATTGTTCCAGTCCAAACAAGACCTGGAAATGCCGAGAACAGTCTGGTCGTTGGGGCCGGAGGTTAATGGCCGCCGTGGAAGAGCCTGGAAAGACTTACTCATGGCCAAGGGCAGGACTGCAGGTGATGTGCTCACCGACTCTGCTGCCAGAGGGTGTGTAGATGGAAAGAAGGCAGAGGTCTCCCTCAGTCCCCCTAGTCCACACGTGGGAGGGGCCCTTTAATGTGGCTGATGCTTCTCTGAATTCTGAACGAGTGTGCATTTGGAAGAATTAGCACTCAAAATAAAAAAGCAAGTATTGCTATGATGGGCAGAGCTTAGCAGTCACTCACACCTTAGACTGAATTAGTTTACATGAAGACAGAAGGAAGCCCAATCCAAGGCAGTTGCTAGAGGGCAGGTGGGAAGGTCATGGCCGAGGAGGTGCTGGGGGGGAGGGAAGACCAAGGTGTGTGTCTTGATGGTGAACACCCCTGCCTTTCCGTCCCGGTTGCACCTGCTTATTGGCTGTGTTATTTGGCTCGCTTGAGCCTCAGTTTCCTTATCTGCAAAATGGGTATAATTATAGCATCTACTTCATAGAGCTGTTGTAAAGATTAAAAAGAAAAACAACCCCATGTGCTTAGCATATGATGATAATATGGACCATCACGAGCGCACAAGGACTATCACCGTGTTACTATTGCTGTCGTCACAATTATCAGGCTTGTGTGGCCATTCTTCCAAGGACCCACCTGACTCTGCCAGCGGAAACAATCCCCGCCCCCCTGGAGGTTCCCACCGCCCGAGCCGGAAGGCAGGGCAAGAGCAGACCGTAGGGCAGCTGCAACTAAGTGAGGCCACAATTAATTGGAACTCAACTAAGCCGGCTGCACATTTAACCAGATCCTGCCTCCCTGGCATGTCTGCACCCTGCAAGGAGCGCAGAACAAGCGCGGACCAGCTCAGCAGGTCCTGGGAGGGGGCGGGGCCCGGCCAATCTCCTGGAAGCATCCCTACCTGCCTCTGTCACTGGAGGTGATGCTCCGGGCTCTGTAGCAGCAGGGTCACAAAAGGGGCAGTCCACCCAAGCCGTGTGGGTCCCCACGGCAGAGAGCCCGAGCAGGATGTCACAGCAAGATGCCAACATCAAGGGGTCGTGGACAGAGGTGATCAGAAACATTCGTTGTCTCCTTCTCCTCCGGCTCAGACACTTCTGATGTGCCGAGCTCTTCCCGGTCAGGGTCCCAGATGCATCACCACCGCACAGTCCCTGCGTCCCCTCACGTGTCTGAGGAACACACGGCCTGCATGTGTGTGCAAGTGCACATGTGGTGTGCACGTGGGTGTGTGGCTGTGCATGTGTGCATGTGCGTGTGAGTGTGTGGCTGTGCATGCGTGGGTGTGCAGCCAGGGCCACCGTGCCCTGATCATCAGAACAGCGGTTGTCCAGTACTGTGGACTTTGCAAAGCACCCCTCAGAAATACACAAGTCATACCACTCAGTTGCTTAAAGTACACAGGTCAGTGTTTTTAGTGCATTCGTGGTTGTGCACCCATGTTTTTTTTGCCCCCAAGAGAAAACTCACACTCATCAGCAGCCCCTCCCCCAGTTCTGTCCCCCCACACTCCACCCCCAACCCCTGGCAACCACTGACTTCAGGGTCTATGGAGTCCCCTCTCCTGGACATTTCTTCTCAGTGCAGCAGGGCAGTGCATGCTCTGTGTCCTGCTCTGTTCACTTCTCTCGTTTTTAATGGCTGAATAACACTCCATCATGGGACAGACCACGGTTTATTCACCAGTAGATGAGTCACTGGGTTGTTTCCACTTCTGGCTATTGTGAATAATGCTGCTGTCAACAGTCACGTACAAGGTTTTGTGTGGACGTATGTTTTCATGCACAAGGTTTGTGTGGACGTATGTTTTTATTTCTCTTGGGTGTGCCCTGGGTGAGGCTGCCGGGTCATACAGTAAGTCTCTGTTTTAACTCTTGAGGAACTGCCAGGCCATTCTCCAGGGTGGCCGCAAAGAAAGGTCCAGATTTTTCTACATCCTTGTCAACATTTGTGTTAGTCTGTCTTTTGATTCTAGCCATGGTGCTGGGGGCCAAGTGATATCTTACTATGGTTTTGATTTGCATTTTCCTGATGTGTAATGACGTGGAGCATCTTTTCATGCACTTACTGCCCACTTATACCTCATCTTTGGAGACGTGTCTATTCGGATCCTTGGCCAGTGTTTAAATTGAGTCCTTTGTCTGTTATTGGCAGAGCATTTCTCCAGACCCTCACTCGCGTCCCACATCACAGCTGCTGGGCTGGGTTTACTCTGTGGTCACACATCTCACAGACAAGGGGACTGATGCCCAATGAGGCCGCACGGGGATGATGACATAAAGTGCAGGGTCCAGTGTACAACACGGAATGTGGGGCACTTTGTCCAAAACCATTATGACTTTGAAGACAGTGACGGCAGAGCATTGAGCCGGGCAGAGGGGGCTGGGGGCCTTAGGCCTGTGTGGCTCTCTCACCCAGAAAGCCGCCCCGTGCCTACCTGTGACGGTGGGGGCTAACATCTGTTGAGTGGTTCCTATGTGCCAAGGTCTGTGCGACACGCGGGACCTACGGAACATACTGAGCCTCGAAACTAACGCAGAGGGTGGCTGCCATTATTGTCTGCATTAAAAAAAGTTTTTTTAATGTTTATTTATTTATTTTTGAGAGACAGAGAGAGACAACGTGAGCAGGGGAGGGGCAGAGAGAGAGGGAGACACCAAATCCAAAGCAGGCTGCAGGCTCCAAGCTGTCAGCACAGAGCCCAATGCAGGGCTCAAACTCATGAGCTGTGAGATCATGACCTGAGCCGAAGTCGGACACTTAACCGACGGAGCCGCCAGGCACCCCTATTGCGTGCACTTTAAAGATGAGAAAGGGAGGCTCGGAGACCCTCCATCACTTCTCCCAGGTCTCGGGGTGCAAGTGGCAGAGGAGCATGTGAACTGAGGTCTGACTTGCGGTGCGGAGAGCCGGCCCGGTTCCTCCCGGAGCCCTGCGGTGGTGACCACAGCGAGCACGTGAGGCGAGCGGTGTGCGTGGGGGACACACGGGAGTGGGGAGTCCGGCGGGACGGGGGTCAGCCAACGAAGGCACAGCTGAGCCTCTGTCTTGCTGGGGCGTCCAGGGAATGGCGTGGAACATGCACTTCAGAGCCAGGAAGATATCAGTTCATTTATCCCCCATCGTGGCTGAGAGCTGCCCCCCGGGGGGGGGGGCTCACTCCCCAAGCGCTTTCTGCATGCCATGTGACCCGCTAAGCACACATGATCCTTGCCACAACCTCATAAGGTAGTTAAGGTATTATGCCCATTTTATAGATGGGAACACCGAGGCCCGAAGAGGCGAAATAGCTTCTGTGAAGTTATAACCTTAGTGATCGGTCAAGCCGGGATTCCCAGCCACCCCTCGGGGTCCACAGCCCGTGCTCTGAAACTCTGCTGGGCTCGGCTCCACTTCTCTGCCAGCCATGGCTCGGCTGGCGGACGGACCCTCGTTCTCAGCTCCAAGATGCAAGGAGCCCAAATGCTCAGTGTCATACTGGACCGGGGTTGGCTTGGGCCTCCCCTGCCGGCCCCGGCTCCGGGCCTGCAGATGGAGGCGGCGAGGGCTCGGGTTTTTATCACCATGCTGCACACTTCCGTGGTCCCTCCCACTCCAGCCCAGGCGCCTGCCACTTTGATGTGGCTTCTGCTTCCTGTCCCGCATCTGGTCCGCACATGGAGGGCTGGGCAGCCAAGCTCGCCCTACTCCGTGTCCTCTCTGCCACTTCTCCAAAGCCACTCATGACCCCAGCGTCCTCCAGATCCCGTATTCCGGCTTGGGGCTCTGCCTCAGGAGGGGCTCGGGGGTCGGGGTTTGAAGGCAGCCCCCGGAAGACTCGGGACGCCTTGGGCACTGGCCTGCTCCTCAGGGAAGAGAACGGGGCCGCAGCAAACAGCTGCACGTTGGTGAAGAGCATTGCTTGAGCCCCCACGCGCCCCTCCCCTTACCCCAGACCCCCCCCCCCAGTTCATGGTCTAAAGAATCACCATCCGCACAGTGGGGGAGCCCACACCATCCTCCAACCGTGTGCCGGCAAGTATTTGGAAAGGCACCTTGCAAAGTGGGGCGTGAGCGTCTCTAGGGATGACGCAGGGCCACGCCGCGCCCACAGATCACAGCTGCCGGCCACAGGCTCAGAGCGCGGCCGGCAGTCGGTGAGCCCACCCTGGTCGGTGCCTTCCAGGGGCCTGAGCGTCCGCGTTTGGATCCTGGCTCCTACTCTCAGGGCTGTGTGACCACAGCTGAGCGCCTCAACCCCTCTGAGTCCTCACTTCTGCGTCTGAATGTGTGCAGAGGCCCGCCCCCCGCGAAGGGCTGCCTGCGGTTCAGTTAGAGGACGCAGGCCCAGTGTGTCTCGGCCCCCAGCGTAGAGTCAGCGCTCAGAAAGCAGTGTTACACAGGAATGCAAAATAAACACGACTATCCTGCTGATTTGTGACCTACTTTTTAAGCTGAACCCCTGGAGTTTTCTGTACTGGTGGATGTAGTTTCCCAGCAGGATCTTAAGCCCTGGTGGCTGACAGCCCAGCCTCTGGAGCCAAATTGCTTGGATCGCAAATTCCCGGCTTGGCAGTTGGGAGCTGGGTGACCTCAGGCCAGTCACTTGACCTCTCTGTGCTCAGGTTCCACATCTAGGAAATGGGAACAAAATCAGGACTTCGATCAAAGGATTATTGTGTGAATTAAGTTGATTAAAACAGGGCTTTTGCCCATTTTCTGGCACAAAATAAGCTCTTGGGACAAGTTGTTATTTCTCCACGGAATACATATGCCTCGACTTCCTTATTTGACTTCTCATTAAGCAACTTGCCCACAGCTGGAATTGAACCCAAGCCGGATCTGTGTGACACCAGAACCCGTCCGGCGAATCAAGGAAACCTAGAAGCTGCAAACCGCGAGACGGAAAGCCAAAGAGACATTTCACGAGCACCCGAATTGTGAGAAAATGCTTTCTTGTCCTAAAAGGAGACTCAGATCTGGCATCAGAGTTCACGTCCGGCTCTATCTCAAACCAAACGACCTCAGTTAAATTATTCCCTGTCTACAAAATAGGCATAGTAAGAGCATCTTTTATTTATTTAGTATCTTAAAAAAATTTTTTTGTTTAATGTTTATTCTTGAGAGAGAGAGAGAGAGACAGAGACAGAGCACGAGCGGGGGAGGGGGGGAGCAGAGGGAGACAGACTCTGAACCAGGCTCCGAGCTGTCAGCACAGAGCCCGACGTGGGGCTCGAACTCTCAGACTGCAAGATCATGACCTGAGCCGAAGTCGGATGCTAAACTAAAGGAGCCACCCAGGGGCCCTCTATTTAGTATCTTACATTAGTTCTGAGTCACATATGCTAATGGTATAAAAGCAGCGAGGATAGAGAAAATATAACCCTTGGGCTTTAAGGTCGGAAAGAGCTGGAGTGGACCCCCCCTCCCCCCCATCAACCAGCCACCTCCCTGCTTCCCTGCGGGGCGGGTCACCTGTCTAAGGCTCAGTTTCACCAGGCGGGGAAAGAGCCTTTTCCTGAGAATCAGACGCAGGTCGGACAGTGTCACCCTAACCGGGTCACCAGTGCCGTTGGCCTAGTCTCGGTGGCTGTGGAGGGCACAGAACTTTTCTGGATGGCCCAGCTCAGGCCCTGAGGATCCCCAGCACTCCTAACTACGGAAACGGCACAGCCCTGGGACACTGAGGCACAGCCCCTCCTTCCCAGAGTTTAAAATGATCAAACCCATGAGTTCGGTCGGCACACTGTTCTGTCTCTGTGTTTACTGATGGTGGAAAGTAGCCCCCAAGTGAGAGCTGCACAGGTGCCTGGCGGCTCAGTCGGTTGAGCGTCCGACTCGGCTCAGGTCATGATGGTGTTGTTTGTGGGTTCGAGCCCCGAGTCAGGCTCTGTGCTGACAGCTCGGAGCCTGGAGCCTGTTTTGGATTCTGTGTCTCCCTCTCTCTCTGTCCCTTCCCTGCTCATACTCTGTCTCTTTCTCAAAAATAAGTCAACATTAAAAAAAATTTCTTTTAAGTGAGAGCTGCTTCAGGCTTTTAATCATTTGTAGTTTAATACACTTGCTTTTAAAAATCATTTGGTTAAAGGATGGAAAATAATTGCATATGTTAAAAAAATATGAAACTTTATAAAGTAAAAAAAAAAATCATTTGGTGCGCAGCCATGAGCACTCCTGACTTCTATAATGAAATAAAAGCAAACTGAAAAATAGAAAATATAATAAATAAATGAAGGTTTGTGTCATATGATTCACCTGCAGTTTCTCCTGTGCCTCGTTTACGACAGGAGGGGAGACCGAGGTTATGGCCTTGTGACCCATGTTCAAATCCCAGCCCTCACGCTTAGCACAGAGACGCTGGGCGAGGGCACACCGCGGCTCAGGAACCGCATCTAAAGTGGGCTTACCACCGCACCTAACACACGGTTACCGGATCACCAGAAATTCTGCTCCTAGACAATGTACCCAAGGGAACTGAAAGCACGTGTTCAAAAAGTTGTACGTGGGGATGCTTGAGTGGCTCTGTCGGTTGAGCATCCAACTTCAGCTCAGGTCATGGTCTCCAGGCTCGTGGGTTTGAGCCCCGCATCGGGCTCTGTGCTGACAGCTCAGAGCCTGGAGCCTCCTTTGGATTCTGTGTCTCTCTTTCTCTCTGCCCCTCCCCATTTGTGCTCTGTCTCTCTCTTAAAAATAAATACTTAAAAGTAAAAAACAAAAAAAATCGTGCACATGAACATTCATAGCAGCATTATTCACAATAACCAAACAGTGAAACCAACCCAGGCCCCATCAACAGAGAAACGGAGAATCGAAATGCGGTCTAGCCACATGACGGATCATGATTTGACCATAAGAACGTAAGGTTTTGGCACCTGCCGAACATGGGCGAACCTTGAAAACGTGACCCCCACGTGAAAGAAGCCAGACAGAAAAAGACCTCAGGTTATAGGATTCCACTGATAGGAAGTGTCCAGAACTTGGCAAGTCCAGGGAGACAGTCAGTGGATTTGCTGTGGCCCGCGGTCGGGGGAAGAGAAATGGAGTGGGAGCAATGACAAGGTTCTGGAATTAGATAGGGGTGAATGCGTGGAAAGCCACCAAGTCACACGCTTCAAAAGGGTTAAAGTACTAAACTTCGTTATATGATTTTCACCTCAGTAAGAAAGCAAAAAAAAAAAAAAACATTTAAAACAAAGCAAACAACATACATCCCCACCAAGAGCTGGGTCTGACGTGAAGAAACACCACGAGGTGTTTGCGCAGCGCTGGCGTCTAGTGAAAACGCGCTGACTGCAGCTCCTCCGGGTAAATAAGGCTCCGCCGGATGTGCTTCTGGTTTCTTCACACCATCGAATCCTGAGATTCTCGCTCAGACCGGCCGACAAGCTGTCCAGGGCGGAAGAGAAGTCCTCTCCACACATCCCTCTGGTCCAGGGTTCATAGTGCTGAGGACTCCAAGGAAATTAAGGCCAAACGGGGAGACTGCAAGAGAAGTGACTGCCATAAAGGGTAAAAGCAGGACCGGCGTTGCGTTGTCTTTCTGCATGAAGACCAACTCTGAAAAAATGAAAGCCTCTGTGTGGCATTTTCCCCCCTCGGTTAATAAGTGAACATAATTAAAGTGTGTCCCATAGAAAATATATAATCGTGCCGTTCAGGCTACATACTGTTTTTGAAAAACCATGTGGTCGAGAGTGTAGATTGCCTGGGGTCGAACCCTGTCTCTGACGCACAGGCTGTGGGGCATCGGGTTGCTGACTTCACCTCTCTGTGCCCGAGGTCCCTCCTCTGTGCCTGATGGGGCGGTGAGGGTGACATGCAAAGTCATTGGGCCACTGTTTGGAACAGCACGAAGGCTCTGGAAATGTTAGCCCTTATTAAAGATCTTATCTTATGATTACCATTCGGGTAATATTTTTGTCTATTTTTTTTAGCCAAAACAATGTTGATTTCTGGGCAAAGTTCAGGAATGCCACAGAGAGACCGATTTCTCGCCCTTCCGTCTGAGATCTGGTTTTGTGGCGTGAGATGGAGCATCGTTATTACAGAACTGGCTTTCTTCACCTTGGCACATGGACATTTGGGCTCCATCTTTGTCACCGGGGCCGTCCAGTGCAGCGGCAAGTTATGGCGCCTGGCTGGCCTGTGCCCACAGCACGCTCCCCTCCCCCACCCGCACTGGGCTGTCCCCAAATGTTCCCCGGAACCAAATCACCGCAGGTCGAGAAGCACGCAAGGGAACGAGAAAGGGGACCAAGCTGCCAGTCATCACAGTTTATTGCTGCTGTTGGTTTTTTCTCCGCTTCTGGAGGAGTGGTGCGAAACCCTAGATTGGGGTGGCCTTGTAAAAGTCACATCTGAGGGGACAGAGGACTTCTCAACTGGGTCGAGGTGACAAAGCTTTTGAACCAAGAGTTTAAAAAACCAGCAAGTTTGGGCCCTGGGTCTTCACTACCATTGGTGTGACCTGAGACGCGTATTTCCCATGGCCCTCGTCTGTCGCGTCCTTGGTCACCCAGACACAGTCACGTCACATGGGCTCTCCAGACTGTGCGGCAGCCACTGAACTGGGGCGCCCCAAACTGCTCTCCTCGCCCTCATGATGTTTACCTATCCCCATAAAATGACCTTATTATTCGACATTTTATATAACAACTCCACCCACCCCCTCGTCTCTTCTCTCTTTTTTTAAGTTTATTTAGTTTGAGAGAGAGCATGAGCAGGGGTGGGGCGGAGAGAGAGAGAGAGAGAGAGAGAATCCCAAATGGATTGACCTCACCAACCATGAGATTATGAGTTGAGCTGAAATCACGAGTCTGATGCTCAACCCTCAACCCGAAGCTGAACCACCAGGCCCCCCTTTCTCTTATTTAAATGCCCATTTTAGCCTCCATGTGAGCAATTATCTCTAAGTCCTGTGTCTGATGTCTGTTAGGTTTTTCCGAATACAGCTCCAAGTAAACAGGTAAAGGAAAAAGAGCAGTCTAGGTGTTACTCAAAAACATCGCCATTGCAACCCAGGGTGCCCAGAATAGCCTCTGTGGGACACCCAAACACACGCGGCGACAATCCTTCGCAATATAAAAACATTATTATGAACGCAAGACAGCGCAGATCAAATTCGCACCAATCTTCGATACCACACTGGGTTTGCAACCCTGCAGGCGAGCCTGGTTTCTAGCTCCGGCACGAGGGCTCAGTTGGCCTTCTGTGCCCCCGGGACGCGGAGGGGTGACAGTGGTGGCCGGTCCCCAACCTTGGCGCCTGGGGGTTGTCGGGGGACCAGCCGGCTCGGGGGACCAATCATGCTCCCGGGGGTCCCCAGAAAGCCCTCCTCTGTCTGGCAGGCACAGCAAATCTGATGAGTCCCAGAAGTCACCGGCGCTCCAAGAAGGGGCCTCCTGGTCAGAGGCAGGAAGGCGCACGGGACAACCGGACTCGCTCACCCATGAAGGCCACGCTCCCTGGGGCTGCTACTGCTCGGAGCGCCTTCACCCCTCAGGCCTGGCTCCTTCTAAACGTCCCCAGCCTTTCGTAAATCCTAACCTGCAGCTCCCTGGAGCGCTGCCGTAAACACAGACGTTGGAAGGCCCCCTCTCCATCCCAACCCACCCGCCCGGTTCCTGGAGAATCGCCCGCCCATCATGGCGACCCCCTCGGCAGCCATGTTTGTGCCTCAGGCCCAGCCTGGGTAGCCGCAGCTGATTGGCTCAGAGGAAACACGTGACCCACAGTGGTCCAATCGGAGGCTGGCCCTCTGGAGTTTGAACTGAGTAACCCAGAGCTGGGCGGACTAGGGCTGAAAACCTTAGGAGCCACGCTGATGCACCCGTCTTCTCCTGGCTGTGTCCACCCTCCAGGTCTGGGCAAGGCCCTGGCACCCCGAAGACGCCTCTAGAGTCTTTGCTGAATGGAAGGCAAAGAATGGAGGTCTACAGACCCCCTCGCGGAATTCTGACTGCTCAGACTCAGCTTCTCGAACTGGTTGGAAGTTGGAATTACCAGGGGCCCCAGGGTCAGATCTCCGGCTTTCCAGTGGTTGGTCTGGGATGTGGGCCGAGCATCTGAAGAACTGAGAAGCCCCCCAGGTGAGGATTCAGGCTCAGCCAGCACAGGCCCAGCCGCCTGGCAGGTTCCCTCTGCCTGAGCTCTGGGAGCCCACGTTCAGCCACTGATAGCCCTGGGGGCTCCTGATTAACATGGTTCTAGCTCAGCCCTAAACCTGGGTGGGCCGGGGAGCATGGGAAGCTTCCAGAAGCCACCGTGCTCCTGTCGGTCCTGGTAGCCGGGTATGATTTTGCATAGGCGCTGGTGAGCCAAGTAAGCAAGCACAGCCGCGATGGCCATGTCCCACTTTGTCCCCCGCTTAGCGCAGGGGTGCAGTTAGGGTCGAGGGGCACCAAAACTTCAATCATCCAGGTAAACAATCTTTTCATGCAGTGTTTAAAAAAGAATCAAAAGTAACATAAAAAACCCGTGATGAACAAACTATCAAAACTCTAAATAAAGACAGGATAGATCATCAGGCTGTGCCAACCCACACCAGAATTGCGGCAGAAGCAAAAATTTATAATAGAGTCCAAGTTGTTTTCATTCTTTTGATTCCTCAGACAGGGGAGGGGCAATCCCTCTCCCCCCACTTTATTTAATGTTTTTATTTATTTTTGAGAGAGAGAGAGAGAGAGCGTGAGTGGGGAAGGGGCAGAGAGAGAGAGAGAAAGAGAGAGGGAGATACAGAATCCAAAGCAGGCTCAAGGCTCTGAGCTGTCAGCACAGAGCCTGATGTGGGGCTCAAACCCACGAACCATGAGATCATGACCTGAGCCAAAGTCGGATGTTTAACTGACTGAGTCCCCCAGGCGCCCCCTTCTCCCCCGTTTTAAACTTGGCCCTTGAGGTGAGTGCCTCACACGTCTCACCCTAGTTCTGGCCTGGCACGGTGTGTGATGGCCAGGAGCTGGCTGCCTCAAGGTCATGAAGCGCACCCCGGGGGGACAACTCCACCACCCATGGGGTCTCCCTGATGGATCACCCCCACTGGTCCTGACAGTCCATTCTCTAGCCAGAGCCACAGAGATTTTTTTTAAATGAAAATCAGGAGACGCCTGTGTGGCTCAGTGGGTTGAGCATCAGAGTCCTGATCTCGGCTCAGGTCATGATCTCATGGTTCGTGAGTTCGAGCCCTGCATCCGTGACCTGACTGTGCAGGCTGCTTAAGATTCTCTGGCTCCCTCTCACTCTCCCGCTCTCCCCTGATTGGGCACATGCTCTCTCTCTCGCTCTTGCTCTCTCGCTCTCTATCTCTCTCTCTTAAAAAAAGAAAAAAGGAAAAGAAAACAGTTACATGAAAATTGGACCTTATTCGTCTCCTATTCAGACTCTTCTAGCAGAGCCTTCACACTCAGAACGGCAGCCAGACTCTGCCCCCAGAGGCTCACAAGTTACCGTCCCTGTTTCTCCAGGCCCTTCTCCCATCTGCCACCTCCGTCCCTTAGCTCTAGCACATGAGCCACTTGGCAGGAACTTGGACACCCGGGTGCCTCTTCCTGCCTCCCGGCCTTTGCCCGGCTCTGGTCTCTCCTGGAACACTCTGTCCGAGCCTGTTCGCCTCGCTCAGCCTGTCTTCACATCATTCAGGGCTCCCCTCCAACGTCGCCTCTTCAGAGAGGCCTTCCCTGTCCACTCACCTCGGTCCCTTCTGGACACACCTTACTCTGTTCATCCTGACTTGGAGTTTTCTGACTTGTTCATCTGTTTGTTTCCTTGTTGGTTAAAGTGTTTTTGTCCAAAGCGTAAGGTCCACAAGGATAGGGAGCTGGTCTGCGCCCCGCCGGACCCCAGTGCCCCGCCGCGGCGCTTTGACTGATCTCAGAATGAATGAATGAATGAATGAATGGGGTCCATTTGTCAGGTGTAGAAACTGCTCCCCGACTCTCCCCAAGGTCCTGAAGGAGTTCGCCACGAGTTCTAACGCGGGCCCCTCTTCTTCCAGGTGGTCACTGGGATTCTCTGTTTGGCGATGCCCGTGCCCCGTCCTCTCAGCCCCGCACCCTCACTCTGGCTCTGATTACGGGTTGCTGCCACCCACCCACAGACTAACAAACGCGGAACAGCTGTGCCGCCGGAAATCGCCCCCAGCTCAACCCCGATGCCGCAGGGATGTCTTTAGTCAACATACATAGGCTTTTAGCTTCATTTTTTTCTCTTTGTGCAAAATACCTATCATTAATTTTGACTTGAGGGATCAAACAGCTAACAACGTGTTGATCCTAGCTTACTTTCACGTGATGTATTGTCTCATTTCGGAGAGTTATGGGGGGTTGAGACCCTCCTTGACAAACACACGCAAGCCCACCGAGAAGGGCTACCCGGCGTCCCGGGGAAGGAGGCAGCTGACAGCTCCAGCCGCGGGTTCCCAGCACCATGACGTCATTGCCCCGTGTTTCATTAAATGCTGCCTTTTCCTTTCGCATTCTGGTTTTCTTTTCTTCTTCTTTTCTTTCCTTTTTTCTCTTCTTTTCTCTTCTTTTTTTTTTCTTTTCAACCAAAAGAAGTGAGCTGCTCTGATCCATCACTCCGAGCAGCAGCAGGGGTAGAGTGGAAAGTAAAAAAGCTTCCTGGAGCATCATTTGGGCTTTTCCCTCTGTGTCGACGTGACTCTGTCAGGCTCTTCGTGAACGGACTTCACTTTCTTCCTGTTGTGGCCACGCTGTCTCCCCAGGGAGGACCCCATGGCCTGCAGCACTTGGTACCCGATACGCCAGTCATTCCAAGACAAGAACGCGAACTCAATGCGTCCAGGGTCCAACTGAGCACATAAACAATGACATAGTCTAGGTGTGAGACTGGGAGTGGGGGGACGGAGCACACTGCACAGCCCAAGCCTGGCCGGAAGGGGCTGCCACTACTCCGGGCCACGTGATGGCTGTTTGGGGAACCATTTTTTAAGAGAACGTGGAAATCTGGATTATTTATTATTTTGGTGAAAACTTAAAAATACTACGTAAAAAAATTAAATAAAAAAATACTACGTAAGCCAGACGAAACCAAAGGGCCCTAAGGCCACCGGTTTATAAGTCTTATGGTCCAGCAGGGCGTCTTAAACGGGAGCATTTTAGCCTCTGGGCAGAGTCAGGGGGTAAAGGAGTCAGAAAAGCCCAGGAGAAATGAGGTATGTCCTCTGGGAAAGGGAATTACATTAGAAGTTCTTTTGAGAGGAAGTTTGTGGGGTTTCACTGATAGACCACTAAACGCATCATTTTTATTTGTTTTTACTCTTAAAGTTTATTTACTTTGAGAGAGAGAAAAAGGGAAAGAGAGAGGGAGAGAGAGAGAGAGAGAGAGAGAGAGAGAGAGAAGGAGAGAGAGAGAGAATCCCAAGCAGGCTCTGCACCTTCGGCACAGAGCCTGACTCGGGGCTTGAACTCATGAATCGTGAGAGCATGACAAGAGCTGAAACCAAGAGTTGGACAAGCTATGCCCCCCGGGTGCCCCCAAACATCATTTTTATATTGAAAAAAAACTATATTATAGAACAGAGTGTAAAAGTCAAATCAACACACACACACACACACACACACACACACACAGAACTTCAAAGAAATGCTGTTTTTGTAGCAGGGAGATTTGGGGACCCCCCTCCAGGTCCCCAGCCTCTATGTTCCTCTTCCTCCACTGTCGTCAGGAGCATTTTGACACAAACATTTGAGGAACATGGGAGAGTTGGTCTTCTCATCCATGAACTGGGTATCATAACTGTGCCAACCTTGTGGAGTCATTTCGAGGCATCGACGAGATGACTCAGCTCCCCACTCCCCAGCCTGCCACCCCCCCAGCCTCCCCTCTGTAAGTGGACCTGGGTCTCGTCCCTGTCCCCTGGCTACCCTCAGAGCACTAGCCCAGAGCCATTGACACTCAAAGTCTGTCTTGGATTTGATCATCTGTCCCTGTGAGAAATGGGTGAATCTTTTTTTATAAAGATTATTTATTTATTTATTTATTTATTTTTGAGAGAGAGCGAGCGAGCTGGGCAACGCACCAGCTGGGGAGGGGCAGAGAGAGAGGGAGACAGGATCCCAGTCAGGATCCGAGCTGTCAGCGCAGATCCCGATGCGGGGCTTGATCTCACAAATCGTGAAATCACAACCTGAGCCAAAATCAAGAGTCGGGCACCTGACTGATAGAGCCACCCCAGCGCCCCGAGAAACGGGTGAATCTTCAATGGCCTCAGGACAAGCGGGAGTGTGACCTGCCTCCCACAATCTCCGTCGCCTGTGCCTGTGTCTCCCAACGTGCTCTGCCCTCCCCCCCCCCCCCCCCCCCCCCCCCGTGTGTGCGCCATTCGCTTCTCTGCAAAGTGGAGTCGCACATTGGACACGGCTCCCCCGGGCTCCGTCCAGCACCGAGCTGTAGGCTGACACCCAGTAGGATCTCATCGAAATTTGGTGGAAATAAAAGCATGCCACATCAGTTTCCCGAACAGGCCATCTGCTTGGGGGAAAACCATTGCTGGCAGAATTTTGATGAGAGTCAAGCATGTTGGGTTGTTAACTATACACTAAATCAATCTGCTTTTTTTTTTTTTTTAAGAGTGGGGGGTGGGGCAGCGCCATTCTTCGGGGAAGATAAAGTCTCTGAGCTAGAATTTGCAATCCTGGGGCCTGACGTTGCGCAGAAGGGAGCCGCTGCTCTGACATGAACCCAGCCTGTCGATTGGAGTATGATCGTTTTAATGTTCCCCAAACCTTGCAAAGTGTGCATCCAATTAACCACTACTGAAGGGCCTTATTTATAAAATAATACTTTTGTGGTCAGGTTGCACTTTTTCCATTCATTTCTGGTGCACGGGGCTCAGGTTGCGGACTCTGCCTGTGATTAATAGAGACGAACATCGCATTTCTGCTGGCGTCCACAGTGCTGGGTGGGGCTGGGCCCGAGCGGTTCAAACCCGGGGACTGCTCGATGCGGCCCCTCCCGGGCAGCGCTGGGGTGAGGGAGGGCCGCAAGGAGTGCCGGCCAGGGGCGTGGGGTACGAACACAAAGAGGCAAAGTCATCTTTCTTGGACAGGAACGGGTACAAGCTCGCTGGGATCCAGGCAGGCCGGCGGCTAATTGGAGCGGGAAGTCGGAAGAATTTTGCGGTGTGTGGGAAATAGCTCCCTGGCCCACTCAAGGGTTTGGTTTCCTTTTGTAAATCCAGTTTAATTCTTGTTAATGCTGTGCCTCCTTCCCGAGCCTCTGCCAGTTTACTGTTAACGGAAGAAGGGTTCAGGACGGGGTAGGGGGGATTCAGAGTGTGAGGCAGCGACGTTTCCAGGCAGGGGTTCACAACCTTTCTCTGCAAAGGGCGGATAATAAATATTTTCACGGGCCCAGACCATCTGTCTGGCCTCTACTCCATCCTGCCTTTGTAGCCCTGGATCGTATGTAAACAGATGACTGTTCCAATAAAACTTTATTTACAAAAACAAGCAGGAGGTTGCATGTGACCCACGGGCCCTCGTTTGCCAACCCTGATTTAGCCAGGGATTGGAGCAAGTGGACCACGTCCCCCAGGGACAAAATTGATGGTGTGCCGTGGGTGCAGATGTCTGTCTGCTGTCTGTGGTGAGCAGGGTCTGTCACTCCACCCGAAGTTACTTTCTCTTTCAAGCCCCCTGTGTCAGGTGGCAGAAACCTAATTTTAGGGATTGGGGCTCCTCCTTCCCCTGGGGTGCTGCTTAGGGAGGCCAGCCAGCCCCGGACATGCATGTGGTGTCCGGTCTGGGCCGTCCCCAGGTGCACCTGCCGAGCCTGCCCCCTTCCCCTCTGCACTGTCCTCAGGGCTCACCCGCCCCACCAGTGCCCTCTGCATCTCGGGAGCAAAGCGTCTCCAAGGGTGCTGGGTCCCCGGGCCACACCTGGCAGGGCGTCCCAAGGGCCCCCAGGGGCTCTCTGGGCACCGAGGAGTTCTGTACTCGATGAGGCTCCCAGGGACACTGGACGCACATTCCTTCTACAGCTGCCCCTTCGTGCATCTCGGGAAAGTGCCGGGAGCTGGCTGGTCCCCTAGATCCTCTCCGACGAGTGATTGGCTGGGTGTTCTATACGCTTGGGTGCCGAAGCAAGTTCCATCACCCACCTCTACCCAATTTCGGGGGTCCTGGGGAAAGGGCAGGGCGCCGACCTCCGGCAGGATCATCACTGTGGTAGTCGCCGCTGACACAATAAAGCCACGTCGTGCACCATCCCGAAGCCCAGGGGCTGCCGCAGCCAGGGGGGGTGATTGCGGTTTGGCTGACGCAGGCTGGGCCCTGCTGGGGTCCGTGCTTCCGGCTGAAGGTCGCCGGGCTGGCCTACGGGATGGGACGAGCGGCGCTCACTCAGCCCCCTGGTGTTTGCTCTGAGCCCCAGGCCAAAGGCCAGCAGGTGAGCCCAGGCACATTCTCACGGCGCATCACTGAACACAAGAGCCAGGCCACAGCGAGCGAGCACTTTGAAGGCCGAGTCCACTAATGTTCGCTGGGAAGGAAGCCGCGGCCCCAGCCCAGGGCGAGGAGGGATGTTCTGCCTCTGGTGTGAAGGAGGGAGGGGGACCGACCGGCTGCTGGACGAATGTCCATCGGCCATGATCACAGCCGCCATGCTGTCCGTTAGAAAGGCTTCCGTCAGCGAAGAGTAGAACGGTCACCTGAATGTGGCCGATGTCAGAGACTTGGTAAACCCATCAATTATCTGGAGACGGGCGGCCGCAGTGTCGGCCTGATGCCTTACTTCACATCAGCAACGCCTCCTGAGCCCCCCCGCTGGCCTGCCGTCCCCAAGCTGTCTCCTGGTGGCACTTCCAGCAGGACAGTCCGCAGGGTCTTCTCGCACAGCTCGCTCTCATCAGGGAGGACCATCGTCGCTGTCAAGTCCTTGCAAGCCGGACTCCTCTGCCCCCGATCTCTTTTGTCTCGGGTCCGTAAGCACAGAGTCTCTGAGGCAAGAACCATTTGAGAGGAGAAAGGATACAGCGCCGTCAGGGGCGCAAGGGCCCCCCTCCCTGGAGATGCCCTTATCTGAATCCCTGGAACCCGTGAGTACGGTGTGCTGCCTGGCCAACCGGACTTTGCAGACCTGACGGTTCAGGTTACAGATGGTAAGAGAAGGGGGTAATCCCGGCTTTCCCGGGGACGCTCACTCTGATCCTGTGAGCCCCTAAAAGCAGGGAATTTTCTCTGGCTGGAGTCGGAGATGCGGTGGATGGGAAGACAGATCTGAAGCAGCAGGAGGGTCTCGAGCCGCTGTGGCGAGAAGGGGACCCATGAAAAGCACAAGAAGGGACATGGGTGGCGGCCAGGAGTGCAGACCTATCCCCGGCCGTCGGCCAGCAGGGAACGGGCCCTCAGCCCTGGGGCCGCGATGCGCTGAATTGGCCAGCAACAGAAAGGAGGCTGGAGGCCGATTCTCCCGGGAGCCCCTAGAGCAGGGCAGCCCTTCTGGCAGCCGGACTGTGACCTGGGAGACCCAAGCAGAGGCCCTCCAGCCTTCCGGAGGACCAGCAGCTCGCAGACAATAAATTAGTGTTGTTTTAGCCACTGATGGGGTGGCACAATAGGAGACCAGACACTCAGTGTCTCTCCCTCCTGTGTCCTGGCCAAGGCTACACGGTGATCCTGGGGTATTGTGAGTGGGGACACGGGGACACATTCTCTTAGAGGGCGGCCTCTGTCCAGGGGGCCATTTCCTCTGCATCCCAACATTTAAAAAAACTTTTTAATGTTTATTTTTGAGAGACAGCAAGAGAGAGCGCAGGTGCATGAGCGGGGGAGGGGGCAGCGAGAGAGGGAGACACAGACTCTGAAGCAGGCTTCAGGCTCTGAGCCTTCAGCACAGAGCCCGACACGGGGCTCGAACCCATGAACCTCAAGATCATGACTGGAGCCAAAGCCGGACGCTTAACTGACTGAGCCCCTGGGCGCCCCTGCCACCCAGCATTTTTCCAGCTGTGACCCCCGCACACCTAACTCAGAAGCGCGTGGGATGCTGGTGTGACGGACTCACTCCTGAGCCTGCCCCTCACCTGCTGGGTCCAGCTCTCACGGTGGGGCTGGATGCCACCTCGGCCACTCGCTCCCCGGACTCCACGGCAGATGGTGGCCACGCTCTGTGCCCTCGGTAGGTGGGCTGGCTACCCCAGCTGAGCCCTGACACCACTGGGGGCAGGGGTGCCCATCTGAAACCCACATTCCTGGGCCCAGGGCACTGCCTCCCAACCGGAACCTCAAGGCAGATGTGTGGGGGTCCCACAGTCCCTCTGTATTCGCTGTGCCTGTGCCTGAGGAGCTCACACAACTTCCAGCCCCCGCCCCCTTGCCCTGGCCTCTAGGCCCTGCCAGGTGAGTGACTGAGTTGGGGGCTGGCCCCAGGACAGAGCAGCTGGGTAGCTCCAAGTGAGCAGGCCCCTGCTGGGAGCATCTGGGGGGAGGGGGCCGTCTAGTGGCCTCGGGGAGACCGTGTGGGACGTGCCCGAGAGTTCTCTGTGAGGACCCCCATCAGCCAGTGCTTTGCGTGGCTACTAGCACCCGGAGCTGGCGGGATCCTGCGCCCGGGAAGCCTGAAGGCCAAGGGGATGTGGCGGGGGAGGGGGACGGGCAGCAGCATTTGCTAGAATCTTCATTAATCGCTCTGCCGCCTCCCTTTGGACATAAATCAAACGTCTTTCCAGATCGACACATTCTCCGCGTCCATTGCCATGGCCGCAGTGTGGCCTCGTGAAGGCGGCAGGGCCGCGACATTTGACATTTGGCGTCCTCTCCGGTGGAGCTGCCCTCAGGGCCGCGTCTTACAGGCTCCTGAACGTTTCTTGTCCGTCCAAAAAGCAGCGTTCTCTCCTGGCCCTGCACGTGGGTCTCAGGGAGCGCACACGCCCGGCTTGCTCCTCACAGTCCCGTGGGTGACCCCGGGTGCAAAACAGTGTCCCGGAGCCCAGGCCAGCTGGAGCCCGGGCTGAGAGGGAGCCTTGCTGGGGCAGGGAGCGGCGGGTGACCCCTCACAGACCAGGGGCCGCGTCTCCAGGAGAAGGGGCATGTCCATCCGAGAAGCACACAGATGTCACCGCGCATTTGTTTTATTCTCTGGTGGGAGGAAAATCGATCCCATAAAAATAACAGTTTATCTTCAGGCCTTGGAATCCGTGCAGCTCTAGGGAGGTGCTCAGAAGAGAGTGTTCGGGGGAAACAGAAACACCTCCGAGGTCACAGGTCAGCGAGGAGCCTGGCTTTTGGCAGCGTTGTTAAGAGTCCTCGGACACGGGGAGCAGCCCTGACATCTTGCTGGGAAAACACGCGTGCGTGCGCTCTGCACAAAGTCCTCTCTCCTGCCCCCTTGCCTCCCCCCACCCCCCTGCACGGCCCAGAGCAACCGGCTTCCCTCAGCTCCGGAGAAAGGGCGGACTGAGCCCCTCAAAGTCTGTTTCCGTGGGTTACCGGTTCTGCGCATCGCATATGACGGAATCCTCCGCCGTGTGGCCCCGCCGGTCTGGCTTCTGTCACCGAGCACGCTCAGATTTACAACGTAGCTGCTCCAGGGAAGGGCGAAGCGGCGTCTTGCATGACTGATACCAAGTGCTTTCTTAAGAGCAGGTACAAAGTCCCCGATGCGTCTTCCGATCTGAACTGAGCAGTGACAATCCAGCCGTGGAACCTCGCCCGTAATTTTTATCCAGGTGTCAGTCTGGCGACGCCCTCAGCCTGAGGACCTCTGGAAAATGTTTTTATTTTGTACCCCAGCATCTGATTTAACATTTAGACCTGTGTGATACTATGCCTGTAATAATTATAACACATATTAACCATGGCGATGATACTTACGCCCCGGGCCACCCCCCCAACACCCCCACAATCGCCGTTTTATGGATGAGGATACAGTGGGTCAGAGAGGTCCAATGACTTGCTCACAGCTACTGAGCGGCAAGCTGGGACCAAAGCCAGATTTTCTCGACTCTCCAAGACCTGAAGAATTAGGGGGGCATCTGCAGGGAGGGGGAAGGAGATGGTGGGCACAGAGTCAGTGCCACGTGGTCATCAAACCCGCTCCATCTTGCTGGCAGACTCCTGGGAGACACAGGCAGCTTGGTGCCCTGGCGTGACTGGTTGCCCGATGCAGAGGGAGGCACCGCGACCTCCCGGGGGACATGTGTCCTCACCCTCTCTCTTGGCGCATTGGCCTGGGAGCCACAGAGCCTCACGACGGGAGGGTCCTGGAGACCTGATCACGACTCGGGGGTGAGCCGCCCCTTAAGACTGGCTGCCTTCATACATTCGGATACGGGCCAGAAGGAAAATTTCACCGCGTGGATTCGTTCCCAATGGCTGCTGTACGAAAGGACCACAAGCACAATGGCTTAGCCCAACACAAATGTATTATCTGACAGTTCTGGAGCAGGGGCGCCTGGGGGGCTCAGTCAGGTAAGCGTCCGACTTTGGCTCAGCTTAAGATCTCCCGGTTGGTGAGTTCAAGCCCGCGTCGGGCTCGGTGCTGACAGCTCGGAGCCTGGAGCCTCATTCAGATTCTGCGTCTCCCTCTCTCTCTCTGCCCCTCCCCCACTCGTGCCCTGTCTCTGTCTCTCAAACACAAATGAACACTAAAAAAAAAAGTTCTAAAATCAAGGTGTTGGTTGGGCTGCGTTCCTTCCGGAAGCCCTGGGAGAGAATCTCCTTCCTTGCTTTTTCCAGCTTCTGGAGACGCCCCCGCTCCCTGGCTCCTTCCTCCACCAGCAAAGCCAGAGACACGGCCTTGAAAGCTCTCTCCTCTCATTGTCTCATCTTTGACCCTGACCCTCACGCCTCCCCCTTATGAGGGCCGTCGAGCTCACCCAATAGTCTAAGGTAATCCGCCATCCCAATATTTTAAATTTAATCACATTGCCAAAAATCCTTTTTGCCGTGTAAAATGCCACACTCACAGGTCCTGGAGTGTGGTCATCTTCCTGGGGACCTTCGTCCAGCCTGTCACACTGCTTTGGCCACCGTGTCCGGGGGACATTTTCCAGCACACACAGGGCTGCTCCTTCCACTGCCCAGGGGAGTGGAGGCTGACCTCTGACATCAAAAATCTCTGTCTTCTTACTGTGCCACGCGCAGACCTGAATGCGGGTCAAGGAAACGTAAAACGGATTTTTTTTTTTATGTTTTTTATTTATTTTTTGAGAGACAGAGAGAGATAATGTGAGCAGGGGAGGAGCAGAGAGAGAGGGAGACACAGAATCCGAAGCAGCTTCCAGGCTCTGAGCTATCAGCACAGAGCCCGACACGGGGCTTGAACCCACAAACCGTGAGATCATAACCTGAGCTGAAGCCGGAAGCCAGATGCCTAACTGACTGAGCCACACAGGCGCCCCAGAACGGATTTTCTTGAAGGACAGCAATTGCTCTTTGAGCTGAGTGCAGATGCCCATTTGGAATTGCTCTGGAGAACATTCCAGTCACCAGCCTCAGATGGCAATGGGTAAAAGGAAGACAGGACCAGAGTCCAGGAGAACATACCTCTCACTCCCACTCAGCTACCGAAAGCTCAGAGCAACTTGCTTTCCCACAGGGCACCTCACTTACCTCCTCTACACAAGGAAAGGCTTTGCCAAGTTCAGGGTCAGAAAACACAGGGCAGCTGGGCTCCGCCTCTACCCTACGGTGCCCACTGCAGACATAACCAATGGAGAGCAGAGTGTTCTCTCTCACTGGGTTCAGCTAGAGCGTCGACCCTGGGCCAGTGCGCGCTCCAGGCGGCTGCTCAAGGCACTCAGCGTTCCCAGACGAGGACCTGGAGAATTCAGAGCCCAGGATGGTCTCAAAGCTGCGTTACTTTTGTGCATCTTACGAAATCACAATTTTGTGAGTCAAACCCCGGCAGGAGGAGGCGACCAGGTCGTGGGACTGCAGGACCTTTCTCCCAGCAGTTAGAGCCGCTCGGCCCCCAGCTCCGCCGGAGGAGGCCCTCCCAGTGTAGCCCAGCTTCTAAATTACCCGGTTCAAATTTCCCTTCCTCTGCTTCGGGATGGGGGAGGGTGGGTCACGTTACAACCACGGAATACAAATAATATTTCTCTTGGAGGACTTTTTCACTCCCAAGGCCATTTCCCTGACACCCAAGAATTCAGAGACATTGCAGGGTGTTGTCGAGTTGTATTTCTTATACCCACCGAGCTCACTTGGGATTCACTCCGCCCAAGGGCTCCCATGTGTTTTCTTACTGATTTCCGGCATCCTCGGCCTCTTTACCACATTTTACACTCTCTTTTGATCAACCTAGTCACACTGACTTCTGGGACATGGGAAGGGTCCCCTCCCCCAGCCCCTGCCCTCCTGCTGATCTGTGGGAAAAACGTCTTTCCCCTTTCATATCTCTCTGTGTCTCACTTTTTGCCTAAGGCTTTCTGCATTTGCTGCCATCATTAGTGTTTTACCAAGTACTTGTGTTGGACCGTCCATGATTTGTTTGAATGTTAGATTTTAAGAAACAGGGTTTGCCAATTACCTGATTCTACTTAAGATAATTGACATTTATGATATCTAATTAAATGGAATTATATGATAGTGCTTATAACAGATGCAGGCTATCAGCTGAGGGACCTCGGGTAAGTTACTTAATCTCCCTGAGTCTCAATTTCATCCCCAAATGAGGATAATAATAGCACTTGTTTATGGCAAAATCTACTAATTATCTCTCACTTTGCTTCCCCCCTTCTCCGTTAGCAGGAAAAGCCCTGACTCTACCTTGGACCTGTAGCCAGCTTAAATAGAAACTGTATTTTGTAGGGTTTAAAAAATTTTTTTTTATATTTGAGAGGAAGAGAGAGAGCTTGAGCAGGGGAGGGGCAGAGAGACGGAGACAGAATCCGAAGCAGACTTCAGGCTCTGAGCCATCAGCACAGAACCCGATGCAGGGCTCGAACCCACAAGCAGTGGGATCGTGATCTGAGCCAAAGTTGGACGCTTAACTGACTGAGCCACTCAGGTGCCCCTACAGGTGTTTTTACACAAGTCCTGTAACTAAATTCCGTTAAAGAGGGCATAAACTGATATTCTTATGCATAGAGTGTGTCCTTAGGAAGGGTGTGTGCCCTCCTTTGTTGCTTCTTTCTTTCTGCTGACTGGAATTTTATGTAATGGCTGGATCCCCAGCAGCCATATTGGCCTCTGGGGGTGACCTTGAGACTGGAGGCCACACGCAAGGTAGACCCAGAGGGAGGGGGTGGGAGCCCCAGCCTCAGACTTGCACTGCTTACCTCTGAATTTTAAAATTTTATTTAAACCACTGATAGCTTGGATTTCCTGTCACTTATATTGGACTTGATCCTAACAGACACAGTCACTTTAAAAGGTTGTGGCAAAGATTGTCTGCGTGAAGAGGGGGGTTAACAGCTTTAGAACGCCTAATACGCGGTCTCCGACACTTAGCCCTCCGTCTGCGCTGGTTATGACTTGTATTATTCTTCAAGCAAAAATAGGGTCACGTTTGAGTTACTCTGTTTCTCACAAAAGAAACCCAAGCTGACCTGCATGTGGGACACGCATCTGCGATGCCCTGAATGTGCGCCCTACTCCACAGCCCGACGAGGCTTGCCGGGTAAAACGGAGACTACCGGGTTCTACGTGAACGTCAGATCAGCAGTGACGCCTGTTAGAGGACGGGTGTGTCCCAGATACCGCAGGGACCCGGTTCCTACTAAGACGGTATCCACCGTCGATGTGACATTCCCACTTAACTGGGACTCCTGAATGAGCTCTGGGCGCCCCTCCCCCTCTCCCAGACCGGAGTGGGGATCCTTACAGATTGCGCTCCTGGGGAAGCCGACTCGGAGACGGAGTGTGCAGGAGTGTGTGGGGCGTGTCTGGGAGCGGACGTGTGGGGGGGGAGAGGGTGGGGCGGGAGCGGAGGGTGAGGTCACGAGGAAGGCCTGGCTGACCCCGCGGGGACCTGGGGTGGGGTGCGGGGATGCCCTGGAGAACTCTCTGGAACCTCGGGATGGGCCTGCACCTTTCCTCCTTCTCTGTGGCCGGTCACTGGACTCCGCCCACCCGAGACAGGCGACGGTGGGAGTGGTAACCGTCAGAGGCTAAAGGCAACTCCTAGAGCAGGACTCGGCTAAGAATTGGGCCCCAACAGCCCTAAAGGACCGATCGTGGGCCCACCACAGCTTCCGCTACAGGCCAACGTGATTCTCATGGAAGAAGCTCCGGTGGCCTGGCCAGGACAGCTGTGCCCACCCGGGGCAGGCAGCACCCTTGGTGACGCCAGACAGCGCGTCTCGCTTGGGCAGCTCAGAAAGGAGCGTCCAGAAGAGAGAGTCCACGGCTAACTCGTGATGGTGACCCCTTGGAGCAGGGACACAGCAAGCCCATTTCTACGTGGGAAACTCCATACCCGGGACCCTAGAGCTCTCTGGAATCCCAAGTCAGCTTCTTACTCTGACGCTGGGCTCTTAAGATTCTTCTCTGAAGTTCTCACCTCCCTGTGTCTCCTGGAAACAGATCCCCGTCACCCCAGGGAACCTAATGGTGGCACCTCTGCTGCGAGCACCCTAAAAGGCAGCGGGGGCGTGGCCCTAGTACCAGCTGGGCCCCCCCGGCCCGGCCTCGGCAGAGACGCTCACACAGACCCGCTCAGGACAGGGGCCAGAAGTTATGAACAAAGATTCTCCTATCCACGGGCATCTCTACAGGAACACGGACAAGTTTCTGATTCCCGATGCATCACCTCACTTCTCGAATGCTCTCACCCCCTCCCCTGCCCCTGCTCAGCTCATCTGAGCCTCTCCCCTACCCTCTTGTAACCATGCCAAACCCATCCCCCTGCCCGCTGTCCCTCTCTGCGGCTCTGCCTTAGGTCAACTGATGGCTCTTCCAGGTGGATTATGGCCACTTTGGCCACCTCTCTGATCTCGTGTCATGTCCTACTGTTCAGTTTTGCGTTCATCTGGCAAAGACATCATGTTGAATTAATTTGGGGAAGTCAAGACGCAGCTGGGACAGAAATGTGTCTTTTGTCTTTTTCTTTCTTAATGTTCGTTTATTTTTGAGAGAGAGAAAAACAGAGCAGGAGCAGGGGAAGGGCAGAGAGAGAGGAGGAAGCAGGTTCCAGGATCTGAGCTGTCAGCACAGAGCCCGATGCGGGGCTCGAACCCATGAACCAAGAGATCATGACCTGAGCTGAAATCAGACGCTCAACCAACTGAGCCCCGTCAGCTGCTCCAAAACATTTTCATATTAATAAACCCAGCTCTCGCCACAAGGATGATTTTTTTAAGAAAAGTCCCACCATTTATTGAGCACATACAACGTGTCAGGCACTGACCTGAGTATTTTCCATTGTCTACACCAATTCAATCTGCACATCGAATCCCCGGTTTGTAGAGAATACCAGCCGGACGGGAGCCCGGGTGTCGTGAAGGCTGAGGTTCGCCCACCTCAGGCCCAAGAAACGAGCCAACCCCTGCAATAGTGAGTTTCAGGCTGTCCGTCTGCACTGCCTCCTGTCTTCACCTCACCCCCCTTCTCGTCTCTCTTTATCCCCACGCCACACGGAACCCCAAACAAACAAACAAACACAATACAAGCCAGGAAAACCACCCTGGATGCCCACCAGGTTCCGGCGTCCCTGTGAAGGGAGAAGATGTTACTGGTTTCAGGTAGATTTTACGGGACACTGTCCTTTCAGAAGCCGAAGAGTCATTTTCCTGCGTGTGGGCACACATTCCGGCTCTCCGCCACGGCCCCTGCGTTTCTCTCCCGCTTGCCACAAGACGTTCTTTAAAGGCTGAAATTACAGTCACCGTCGCGGGAGCGCAGGATCCCGGGCAGGTGACAGGCATCAGAATAATCTCAAAATCTCGGAAAAAGCAGCTCTCAGGAATGTTTCCATTCTGCGCGGAGAGGGCCTCTTGGGAAGATGGGGCCTCTTGTTTCTTATCCCAAGGCCGGTGGGGCAGTGCCCTGGCTGTGACGGTCACCTGACGTCTGGCTACACTGCCTCCCTCTGCCCTCCCTCTGGGGGCTATGTCTCCTCTCCCTTCTGCGGACCCATCCCCCCACAATCTCAGTTCACAGGATCTGAGCAAAGCTGATTGTCCGTCCCTCCTTTTTGTAAAGGCTGAGCACATGACGGAGACTTCACAAGCTCCTTGCCTACAGGGATCGGCCATGGACGTGGGTGCTGCCCATCCAGAGCCTGTGATGCAGGGACTCTGTTCTGCCGGACGTGAGAGCTTGAAGGGGATGTAAGATCCAGTGTTGCTGGCAGCCGTTTTGTCACTATGAGGGAAGAGCCTGAAAAGAGAACCAACGTGGCAGAGACTGGGGCAATGAGACAGAGAGAGAGAGAGAGAGAGAGAGAGAGGGAGAGCGAGCAAGCGAACTGGGTCTTGTGGATGTTATGTAAGCTCCTGATTCCGTCTCCCTTGCCAGACTTGCCCTTCCGTTTCTCAGTTGCATGAACCCATACTCTTTTCTTAAGCCAGAGCAAGGCCCTGGTCACTTACAACCAAGGACGTTCCAGATTCTACAAAAGGGAAGGGAGCGGAACCCCCTGCTGGGTGGGAAGCCATTTGGAAGGAACCACCAGCTTCATCCTGGCGGCCGTCAAATGGTATTTCCAAATTGCAAACTCATGCTTTGGGGTAGATTTTGAAGGAAGCCTTTTCGGGATTTGCTAAGTGGATGTGGGGTGTAGAGAAGGAGTCTGTCAGGAACCGCTCTCTGTTTTTGGCCTGAGGAACAGCAGGAATGGAGCAGTGCTTAACTGAGACATCCGTGTGGGACCGAGAGTCCCACCGAACAGATGGAGCTTTAACGGAATGTCCACCCGTCCCGTCTGGTTTTCAAGTATGGATTCCACACCTGCGGGGAGCTTCTACCAGCGTAATCGAAAGTCCTTTTATGTCTTTCTGGGAGAATGCGACCGGGCTTGGCTTCTAGGCAGAGCGGTATTTTAGACTCTTCTTTCTGGAAAAGTGATTTCCTCCTGCTGATGGGTTAACCACTTTGGCCCACTGGCCTTCTACAATGTCAACAGAAAATAGGATCCTTTGCAAACCTGTGTCTGCAAGAAGATTTCTCTTAAGCGTTCATCCCGACAGGATTCAGAGTATAAAGAATCGGCTGTGCAGGAGCCAGGGTCCTTGGTCCCCGTCTGGAGAAGACAGGAAGTGAGGCTGCCAAGGGGCCTGAGAAGAGGCCGCCTCTGGAGGAGTCTCACGTCCCCCGATTTAAAAACAGAGGATCAGAGGCCTGGACAGGGGTTGGGGTGGGATTTGAGGCCAGAGGAGGCCCGAGCTGCATTCTCCGGGCGCGACTCCCCAGATGGCAGACCTGGGGGTGTCCCCGCCCATGGGCGGATCAGGGGAGAGGGGACTGCGGGGTTCCAGCCTCCGCCCGGAGAGCTTGCCCAGCTCCAGCACCCCAGCGCCACCGTCTCCCCTGCGTCTCCGGCTGGTGTGCAGCAGCAGCAGAGAGCAGAGGGGACCAGGGAACCTGGAGCCTGGCAGCGCGGGGTGAAGGATGGTCTGGATGCCGCCATCCCTCCGACAGCTGGTGGCCCAGGGCAGGCGGGACGTGGTCCGTCCAGGGGGCGCCGGCCTGCAGCAGGACAGCGGGGCACCGGGTGTGTCCCTGGCTCCAGGGGCCTCCAGGACACAGAGGCAGGACGGAAACATCTGGGGTAGACACAGAGCTCCTGCACCATGAGGGGGGTGGGGGGTGGGAAACCACGGGTGGGTTCCGGAAAAAGAGCATCGCATCTCCTTCTGGAGAGTGACATGGGTGCCTGAGTCACCGCAGGGCTTGTCCAGGCTGCCTAGGATGCGTCCTGTGAGAATGTGAGTTTCATTCATTTGGGATGTAGATTCGTGACTCTGATCAAAGCCCACTTGGGGTCCCTGGGATCCCCCTCCCCGGGCACCACACAGCCTGCGCCTGCCTCTGGGCTTCGGAGAAGCGGGCATTGGGTCCTGCACTTCGACGTCAGCACCGAGTTCCCTGACCATCTTGGTCCCCACCCCTCCCGTCCTGACCGTCCCCCACACTCTGCTCCAAATTCTTCTCCCCTGGTTCTGCCCCGCTGCCCTGGCTCGGGCCCTGCCTTCTCTCAGCCGAAGCCCCAGAGGCACTCAGAACCCAAAGTCCTGCAAGAACAGGCGCCCCTGCTCGGAAACCACTGGAAAGATGGGCTGCGTCTGGGACGGGCAGCAGGCAGCACCTGGCACAGAGCAGGTGCCCAGGCCGTGCGGCTTCTCGGCTCCCCCACAGCTCAGGGTGATGGGGGGGGCTCTCCCGCTGTGACGGGGCCCAGCTGGACGGGAGACAGCGTGTCCGCACATCCTGGCAGCTGGCCTTTCTCAGCCTCCTCCGGGCCGGCTCACATTTGCAAGGATTGCGGGTGCTGGGGGGTCAGGAAGCAGGGCAGGGAAGAGGCGGTGCAGGGGCAGAGGCCCGGGGAGGTTCCCCTGGGGGAGAGCCCCTGCTCACATGCAGCCATGGAAGGGCCCTGAGAGGAAGCCACCCATCGGGAGGCCGCCGGTGCCTCTCCCTGTCGCACGTGGACCTGCCCCTTCCTGGGAATGAATGAGAAACCCACCTTCCTGGAGCCCCAAGTCCTGCAGGAGCGAGCGGCCGGGGCTGGGGGGCGGGGGGGGAGATCCTGGCCGGGAGGGAAGGCGCCGGAATCTCTCTTTGACAGGAGCAGGGAGCCCACTCATTCTGGAAACAGTTTGTCTCCCTGGCTGAGCCTTGGCTCCCGGTGGCCCCAACAGGGAGCACGTGGTTAAAGAAAGCTCTGGAAGCAATGAGGCTGAGACACAAAGATGGTATTTAAAATTTTTTTTAATTAAAAAACTTTTTTAATGTTTTTTATTTATTTTTGAGAGACAGAGACATCGAGAGCAGGGGAGGGTCAGAGAGAGAGAGGAGACACAGAATCGGAAGCAAGCTCCAGGCTCTGAGCTGTCAGCACAGAGCCCGACGCGGGGCTCAAACCCATGAACCTTGAGATCATGACCTGAGCCGAAGCCGGACGCTTAACCGACTCAGCCACCCAGGTGCCCCCGAAAGATGGTATTTTAAAAAGCCATTCAGCGGAGTGGGGCTCAGAGTAGAGCCAAAACAAAAATTCCGGTAAGGTCTGGTGATAGGGGTGTTAAAACGTTTTTGTAAAGTTCCGCAGTTACAGAGTGGGGTACAAGCCAGTCCTCCCAAGCCGGGACGGGCTCGGTGAACCGATATGACGCTGCCCTTTCCGTAGCTCAGAATGCTGGGCCTCGGTGCCGTCCTGCGGCTCGAGCCGAGCTCTGTATTTCTACAGGTGATGTGAGTGATAAGGAGAGTGGCAGCTCAGTGTTGTGCAACAAGTGTGTTGATGCGTGTGCGTTTCCACAGACAGTATGAAGTGTATAGAGAGAGAATAGAGAGAGCGCCAAATGGGTGGCAAATATAAGACATTTAAAATTGCTTTGGGGCGCCTGGGGGGCTCGGTCGGTTAAGCCTCCGACTTCAGCTCAGGTCTTGATCTCACGTTCGTGGGTTCGAGCCCCGAGTCCGGCTCTGTGCTGACAGCTCAGGGCCTGGAGCCTGCTTCCGGTTCTGTGTCTCCCTCTCTCTCTGACTGTCCCTAACTCGTGCTCTGTCTCTCTCTGTCTCAACAATAAATAAAAAGCAAAAATAAATAAAGAAATAAATAAAATTGCTTTTATACTTGTTGGTATGGGATCAAGCTGCCTGTGTAAGTGTATAATTCTTTAAAATGTTTGTTTTTTTAATGTTTATTTATTTTTGAGAGAGAGAGAGACAAAGTTTGAACCAGAGAGGGTCAGAGAGAGAGGAAGACACAGAACTGAAGCAGGCTCCAGGCTCTGAGCTGTCAGCACAGAGCCCGACGTGGGGCCTGAACCCACGAACCGTGAGATCATGACCTGAGCCAAAGCCAGATGCTCAACTGACTGAGCCCCCCAGGTGCCCCATGACCAATAGATTTAAAGGGCCCCTCTGGCCGCCTCTCAGGGAATGGATGGGGGGCAGCAGAGGGGCCTCGACCTCAGGGAAGACGGGCTTCAGGGTTTGTGGGGGGAGGAGTGAAGGGTCAGACTCCTCCGGCCACAGCTGGGACGCTTACCCAGCTGAGCCCCCCAGGCGCCCCGTAAATGTATAATTCTTATACTCAGAAAGTAAGATTTCATTTTCGGTGGGGGCCCCAGTTTTGGGGATACTGCCCCTCCCCCACTGCCCTTGGGGTCACAGGGTGGCTCCCAGTGGCTGTGCTCACACCACGTGACCCCCTCCCAGCGCTGGTGACCACTGATTGGTCCAGGGTGGGCACTGGCCCACGGTGGGCCGGTCAGAGTCCCTCGCCTGAGACCGTGAACTAGGGCCGGGGAAGAGGTCCGGACCATGAACCGCGGTCTGGGTGCGGGGAGACAATCAGCACAAAGACCACCCCCACCGCCACCTGCAGCAGTAAAACAGCAGAACAATGTAGCAAGAGTGGACGGAGCCCCAGGGACGCCTGCTTCTTGTGTCCAAGGTCACCCGCCCTCCCTGGTTTAAAGACAGGAAGCCCGCCCTTGGCGGGGGCTAAGTCACCTGCTGCCTTTGCCGGCACTGGTGCCCCGGGGACTCAGACCCCAGCTTGGGTCTCAGCTCCGCCCTTGGGGAGGCCACTCGCAGGCCCCCCTGCGGGAGCCCAGCCTGCTCAGGAGACCCCGCCCCTGCGGCCCCTGCGCATTCTCAGAGGTGGGGCATGAGGAGGGGGCGTTCTTGAGGTCGGAGACTTTGAATCACCTGTGACCCGTTTCCCTCACCAGTTGTGGGTCAGTGAGGGCTCTCGCTCCTCTTCTAAGACACAGCATGGATCCGGCCCTCCCCTCACCCCCTTCTCCAAGTCCGCTGCAGGAGCCCGGTTCTGACCGCCACCTCCCCTCCCAGATAAGCCCAGGGGTTCCCCTCCAGCCTGCCTGGCTCTGGCCTTGCCAAACGGGCCCCTTTCCACCCACCCTCCCCCTGCACAAACGTGATGAGGCCTCATCTCGTCCCGAGATCATGTCCACTGCACGGCGGCCTGAGGAGGTAGGAGACCTGGCCTGCCCGCTCCCCTCACCCCAACTCCAGCGGGTGCCCTGCCCACCCTTCGCTTGCACTTCCTCGGCTCACACACCGGCCCTCTGGAGCACAGACTCACCAGATCATCATCATTTGTTGGGCGTTTACCATGTGCAAGCATTATCTCATTAAAGCTTCACAATGACTCAGGCACCTCTGCTGCGTATTTCAGGGAACAGAAGATTTGAGGACTCCCTACGTGTGCAGCTCGCAGGACCCTAGGCAGCCTGGCTCCAGAGCCTGAGCACCCACCGGACCCCACCCCACCTGGGACCCCCTCCCGGATCCTCTAAATCTGCATCTCCGGCTCTGAGTGAGGCGCCTGTGAATTTCAGAACTGCGCCCCGAAAGCCTTGGGACGGGCAGCGCCAGGCAGGAGGAAAGCTGTCTTCCAGAGGCTCCGGCCCCTCCTGGGGGCTTGCTCCCATCAGCTGGGCCCCCTAAATAGAAGCACTATCTTCCGTTCTCTGGCGATGTTTTTCTAGATCGAGAGCCGGGGCTGTTTGCAGGAGCAGAGGTCCCCGACCCTCCAAGCTGCTCCTAGCCCAGCACCCAGCCCATAGTCACATAACCAGAGAGACACCAGGGTCCCCGGCACCGGCTGCCCGTCCCTTGCTGGACCCCTCTCCCCCTCTGCAGGGGGGAGGTCATGGACACAACCGGATGAGATAACGCAGGTGGGGTGTCCGGCTGAGCGTCCGGCCCAGTGCCCGGCCCCTGGTGGGCGGCCACAGGGTGCTGTTTGGTTTAGGAGATTCGGCACCACCCTCTAGCTGGGTGGCCTTGGGCACAGCCCGTGGCCTCTCGTGGCCTGTTCTCACTGATGGAGGGGCTGAGCCCTCTTTTCCAGGGCGTGTGCCCGAGTGTCTCAGCACCAGAACCGGAACGAGAACACGGTTTTCTCATTGCCGGGCCGGCCGGGAGTGGCTCTGCTTCGAGAGTGGCCCCCCCTCCACTCACAATCGGGGCGAGTGTTTACCGAGTCTCCAGCATGCGTCCTTCGTCCTCCCCACGGGGACCTGGACCGGGTGTGGTCCGAGCCCCTTCCTGCGGAGGACCAGCATGCACCTAGAGTGGTGACGTCACTTGCTCCCATTGCAGAGCTGCAGGGCCGCCCAGCGGGGAGCCCAGGGCTGACACCAGAGCCACGCTGTCAACAGCCAGATGGTCACCGGGCACCGAACAACGTGGCTCGAAGGCCCTCAGGCCCCACGGCTTGGCTTCCCCCACCCTTGGCTCTTGGCCCTCCCACCTCCCGCCTTCCAGAAGAGCTGCCCCGCAGTGGCCCCCCACCCCGACTCTGCGGGGACTGGGAGGGACACTGAGATCACAGGGAAGGGCCGGCCCCGCGCTGGCGGCCTCGCCCCCGAGCAGCTCTGGGGACCGCGCTGGGCCTCTGTCAGCCTCGCGCACTCATTAAACTGGGTTGAACCAAAGGTCAGGTTTTACTGCAAATCTAGAAAGATCCTTGCTGGTCAGGCCAACCCGGAAACCAGCTTTGTGAAAGGACTTTTGGGAGGGGGGTATTCCTGGCCATTTTCACAGAAGCTGTTCTCACTTGGTGGGTGGAAAATTAAGAGCCAAGGCAAAGAATGTTCTGGGTCCCTTTGAGTCGGCAGCATGCTGGCACCAGAGCTCGGGGACCCCCAGTGCTGGGGATGCACGAGCCGGGCAGGGCTCCAAGGAGGCAGGTACGCCCAGCTCAGGCCACGTGGTCTGGAATGAGAAAGGGTGACGCAGAACGGTGACAGGGGGACCGTGACAGAGGGAGAACGGCCCGGCGTGGTCACACCTGGAGCCAGGGGAGCCTTCCCCGCAGTGTAGGGTAGCAGAGAGAGACAGAAGTGCCTGGTGGGCTCTGTACTCCTGCTTGAGCTAGATTTTTAAATGCCACACTCTCCACCGCTCGCTCCCCCTAGCCTCATTCAGCGCTATGACTGTGTCACGCCTCCCGCCACAAGGTGGGATCTGTCCCGCTGGCTTGCTTTCAGCAAGAGCCTGTGGCTAAAGAGGTGCTGCCTCAGGTTCAACCCCAGGCCACGAAAGGCAGCTCCAGCTCGTGCCCCGCCCTGCATGCCGCCAACTGCTGGCAGGCCAGGCTGGCCGGGGAGAGAGAGGCGTGGGGTCCAGGCCCTCCCCCCGCCAGCCCCCACTGTTAGTACAAGCAGGGTCATTTTATTTTATTTTAATATATTTTTAATGTTATTTAATTTTGAGACAGAGCGAGACAGAGCATGAGTGCTGGAGGGGCAGAGAGAGGGAGACACAGAATCTGAAGCAGGCTCCAGGCGCACACCCATGAACCGCGAGATCATGACCTGAGCTAAAGTCGGACGTTCAACCAACTGGGCCACCTAGGTGCCCTGAGTGGGGTCATTTTAGACCAGCTGGCCCTCAGCCCATCTCCACAGCTGATCGCAGACCCAAGGTGAATTCTGGCCTTGATCAGTGGAGACAATCCTAAATCAGCAGAACTTTCCAGCTGACCTGTATACATGGGAGAAACAATAATTGGCTCATTTTTTTTAATGTTTATTTATTTTTGAGAGACAGAGCATGAGAGGCCGAGGGGCAGAGAGAGAGAGGGAGACACAGAATCGGAAGCAGGTTCCAGGCTCCGAGCTGTCAGCACAGAGCCCGACACGGGGCTCAAACCCATGAACCGTAAGATCATGACCTGAGCCAAAGTCGGACACTTAACCGACTAAGCCCCCAGGCACCCCAGTGGCTGTCGGTTTAAGTCACTAACTTTGGGGTGATTTGTCATGCTGCCATGGGTAATGGAAACAGACCACCTGCCTCCTTCCCTTTTGTCAACACCCCCAGCCCAGGCTGGCCCTCCTTCATATCCAGTCCTCCAGGACCACTGCACACTTCAGTGACCGTCTTCCACATCAGCACGGACCCTCTGCGGGCGTAGGGACCAGGTCTGTCCCATTCACTAGAGCTTAGCACAGGGCTGGCAGACACGGGGCCTTTAGTAAGTGTTGGCTGAGTGGACTCATTCTTGAATCAGTCGGTGCTTCTTTGGTGGCGCTGTGAAGGGGACCCTGTCTGTCTTCACCCCCTCCATCCCTCAGGGCGAAGTCAGTGTCGGGCACTCCGGAAATGCTTCGTGAATGTTCACTGGATAAACGAATGGATGTGTGAGTGTGCGGCTCACTGCAGGAAACCAGAAGCAAGCAGGAGGCTGTGTGTGTGTCCGGGTCTGTGCGAGCACATAGGGAGTCCGTATTCTTCCAACCTACTGCCAGCCTCGGTCTATAACTCACAGCACGTCTTCGCTGACATGGACTGTATGGAGGACTGAGTGACAGGGGGATCGTGGAATAACCTTTCTGGAATGCTGGCCTCCCGAAATGTCCACATCCTAATCCCTGAGCTCTGGGAACCGCAAGCTTCCAAGAAGAATGGACTCTGCCGATATGAATAAGTTGAGGACTTCGAGATGGCAGGGTGAGCCTGGTTATCTGGCGGGGAACATGTAATCACCATGGTCCTGGGGGGGGTGGGAGGCCAGGAGGGTCCGGGTCAGACGCTGCGCTGCTGGCTCTCAGGATGGGGAAGGGGACAGGAGACACGGAACGCAGGCGGTGTCTAGAAGTTGGAAGAGACAAAGAAACGGATTCTCCCCCGGAGCGTCCAGAAAGAAACCCAGCCCGCCAACCCTTGGATTTCCCAAGGAGACCCCTCTCAAACCTGTGATCCCAGAACCGCAAGATGGTAAGTTTGTGTGGTTTAAAGCCGCCACGTTTGCGGTAAGTTGTCACAGCAGCCAGAGGAGTCTCATCCGCCTTTAACCACTTCCTGCAACAGACAGGTGCCCCGGTGTCTCTGAGGCTGCGCGGAGGGCTGGCGCCGCCTTGGGGACCGCGGACAGGGCTTGGCCCATCAGCCACCTCTGCGGAAGAAGACATGGAGCGCTTCCTGCAGGCAGCCCAAGGTGTGGGAGGGGACTTTTCAGACCCTGCAGAGAGAGAGGAAATGAATCCACGCCGTGTGACCAGGGTCAGTGCAGGCAGGTCCCGGCTGGCTTCGGGGACGTGTGACTCCCGGCGCCCAGCGGGGCTTCTCGGGACACATTTACAGAAAGCAAACCTCCTGGAGGGTTGGTTGTATGAAGTGTAACTCGGACTCTAATGGATTTATTTTATTTTGCTTTTAAGTAACCTCTACACCCAAAAGAGGCTTGAACTTACAACCTTGAAACCAAGAGTGGCATGACCCCCAAGCCAGCCCTGGAGACCCCGGACTGGATTTTGTAAGAACGTCTGCCTGCCCGGATCTGTTCCTTTGGGTCTGAAAACACCTGCAGGTTCGACTTTGGGGAGCCACCCTTCCGGCTTCCAGTTGGGGTAAAGAGGGTTCGCATCACCCATCGCCAGAGGGGCGAGGGTGTCCCTGTGATTGCATCACACAGGCTCAGCCAATCAGTGACTCCCACCTCTTTGGCCATAGGGATTGGTTCAGAGATGAGCATGTGACCCAGGTTTGTCCAATCAGGGCCAACGTGGACCTTTACGCCCAGGCGCTGGGGTGAAGGGAATCGCTCGTTGGGGCGGGGGCTCTGGGAGGACCTGGGGGAACCCGGGGGCCCTGGCAGCGTCTTGCCTTCCCAAGGGGAGGTTCCGCACAAGAATGGAGCTGACAGATGAGAATGCAGAGCTGAGGAGTGGAGGGGAACACACCAGCGGGGGGCTGGGGAGGATTGAGAGAGGGAGAATGGGGGACGCTGTCAGAGCCCCTGGATGGAGCCATACCTGATTCCATGTATTTTGCAAGTCCTGGATGAGCCAGGAAAATACTCCCTTGTACTTCCCGAACCCTGTATGAGTGGGGTTTTCTGTCATTTGCAGCCAAGAAGAGCCTCGTGAGTACAGGACCGCAGTGGCTGAAATGTGTGAACACTTTGACTCCATTAGGCCTAAGCGCCTCCTTCATTTTGCAGGTGGAGAAGCAAAAGCCCAGAGAGGCCATGATACTTGCATCAGGTCACACAGCAGGGCATGCCAGAGTCCGGACTGGGCCCGAGGACCTCCAGTCCCAGCTGAGGATTCCTGTCTCCACCCCGTGGCGAGGAGGGTCAGCTGCCCTCATTCCCACTCACCAGGCATCCTTTCGGTGAATGTCCACGAACACGAACGTGAGAAGCAAGAGTTCGTAGTTAGGCTGGGTTCGCAGGAGGCTGGAGACGCAAACAAGGAGCCCTGCCCTCACTGGTAAACGTGGCCCAACCTGAACGCCTGGCTCTTTCAGGCGTGGGACGCATGCGTACTGTGCAGCTGCGGACGCCGGGCATCGCGCTGGGCCCCCGAACTTGGGGTGCGCAAGAGCACAGCGCCCCTGCCTGTGCCACCTCTCGGGGGGTGATGGGAGGGTTAGAGGAGACCCCGTGCCCTGTGCCACCGAAGGAGTTGCATCGTAACTGCGGGGCGCCCCCGGGCCGTCGAGTTTGTCCGAACTCACAGACCTCCTGCACTGCGTGTGAATTCTAGCTCCGTAAATAAAAGATACTCAGTTTCATTTAAAAACATGTTAACGTGGGGCTGCCTGGGGGGCTCAGTCGGTTAAGCGTCCGGCTTCGGCTCAGGTCATGATCTCACAGTTCGTGAGTTCGAGCCCCGTGTCGGGCTCTGTGCTGACAGCTCAGAGCCTGGAGCCTGCTTCGTAGTCTGTATCTCCTCCTCTCTCTGCCCCTCCCATGCTCATACTCTGTCTCTCTCTGTCTTTCAATAATAAATAAATGTTTAAAAAAAAGTTTTAAAAAATGTTAAGGAACATCCTCCCGCTCCGCGATAGTTTTTAGGCTTCTTTTGCAAGTCAAGGAGAAAAGCTTTGTATGTGATGACAGACGCATTAAAACAGAAAATAACTTTATTTTTTATTTTTAAAAATTTTAAATGTTTTATTTATTTTTGAGAGAGAGAGCGTGAGCAGGGAAGGGTCAGAGAGAGCGGGAGACACAGAATCGGAAGACGGGCCCCAGGCTCTGAGCTGTCAGCACAGAGCCCAAGACAAGGCTGGGACCCCTAACCTCTGAGATCATGACCTGAGCCGAAGTCGGACGCTTAACTGACTGAGCCCCCCAGGCGCCCCCAAAACAGAAAATGGCTTTAGAAAGGAGGAGAGAATAGACGTAGAACGCTCCGCGGGCAGCGGCACAGGCTGGACCCGCGGGCGGCCTCGGGGACAGCGCAGTTACCGGCAGGCCTGGGTGGCTCTCAGCTGCTTTGGATTATCTGCGTCGTGACTCCCTTCCCCAAGCTGACGTCACGGAGGAGGGACCGCGGCTCGGAGCCCACGCCTGCAAGCGTTGCAAGGCAGCGCTGACAAGTGGAGCGGCCCCAGCCTCATTATCGGGAGGGAGGTCGCGCCGGGCTGCTGGCCAGCACCCAGGCGCCACCAGGGACCTCTTGGCAAACACAAGCGGGAGGTGGGAGAACAGGCCAGCTCCCTCCCCTCGCCTGCCGTCCCCCACACCCTCTCTGGCTGCCCTGCGCCCCGGATGCGCCCTGAAGAAAAGCCCCAGGAGAGCAGGGACTCTGTATGTAACTGTCCCTCTGCTGGCCTCAATTCTCCCAGGAGGCCAGCAGCAATGTGAATCAAAGTGTGGAGGTCACATTCCCAAGGGGGGAGAGGTAGAATTAAAAAAGCACCCTAGGGGCACATGGGTGGCTCAGTCGGTTAAGTGTCCAGCTCTGGCTCAGGTCATGATCTCATGGTTTGTGAGTTCGAGCCCCACCTTGGGCTCCGTGCTGACAGCTCAGAGCCTGGAGCCTGCTTCAGATTCTGTATCTCCCTCTCTCTCTGACCCTCCCCTGCTCATGCTGTCTCTCTCTGTCTCTCAAAAATTAAAAAAAAAATTTAATAAAAAATATTTTTAAAAAAGCACCCTATGCAGTGAGGCCAGTAAATAGAGAAGAGAGATGAAGGCCCAGAGGAAGGCACTCTGGGGAGATGACACTCTTGAGCACGAGCCAGAAGGAACAGTCAAGCAGGTGGGCATCTGAAACAGCATCCCAGGTGGAGAGACTGGCTGTGCAAAGGCCCTGGGGCGGGAACGTGCCCACTGAGTTCCAGGCACAGCAATGGCTGGAGGGAGAGAGCCGGGGGTGGGTGGGTGGGGGGAGGGCGATGGGTCAGATGCAGAGCGGGGAAAGCCAGATCATGAGGACAATGGCCCCCAAGTGGCACCCTGGGGTTTATGCAGAGCGTATGGGGGGTCAAGCTTTGAAGAGTGAGAGGGCTGTAACAGGGCTCTTCACCCCAGCGGGCTCCGTGCAGAGCCTGGAAGGTGGAGGGTGGCACGTCCTACGCAGCCAGGAACACCAGGCTCTTAGGCCTGTGTCAGTCACCTGCACTTCCTTCCCGCCTCCAGAGTTTTCTCCCTTGGGAAACAACACCAGGGCTGTATCTGGAGGATTGGCTTGCCTTCCTTTTCCAACAACATAAAAAAAACAGCTGACAGGTGAGAATAGACCTTTCCTCGCGCCAGGGCCCACGGACGTCCGTGTGTATCTCCGAAGGGATCACCTGCGGCGGAACGTGAGACCCGGGCCGGGGCCACGGATCAAATGGAAGTTTCAGCCTGTCAGCGCGATACGCGTCCGTATTTGCCAACAAGTTAGAAAAAGTTATGTTTCGTGTGATCCAGGATTTACACAGTGTGATCTGGGTGGTGTCATCTTTCTCCCCTTTTCCATCCCAGCAATCATCCTAAATTTGACTCGACACAAAGAGCTCCTTGTTGGCAGTTAATCCTCAAAGGGAGAGCTTTGTTCGAGGCTAAAAAAACCTCATTCAAGTACGTTGGCGAGGAGCTGGCATGTCTCTTGCCAACGCGGCCCGGCGCTCCTGGCTCCGACTGGGAGCCTACATTTGAGAGCTTAAGTTCCCCTTTTTCACCCCGGGCAAGAGGAGCTCTGTGTCACATGCCGCGGCGGTGGAGCAGGTACTGAAGGGAATAACCGGGCAGTTACAGCAGCACAGGGATAGAAGCAGGGCGACGGGGATGGGCTGGGAGAGATTTCCGGAAGAACGGGAGCCAGAGGACGGGGTGGGGGGAGGCTGTGTCTTCCGTGGGCTTCCTCCCAGCTCAGTGGATACATGAAAAGATTTCCCCTTGTGTTAGCTCCCGATGTCCTGTGACAAGTTTGCCACAGACGTGGTGGCTTAGAACAACACCCAGCTTTTTCTTCCTCAGTTTTGAGGGACAGAAGTGTGGGCACAGAGAGACTAAGTTCCCCGAGGAAAGTCTCACGGGATGAAATCAAGGTGTCGGAGGCCCTGTGTTCTCCTCGGGAGCGTAGGCCCCGAGGCCTGTCTGCTTGTTGGAGTGAGAGCCAGGGCTCACTCTCAACCCCCCGTTGGCCTCGTGCCTTGCTCCGTGGTCCCTTCCACTTTCAGAGCCGGCAACAGTCTCCTTCATGGTGATGCCTTATGTGCTTTGAATCTCTTTTTCCAGTAAGGGCCTCATCTCTTTGCAGGGCTCACCTGATTAGGTCAGACCCACCAAGGAAATTTTTCTTTTTTTTTAAATGTTTATTTATTTACCCTGAAAGAGAGAGCGTGTGAGAGCGTGCAAGTGGGGAAGGGGCAGATAGAGAGAGAAGGGAAGAGAGAATCCTAAGCAGACTCGGCACTGTCAGCAAAGAGTCGGATGCAGGACTCAATCCTGCAATTCATGAGATCATGACCTGAGCCAAAATCAAGAGTCAGACGCGCAACTGACCGAGCCACCCAGGCGCCTCCATTTTCTTCCTTAAAGTCAGTTGTACCTTGTAACACAACTGTCTACATACTCAGCATGCAGAGGGTTATACAAGGGTGTGGCCCATTGAAGGGCCATCCTGGAATTCTATCTGCCGTATCTTTCTTCATGGTCATTAATAGGTATCCAGAACGACTTGCCAATTCCAGAAACCCCCAGACTCTCCACTGAGGCAGGATGCTAGGGGCCAAGGCCCAGAAATCAGAGAGACTTGGGTATGACTCTTAGTTCTTGACCACATGACTGCCTCAGTCACGATGGGCTGGATTACGCTGTGGTGACAAATGACCCCAACATCTCAGTAGCTTAAAACAACACAGGTGTACTTGTCACCCATCCCACAGGCACATCACAGGCTGTCAGAGACATGGCGCTCCACACGGTCCCTCAGGGACCCAGGAAGACAGGACAGCTACCCTCTCAAATGTGTCCTGTTAGCCAGACTTGAGGGAACAAAGAATATGGCAGAGACAAGTCACACGGCCACACCTAACTTCAAGAAGACAGGGGAGTGCCCTTGGAGAGGCAGCGAGTGAAACGGGCAGTGATCTTTGATGAGTGTCTCCCCTGCTGAGCCTCAGTCTCATCTGTGAAATGGACACAAGAGTGCAATCGATGGAGGCGGGGATATGATGAGTGCGGATAATCGGGAATTGAGGATGCGGTAGGCACAAGGCCTGTGTGTGAGCCTGTTTGCTTCAAATCCACCTCTCAAGGTAGGTTATGTGATGACTATGAAACCAAGCCGCAGAGAAATGAAGGTCGCACAGAAGGCGAGAGAGGGGTCTGAACTCAGGTGAACCTGACCTTAAAGACCTGGCACTTAGAGCCCTCTCTGTAATGCCCCGCGGGACCTCTCATTCAGCTGAAAACCACGAATCAGATGCTTTGAAATGACAGACGTTAATGCCTGTGAAGTCTGTCTCAATTAAGAAATGTCAACCTAACAAAAACAGAAACAAAACAAAAAAACAAAACAAGAATAACAATGGAAATGTCAGCCTGCTTGCTTTTCCAGCCCTCTTTGCCTACTTGAGTCAAGAGTGTCAGATGTCAACTCTTTGTATGCCCCAGTGTCTGTTTCTCTGTTTTTCTTGCGACGGCGCCCCGTTTTTCCTCTGCGAAGATACTTCGGCCATTCTCCTGGGCCCTGGTGAACCTGCCCCTCCCCACCCACAGCTTGTCCCCATTCTCATTGGTCTCCGTACCGACAGGGGGGTCATTGGAGGCGATGTGACCCTAGGAGAGCCAATCGGAATCCTCCTGGGACTGCTGGAGTGGGCGGGGAAGGAGGGCTCTGTTTTCACAGAGGGATGCAAGTCTGGTGATTCTTTGCCTTCGTAGAGGAAGCCCACCTGCAGGAGATGGCAAGGTTCACGCAGAGAAGGTTCCAGAGCTGAGACATGGAAAGATGGG
>NC_043711.1:100789238-100914274 GCF_006229205.1 Suricata suricatta | reverse complement strand
GGGGGGGGGGGGGGGAGTGCCCCTGGCATCGAGTGAGTAGAGGTCGGGGTTGCAGCTGAGCTCCCGACAGGTCACTGGACTTACCCAGTCCCCAAATATCAGTGACACCCGCGTGGGGAGCCCTCCTCTCCAGCCGCGTCTGCAGCCGGATGCCCACCCACCCCTCCACATTCCAACGACATGAGCCAGTAAAGTCCCTTTGTCCCCCTTTTTTTTTGGCTTAAGCCACCACCATGAGTTGGGTTTCTGTCCTCTGCAATCAGAAGAATCCCAACCAAGACGCTGGTCACGGGGGTGTGGGAGTGCTGAGGGACAGGTTCCAGTCCGCCGGGCGAGCACACTGTTCCAGGGATCGGAAGCCTGGGGCGCTTCTCGCTCGAGCACCAAGAGACTGGAGGGAGGAAGATGCCATGGGTTCAGCGGCTCAGTGATATCCGATGCTGATTGGTTCAGTGCTCAATGATATCCGATGTTGATTGGTTCAGCAGCTCAGTGATATCCGATGCTGATTGGTTCAGCGCTCAGTGATATCCGATGTTGATTGGTTCAGCAGCTCAGTGATATCCGATGCTGATTGGTTCAGCAGCTCAGTGATGGCCAACACTGATTGGTTCAGCAGCTCCGTGATGTCTGATGCTGATTGGTTCAGCAGCTCAATGATGTCGGACGCTGATTGGTTCAGCGGCTCCGTGATGTCTGATGCTGATGCCTCAGGTCACAAGATGGCTGCTACCCCACCAAGCAACACATCGGTAGGCAAGACAGGAAGAAAGAAAGACGATATGATGCCAGTGACATCTCTTAGTGTGAAATCAGAAGTTTCCCCAGGACTCCAGCAGTCGTCCCTTTACAGTTCATTGGCCAAGACTATGGCATGAGACTGCAGAGGAGTCTGGGAAAGAGAAAATTTACCTTTTCCAGCTCTGAGAGTGAAAGAGGAGAGGAATGGAAGCTGATTCAGCTGTAGAAGAGGCTCTTACCCCCGCGTGTCAGTCCTGGTCATCTCATCCGGAACCCCTGACTTGCCAAGACATGTTTGATAACCAAAAATGGGAAATGGATTACTACATGTGGATTGATACAACCGTCTTCAAGACGTGTGATGCATGCAGGAAGAAAAATGAGTAGAAGGGGTTGGAGAGTGATGTGCCCACACCATAGATGAGAAAACTGAGGCCAAGAGATGTGTTCCATGCCACAGCAGTAGCTAGGCATGGGGACGGTGGTGTAGACAGGCCCTTGTCCGGGTCATCTCAAGTTTGGGTCCAAATCCTTGCCTGGCCTCTCCGAGCCCCAGTTCCTCAGATTCCAGAGGACCTTGTAACGTGTAGTTACTGACATCCTGCACCCGCTTCTCAGCCCTGTAGTTCTTTCTTTCCCCAGGGTTTATTTTTAAGAGAGAGAGAGAGAACAAAAGAACAGGGAGACAGGCGCAGGGGTGGAGGGGACAGAGGATCTGAAGCAGGCTCTGCTGTTGACAGCACAGAGCCCGATGTGGGGGTTGAGCTCATGAACCACAAACCCCGAGATCATGACCTGAGCCGAAGTTGGAAGCGCAACCGACTGAGCCCCCGGGGCGCCCGCCCTGCAGGAAAGTCGGACATCTGGCTCTCCAAGCACCACAGCGCGCTTGCTCCAGTTTTACGTCAGGTTAACGTCTCTCTACGTTGCGTCCGCAGGCGACCAGCAGGCACATCCATTTGACGGCTTCCATCTATTCTTTGGGCTGTAATTTTATGATCTCTCAGAAACTCCAGACTCAAAAGAATTGTCCAGAAGACATGATGTCGGCTCAGGTAGAGAATCGTAGCAACAAAGCAAACCGTTCCAACCACACTGTTAAGTAAACGGCTCTGCGCAGCCCAAAGAAAGAGTCAAAAAGAATGCCCGAACGGGAACATGTAATTTGTTCTAAAATTCTCTGAGTAGATTTTCTTTCACAGGATAAGAAGATGAAGAGAAACCCGGATAACTCAGATTATGTGAGTACTGGGCTCACCCCTCTGCTTTGGGGATCAGTGTCCCTGTCAAAGGTGGAAAACCCCACTTGTCCTGGTCTCTGACCCCCGGCTGGCAAGCGCCACCACACGCGTATGCAGAGCTCATGACAATCTGAGGTCCCGCAGTTCGGGGCTGGGGGTGGGGGGTGATGGGGAGGTCCTAATGAAGATTTAAAGAATGCATTTGCATGATGTTCACCAATCACCAAATATCTCTATATATATACACACAAACATACACACACACACACACACACACACACACACATATATATATTTAATGTTTATTTACTTTGAGAAAGAGCATGAGAAGGGGAGTGGCAGAGAGAGAGGGAGAGAGAGAAAGACTCCCAAGCAGGCTTTGCCCTGACAGTGCAGAGCCCGACCTGGGGCTTGAACCCACAAATTACAAGATCATGGCCTGAGATGAAAGAAATCAAGAGTCAGACACTTAACCAACTGGGCCACCCAGGCACCCCTTGTTAGTGTATATATTTTTTAATTGAGGTGAAATTCACACAGAAAATTATTTTATTTATTTATTTTTAATTTTTTTAATGTCTATTTTTGAGAGAGAGAGACAGAGTGCGAGCGGGGGAGGAGCAGAGAGAGAGGGAGACACAGAATCTGAAGCAGCTCCAGGCTCTGAGCTGTCAGCACAGAGCCCAATGTGGGGCTCGAACTCACAAACTGCGAGATCATGACTTGAGCCCAAGTCGGACTCAAGCTTCACTGACTGAGCCCCCCAGGTGCCCCAGAAAATTGGCCATTTTAAAGTAAACAACTCAGGGGAGTTTCGTGTATTCATGACGTTGCACCTGCCACTTCTGTCTAGCTCCGAAACATTTCACCGTCCCCTGAAGGACACCCCGCACCCAGTAAGCAGATGCCCCCACTCCCCTCGCCCTCCAGCCCCTGGCGACGCCCCTTTACGTCCCTGTGGGTTTATCCCTAGTCACTATCTCACATAAATGGGATCATACAGTCTGTGGCCAGTTTTCTTTAACTTCGCGTCATGCTGTTAAGGTTCGTTCACGTGCTAGCCTGTCTCATGCTTCCTTGCTCTTCATGACCGAGCGATTGTCTACGGTGCTTATTTACCACAATTTATCTGCTCATTGGCTGTTGGACATCCAGTTGTCTCTACCTTTCGACTGTTGTGAATGATGCTGCTCTGGACGTGCATGTGACGTCTGTGTCGAGCACCTGGCTTCAGCGTCCGGGGTGTCCACCTGCAGGAGATGGCAGGGAATTCTGGGAAACCCCAGACGGCTTTCCACGGCGGCCACACCACCTCCCATTCCCACCCGCAGTGGACGAGGGTTTCCAAGTTCTCTATATCCTAGCCATCACTAGCCATTTTCCAGCCTTAAAAAGTACAGACGTCCTAGCGAGTGCCCTTTTGTGGCTTTGATTTGTGTGTCCTGAAGGACGGGGACACGGAGCACCTCTCCATGTGCATGCTGGCCATCCGCACATCTTCTCTGGAGCCCTTTGCTCATTTTTCAGTTAGGCTCTTGGTCTTCCTATTGTTGAGTTGTCAGCACTCTTTATATATTGTGGATGATGCTGGATCTTCATTCAGTGTTTAACTTCTAAAGCTGGTAAACCCATGTTAACATTTGGAACTGATCAGAGACACTCAAATGCCTGATGCTCCCGGTGGATGGCCATCCACATGGGGTGTGAAGGCAACGGTCTCCGTCGTGAGGCCCAGCCTGTCTCCAGTCAGCGGCCCAGGCCACGGAGCGGGACGCCTGTTGGACCAAGTGTGGGGCTCACACCCGTCTTCTGTAGAACACTTTAGATGCTAATATGATGAGTATGTGCATTCCTGATACCTGCGTGGGCCAGAGAGGCGCTGCCGCCTGCCTTTTGGTCTCAGATTTGTTCTAAAAAGGACTAAGTCGTTAAGGACACAGGTGAAGCTGCACTGCCGCTCCCTAGTCCCGTGCCCACGGCTCTTTTGGGAATTGGTGTTTGGTAAAACGACTTTCCTGAGGGATTGGAGACAGCTCAGAAAGAAAACACGTAACTAAACGCTGACTCTCATCTATCAGACTTCGGGGCTCACTCTCCTGCCTCTGGGTTCTCAGAGGTCAACTGAATTCCGTCACCCGTCAAGGTCACATCCCCTGCCCTGTCTGGCAGAGAGTGGGAGTAGCCAGAACATCACCTCCCTGTGGCAGGAAGGAGATGGTCAGGGTTCAGTGTAGCGTGGTCGTGGGCGTGCGTGTGATTCAGACATTCAGGAAGAGGTCTCCTCCACGCTTGGTCTAAAACTGCCTGTCACCATCTTGAAATTCTTAATAATTAATTATGTAGCCAGTGCTGCCCACTTAGGCTTGCCAGATGTAACAAATAAAAAGCACAGGATGGGGTTGGGGGCGGGGCGGGCGCCTGGGGGGCTCAGTCAGTTGAGCATCGGATTTCGGCTCAGGTCATGATCTCACAGTTCGTGGGTTCAGATCCCACGTCGGGCTCTGTGCTGACAGCTCAGAACCTGGAGCTGCTTCAGATTCTGTGTTTCCCCATCTGTTTGCCCCTCCCCTGCTCTTTCTCTCTCTCTCCCTCCCTCAAAATTAAACATTAAAAAAAATTTAAAAACAAAACACAGGACTCCCAGTTACATTTAATTTGTAGACAAACAGTGAAAACATGTTTAGGGTAAGTATTCTACGCAAGACATAAGCAAAGACTCTGCGTCGTTCAACTGCAGTTGGAGTTTAATTGTGCATCCTGCGTTTTGTCTGGCAACCTTATGCCCATGATGTCAACGTGACAGGAAGGGACAGGGCTGGGTCTCGGCCTGACAGCTATGAGGTTCTGAGTCCAGGGAAGAAGAGCAGAGAGACCCAGCTTTGTCCTTCAAATAAAATTGGCCCTGAGGGGAAACAGGCCCTGACGTGCATATGGAAAGGACCAGGGTGCAGGGGGCCTGTCTGCTGCCCGGAGATGTCCCGCTGTGGGCTGCCGGTGACTGGGACACGCCCCTCCCCCTCCCCCCCCACTCTTCCCCTCCTTTGTCAGAGAGCCTGGGGTGCAGGAGGCCGGGGGAGGGGGAGAAAGACAACCTGGAGAGAAAACACATTTACATTGAGCGCCCTCGGGCCAGGCTCTGAGTTGAGGCATTACATCCGAAGACGCTATGGGGGCGGGAGATGATTAGAAAAAATGCCTAAACAGCCTCGGGGAGGGGGTATTAATTTTTTAAAAGGAACGTAGAAGAGACTAGCAGTAAACCAGCTACCCGGTCTATCTAAATAGATCTGCATAAACCAGTCTACACAGTGAATTCCTTTGTGCTAAGCGCAGCAGGAAAAAACTAAACAGGCTGATGCATAACCCGAGCAAAATAGTGCGGGGCACCCCTCTGGCCGAGGCAGTCAGGGAAGCCTTCGGAGGGAGGTGACGTGGAAGTGAGTTCTGAAGAACAGAAGCAGGGGAAAGGCATTCCAGGCAGAGGGAATGGAAAACACAAAGGCCCAGAGGCAAGGAGGCCGCTGAGTGTGCTCTGTTCCAGAAGGTAACTGGATTGGGTTACACTCTAATCTCTATGACGGCTTTTTGAGAGATTGTTACTCCCATTTGACAGCCGAGGTCACAGGTGGAATCGCGCTCCCGGACCCCGTGTGTCAGTCAGGGTCCACGCGGAGAGGCAGAAGCAGTAGGAGATAGATAACAATAGACTTCTTGCCAGGAGCTGGGGTGGGCGATGGGGCCTGGGCGGGTCGGAGTCGGGGGTCAGGCGGTCAGGAGGGCCTGGGAGTCTCAGACACCACGTGAGGGTGTTGTCCACAGGCAGAACTGTTTCTCCAGGAATCCTTCAGCCTCGTTCTTAAGGCCCTTCAACTGATTGGGCCAGGCCCACCCAGACCATCTAAGACACTCTCTCTCCCTGAGAGTCACGTGGTTGTGGACTGTAATTACTTCTACATTTCTTCCTGAAAGTGCCTAAATGAATGCTCAGTTGAATAACTGGGGGCCTGGCCTCACCAAGTTGACACATCCAATGGACCATCATGACCGCTGTTTGGTAAATGGTGGACCTGAGATTTGAACTGAGCCTGACCTTGAGCTGATTTGATTACCACAAGCAACTAATTAATCCTTACAGCAAAGGCAAGCAATATCCCCTCTTTACAGACGAGGAAAACAAGGCTCGGGGAAGACACTTCACCAGCCGGGACTTTCACATCGGCTCCCAGCCAGCGTTTAAGAAATGGTTTTTGAATGAACCAGTTTGCATAGCCAAGATTCACAGCCTGTCCCGTGTGGCACCTGCCGCCTGACCCCCGACCCCCCAGCCCTCCCTCCCGGGCCCATCCTGCTCTCCCCTGTCAGGAGCTGCCAGGCAATTTGAGCAGTAGGGACTTTTATTCTGGTGAGGGACCCTGGGGGAGGAAGAACTTTTATAGGGAGAAATGGGAGAGTGCAGCCCAGACCAGGGTGCTGACCAAGCTTGAGGGGGTCTGTGGTCTCTGTCCCCCTGTCTCCCCCAGTGAAGGGGGATGGGCCACCCTCTCCCAGATGGCGACTATGGACAACACATTGTCACCTAGCGCCTGGCGTTGCAAGTGGAGGGAACACCCTCCCGCCCTGGCTATCTCCTCCTGACCACCCGCCAGGATTAGTCTGGGGAGCAAAGGGGCGTGTGTGGACGAGGGTTTGATGCCGGAGGGCGGGGAGGGGGGGCTACCCTCCACAATTACCTAGACGACCAGCTCGTGAAATCAAATATGAGGGATTGGAAGATTTTATAGGGGCTTTTCTGCTTCCAGCAAATTCCAGGGCACGATTTTACAGTCGCTGGATTCCAGGCCTCCCAGCACCCCCCACTCTCCACGGTCTCCAGGGAAAGGTTGGGGCTTCCCCGGGGGGTGGAGGCGCCCAGGGAGGGGGCAGGGAGGGGGCAGGGAGCTCTGGAGATGAGGGGAGCCCTTCAACGGAGTCTCGGGTCAGGGGACTCCCGCCAGCGTCCCCCGGGCCACCGCCGGGCCGCCTCCGTCCTCCGCCAAGGCCCTGGACTTGGTCCGCATCGCGGAGAAAGTTCTGAGACCCGAGGACACGGACCTTCCATGAGGGTCTTCGAGCTGTGTCCACGGGGGGAGCGGGGCCGGGGCGGGGGGGCCGGGACACACAGAGACAGGTGTGGGGACGCGGAGCGGGGCGGGGCCGGGGCTGTGGGGGCGGGACACAGGGACCGACAGACGCAGCGGTGGAGAGACCCACAGACACAGCGGCACGCGTGGAGTGTGAGTGGATGGGTAGGAATATGTGTGTGAGTGTGTCCAGGCCTGGATGTGAGCGTGAGCATGTGTGTGGATGTGTGTGTGTGAGTGTGAATGTGTCCGTAGAACACGTGCGGGTGTCTGAGTGTGTGCGGGTAGGAATGTGAGTGTTTGGATGTGAGTGTAGGTGTGTGTGAGGGTGTAAGACCATGCGCGTGTGGTTGTGTGAGCGTGGGGATGTGTGAGCGCATCAGTACAAACGTGTGTGTGGATCCATGTGTGTGGATGTGAGCGTGAGAAGGAATATGTGTGAGTGTGTGGACATACGAGTGTGTCAGTAGGAACATGTGTGTGGATGTGTGTGAGGTGTGAGCAGGACTGTGTGTGTGAGTGTGTAGATGTGATTATGTATGAGTAGGACCGTGTGAGTGTGAAGAACGTGAGTGTGAGCAGGACCACGTGCGAGTATGTGTGAGTAGCGTCCATGTGTGAGTGTAAAGGTGTGGGCGTGTGGGCGGCGTGAGGGTGAACTTGGGCCTGAGTGCAATCTGGGAGCGCACGCGCCCCCTGGTGGCTGGGTGGGGCGGTGTCACCCGTAACCGGGAACGGGCCGGGAAATCCAAAAGGTCTTTGCCGGCTGTCCTGTGCGCGCTTTTACCCTTGAGTCGGAATTCACTGCGCGCAGATCATCGTCACCACCGTCGCCCTACGTTGCCAGGCACCGCTCCCCGAGCCGTACACGGCCTCTACCGCTGCGACAAGTGTGCATCCTCCCGCTCGCTCCCTCGCCAGTAGCGATTCCGTGCGCACCTGCTTGTGTCTGGCTTCGCTCCCATTTCACAAACGAGGAAACTGGGATTCGGAGAATTTAGGCGACCTCCACGGGTATAGCTGGGGAGGGTCCCGGCAGGGTCTCAGCCCAGGCTTTTCACCCCTTAGCCTGTGCTTTCACCATGGCTGATCCTCTGGCACCTCTGATAAGCCCCTGTCCCCTAATCCATGACCCCATGGCCCCCTGTGCCCTGTCCCCTGTCCATGGTCCTCTGTCCCCCATTCCCTACCCCATGGCTCCCTGTCCCCTACCAGTGGTCCCCTGCCCCAGGGCCTCCTGCCCCCTGCCCCCCCATCCTCTGCTCCAGGCCCCCCTGTCCCATGTCTTTTACCCCATGGCCCTCTGTCCCCTGCCCGAGGGACCCCTGCCCCCCACCCCCTGCCCCATGGCCCTCTGGGCCCTGTCCATGCTCCCCTCTTCAGTATCGCCCACTGCTCACAGCAGATGCTTACACCTTGCGCCCCTGGCCCGTCTCCCCTCCTAAGCCCTGAATCCCAGAGGCATCACTGTATCCTCAGCTCCCAGCCCACGGCCCAGGCGCTTAGCATGTGGTTCTTGAACCACTGGACAAGAGCAGTCTCCCCTCTCCTTTCTGACTGGCTACCTAGCTCCTAGTCTTTAAGACTTCCCCTCCTCCAGGAAGCCCTCCTTGGTGTCCCTCCTGCCCCCGGGCCCTCCAGGGTCCTTGGCTCTGGCTCATCCCTACACACCACAAGTGTCTGCCTCCCCCATCGGACTGTCTTGCTCACTATTGTATTGCCTGGCACATAGTAGGTGCTTAGTAAATACGTTGAAGGAGCAATCGAGTGGCTGAGTGGCTGAATGAATGAGTGAATGAATGGGGGCTTCCCGGGAGGCATGGGGAGGAAGAAAGAGCCAGGGGGGACTCAAAACTTTGACCAGCAGGGAGAGGAAGGGCAATCCTGGTGACCTCCCCCTGCCGAGGTGGAGGAGCAGCCCACTGGGTGCAGGGCTTGCCCAACCTGCAGGGGGCCCCAGAGGGCCCAGCCCTGGCAGGATCTGGGCGGCTGCTCTTCCAGGTTCTAGAAGCTGCTTCATCCCTTGGATTCCGGCCCCTCCCCCACCATCAAAGCCACAATGGCCGCCAGAGTCTTCCTCCACCACATCACCCCCACCTCTGCTGCCGCGGGCACGTCACCTCCTCTGACTCTAACCCCTGCCTGCCTCCTACGGGGCCCTGGCGGTGACTCTGGGCCCCCCAAGCACTCCGACCGTCTCCCCATCCCACGGGCTGTGACTGAATCACATCTGCACAGTCCCCTTTCAGGTGTAAGGTGACATGGTCACAGGCTCCAGGGATCAGGACATAGACCTCGTCAGCGGCCACGACTCTGAGTACCACGTGTCCCCTGCAAACCTCAGCCTCTGCCTCTCTGAAACGAGAATTCTGGGATTTCGCTCCTGGGGCTCCGCGCGCCTGCGCCACGCACACCGTCACTGCGCTCAGGGATTCGTGGGAAGTCACTGTGTGGTTAGGCTGTGGACCCTGCCACCTGTCTGCCTGGGGACCAGATGCTGCCTGTGCTGCCCGCTGTGCGCTGCAGAGACACGGAGGCCTGTGGCGACCATGCAGAGCCCTCAGCCCTGGCCCCTAGTCAAGGCCCTGAGGGTCCCCACTGCCGTCACTATGTCGGGGCACAAGGGACCCTGTGTGGATGCCTCGGCCGTGGCCTCTGCTCCCGGCCTGGGTCGCCCTCCCTTACAGGTGCATTTGCTGCCCTCTGCTGGCCGTGATGAGCTCTGCATGGCTCCCCAGGGCCGTGACTCTCGGTGCTCCCCCTCGCTTGGGGTGATTCCTCTGGGTCCCTACCTTGAGGTGGGCTCAGGCAGGTGCCCCTATGAGCTACTTCTAGGGCGGTAAATAGTAGAAGACCATTTCCCAGGGTGAGCCGCCAAAACACAGACCACCCCCACCTCCTCGCTTTGGGCAGGAAGGACCACAGCCCAGCGGGCTGTCTCCGTTGCTGTCCAGGGGTCTTGTGGCCTGGGCTCTCCCTGCTGGCAGCTTAGAGCCACTCAGACCTATGTGCCCACCTTGGCGCTACCACTTTCTGGCTGTGTGTCCTCAGACCAGTTCCTTAACCACTCTGAGTCTCCATTTCCTCATCTGAGAAATGGCGTCAAGATCTACCTTGCAGTGTTGGGGCCGTATATATTCGGTAACACAATGGCTAGTGTTTGTCAAGTGTATACTGTCTACACTAGCCGGTGCTGGACACTTGTTCACTATTGAAATTTTAACTGGTCTCATCAAATACTTGCAAGAATTTAGGAGGGAAGCACTGTTGTGATCTGCGTTTTACAGATGAGGAAACTGAGTCTCAGAGAAGCATAGTCTCCTACCCCAGGGGTATGCAGCCCAGAGTGGAGAACCGGAATACAAATCTGGGTCTGTCTAACGCACAGCCTGTTCTCTCTGCTTCATGCCCCTGGATCTCCGGTCCCGGCAGAAATCCCCAGTGGCCAATACATGTGTTCTCGATTTTTTTTTTTAATAAAGGAAAATAAATTAGTTAATGAAAGCATTTTGTTTGGCGGTCATTCCTTCTCCGTATGTGGGTGGCTGTCATAAGGAAGAGTCTTGGGGGTTCAATGTTGGGACCCCAGCCTTCCGTACCTGCCGCGGGTACCCTCAGCCTTCCCCCTGTTCAGCCCCCCTGCCTCGACTTCCAACCCACAGCAACGGTGCTGGGGAGACAGCCCTGGATTCTGAAACCCCCAAGAAAAGACATCCCCGCCACCCACCATCGCCCCATTGCACAACTTTCCTTTGGTGTTTTTATTGTCAGCTCTTTCTGAGTTTAAGAAAGCTCCTAAAACCAAATCCAGTTTGGAGAATTTGACATTTGTAAGAGCAGAAGCAGTGTTTTGATTCCAATTAGTAAGCCACAAATCCCTGTGGCGGCCTCTCCTTTGGGGCGAGCCTCCAAGCAGAAAGCCCATCAGAACATTCCTAAAGGGCACGGACATTCTAGGGTCTATTTTGTGCTGGGTGCTCACCGTCTATCACCTCATTTAATCTTCCCAGCTGTGGCAAAACGTGTTCCCTCTTACAGATGCGGAGCTGAGCCTGAGAATGCCTAGGGGCTCGCCAAAGAGGCAAAGTGGGGCTGCACCAGACACCCCTGGGCCCCTACCCACGTCATCCCGCCCTCCTCTCCGTCCCCTCACTGGACAAGCCTCTGCGCTCGGGGTCGGTCCCTTCCTGGCCAGCGTGAGTCTTTGTTAGTCTAAACCACAGGGCAGCAAACTTTTTCTGAAAAGGACCGTCTAGTACATAGGCAGGTGATCTCTGACTCGGTAGGAGGAACGCAGCCATTGATGGATGGATTTAGCGCCCAGGTTGCTGTCTGCCAGCCCCTCCACTTAGCCAATCAGGACCATCAATCCCCCTTGCCAACAGTTGCTGGGAAGGGGGTTGGGCTCTGCCTCTGGTCCATAACCCCTTGGGGATGTCTGCTGAAGGGATTCTGACAACATGTTTCTTTCGTCTTCAAAAGAGACCCTAGGGGCGCCTGGGTGCTCTGTCATTGAGCTTTCCACTTTTGGTTTTGGCTCCGGTCCTGATCTGAGTTCGAGACCCGAGTCGGGCTCCGAGCTGACAGTGCAGAGTCTGCTTGGGATTCTCTCTCTCTCTCTCTCTCTCTCTAAATAAACGTAAAAATAAACTTAAAAAAAGAAGAGACCCTAGGAGGAAATCTTCCTTCTCTGCATCTGGATGAGGCCGGTGAGATGATGGCTGGAGTAGGTGCAGCCCTCTTGTGCCTCTAGGAGAAAGGCCTGAGGACCAAAGCAGACCGACAGAGGGTAGAAGAATCCTGTTGTGGTGAGCAAGTCCCCGAATGAACGGTCTCGAATGACTGCCCCTCCTCGGGACTTAAAAGGTAAAGCTATAGAGATCTGTATTATTTAAGGCATCTCCAATAGAAATCTGTTTCTCTATGCTAAAAGTCTCCTAACTGATAGAGTGTCCAAAGTTTATTCCTTGCCTGCTTCCCCACACGGTTTCCTTGGCTTCACTGGGTTTATTTTATACGGTGCTGAGCAGAAGAAGCACAAGTGGAGCCTGTGAGCTGGCCCACGTTATAGAAACCCGCACGTACTGACGTGTGCGGAAACGGATGGCTTCCCAGCAGGACTTTGCGTTTAGGCAATTTTTGCCTTATAAAGCCAATAATGGAACACGCATTTGCATCTCCACAGAATGGCTTGCGCAAGGTCAGGTGTAAGAATAAGACAGCGTGTGCTTGCTTCTGGATGTTGTGTTCTCAAGCCAAAATTCACTTTCCGTTTGCACGATTTTTACAAATCTCCCAAAGTGCCCATAAGTAAACACGTCCATAGATTTGTGTTCACAGCCTTATAGGACACATCCCTGCACTATCCTGGCTACTTGTCCTCGGCCCTGGTGACATTTGGGGCAAGAGAACTGTGGGGAACTGTCCTGTGCGTTGTTGGGCATTTAGCACCCCTGCCTCTACGCAAGAGATGCCAATAGCAGCCTCTCCTCCTCCCATCTCAAACCCAAAGGGTCTCTGGGCATCAGCAAAGGCTCCCTGGGGATGAAAACCCACTCCCATCGAAAACCAAGGACTAGGCTAAAGGAAGGCAGGTGTGTGTGCGCCAGAAGGACGATCTGGGGCGTCAGACCCTCCTGCGTTCGCGAACCCGGTCAGCTCCAGGCAGATGGGGATTCTCAGAGGCAGCTGCTCGCCCTGCGCTTTGCTCCCCATCTGCGTCACCACTGAGCCTCCGGACCCTCACACATATGGCTGTTACTTGAAGATGAAACAAGTCATGGCAGCTGCCAGTGGGGGCCGCCCACCCCAGCTTTAGGGTCCGTTGTCCCGTCCTAAGAGCCCCTGGCACAGCCGGGGACCCACTTCTCAGGCAGGCGATCCACCCGCACCTGCGGTTCCGGCCATGTAAATGAATCATGGTCTCCTTGGTGGGGATTGGTTTAAAGCTGGGCATGTGACCCAGCGCTGGCCAATGAGAGACGCAAAGTCTGATGGGCACCTTCTGGGGGAGGCTCCCTCTCTGATAAAGACTCCCAGAGAGGCGGGGCCTTTTCTCACCCGCGCAGTGAAATGATAGCAGCTATCGCGAGACCACGAGACCACGGGAGCACCTGCTTGGAGTAGCAGAGTGGCAAAGGTCAAAGAGCCAGTGTGCTGCGTGAGGTCTCCGAGCTGTTGAGTTAGCCCGCGGCGGGGCTGCTGCCTTGGTGGCGGTGGCCGGCCTGGGGTGAGAGGTCAACATGCTTCCTGATGATTCCAACTAACGGAGGTAGAGGTTTCTGTTATTTGCAACTGAAAGCATCCTGATGCAAGACTTTCCAGGAGGGCACCTGGCATGTAGCAGTTGCTCAATAAATATATGTGATTCTTGGAACTAGAGTTTGAAAGAGTGAAGTCGCTCGTTTTCTCTTTTCCAGCTCTTTCAGTTGGGACTGCTGACCACTGTCACTTGATGTTGGCTCTTGAGCTCGTGGGGGTCTTGTCTTAGGGGGAAGGTGGCGGGGGCAAAGCCAGGTGTGTAAGTGAAACATCCCTGTGATGACACGGTCTGCAGTGAGCGTCCGGCTGGACATGAGGCCAGGGCCTGAGCAGGTCCTTAGGGAGGGGATTACTGCCCTGGCCTGATTCACTGAGGGCTTGGGATCTTACCAATAAGCCTGGGGTTTTTCCATGAAGCCGAGGCAGACCCATCCCAGCTGCCCCTGGAGCTCTTTTGCTCCTTTGCGTTACCAAAGAAGTTCTTCCCACAGCTCATTAAAGCTTTTTATGTTCCCTTTGTATTAAAATTAAAACCAAAATAACTAAAAAGACCAAAAGAAGAAAGAGCCCCTCCCTGAGGCCACAGGATTGCTCCTAGGGCTGCCGACACTGCCCCCACACGCCCCCAGGAAGGGTGTTCCCAGGGACAGGAGGGCGGGGTGCAAAGTGAAACCAGGCTCTGCACCGCTGAGGGAGGTGTCCCTGAGTGCCCCCTGTCTGGGCTTGGGGGCTGGGAACCCCGGTCCTGCAGCCGGCCTCATTGGCCACCCACAGCCTGCGAGCTGCCTAGCTCCACTCCCGCCCAGCCTCCTCCAGACGAGATGGAAAAACCGGTCATGAGGACCCTCTGACTCTGGTCATTGCCAGCAGCCTCCCAGGCGGGTCTCCCAGATGGTAATACGGACCTGAATTGACAGTTACCCCCCCCCCTTTCTGAGGCCGGAAGGGCACCAGGCTTGCTCCTGAGGGGGGGAGGGCGCTGGCCTCCCCTCGCTGAAGGGCCACCCAGGTGCCAGGGGCTTCCAAGGGTGGCCAAGACCTCTTGGCATGCATCCTGGGAATGGCGGAGGGTACACTTCCCAGGTCAGAGTGTTCTCAGTGCACAGTGCTCTCCTCCCCCGGTCACTCCTGGGTACCCTTCTGCCCCTTCAGGACCCCAGCCTGAACGACAGGTGACCGCTGACCATGGAAGCTGGATTATGTCCGCTGTCAATCATTTAACATTTCACTCCGTGAAAGGCATTGTGGGATAGATGACCATAGAGCCGGGGTTTTGAGAGACAGCGGGACTGTTCAGTGTCCTAGGGCCGGGGTCACAAAGCACTGCAAACCGGGTGGCTTAAAATCACAAACGCACTCCCTCCCAGCTCTCAAGGCCAAAAGTCCAAAGTCAAGTGTCCACAGGGCCGTGCTTCCTCCAAGCTCTAGGGGAGAAGATCCTTGTCTCCTCCAGCTACCGGTGGCTCCAGGCCTCACTCGTCCTGTGGCCACATCTCTCGGGTCCCTGCCTCTGTCTTTACATGGCGCCTCCTCTGTTTCTCTCCATGGGGTGTCTCTTATAAGGACACTTGACTTTGGATTTAAGGTCCGCCTAGATAATCCAGGATGATCTCATCTCATCTGAGATCCTTAATTATATCTGCAAAGACCCTTTTTCCAAACAAAGCCACATTCACAGGCTCCGGGGCTCGGGGTGCGGACAGATCTCCTCAGTGGCGGGGGTGCATCCATCAACCCCCAACGGGGTGGGATTATAATTATCAACAGATGCCAACAGCACGTCCTGGACAGAGTGGGAGGTACGGTCAGAATAACAGTGAATGAGACGCACGTGGGAACAGACACCACTCAGCCGTCGTGTCCCCTGCCTGTCGTCTTCCAAGGTGTCAGTGTCCGCAAACACCAAGAATCAATCAGATTAAAGGAGGCCAAAGAGACGGGGCAGCTGAAGGCATGGCTTGAGCCTGGAAGGGGCCCCCGGGGGACGGACGGCTGTGAAAGCTCTTTATTGAGACAGTAAGCAGGGCCTGGATGTGGCCTGTAGGTTACGGTCTTGGGTCCAAGTTCTGTTTCCTGATTCTGGCAGTTGTGCCTAGAAGAGAATGTCTCTGATCTTAGGACATCTTGCACTAAAGTAATAGGGTGAGGAGGTGTGATCTTTCAAGTTGTTTCCAAGTAGTTCATGATAAAGAGAGAGACAGTGTGTGTGTGCGTGTGCATGCGTGTGTGTGTGTACTGAGGCGGAGAGAGACAGAAAGAACAAAATGTCAGCACTGGTGTGTGCGCGTGAAGGGATCGCAGCAAATCTTTGCATCACCTCGGTGCTCCGGGCTTTACTCAGAGTGAACAGCAGAGGGGCACCTGGCCGCACTCACAGGTGTGACCTCGTGTGGCTTCTGGCAGCCATCTGCAGAGAGTCCAGCATCCTGATGTTTTCAGCAAAGGAAATTGAATCCCCGAGACCTTAAACACCAGCCGGGTGTCCCCCACAGTAGATCCTGGGATTGTAAGACACAGGACGGAAGGAGCATTCCAGTCTGTCGCACGGGGTCCTGGGAACCCACAAGAGCAGGAGCGGGGGCTGGACCAGCAGCTCCAGTGTAGTCACTGCTGATTAGTGAGGGTCTGGAAGGGCACATCTGCTCCTCGTGATGCATCCCGGGCCCAGCCGGAGTTGGTGACTGTGACGACTCTGCCGCCTCCTGGGATTAGGCACTGCGTTTGGCACGGCGTGGGCACTGGCGAAAGAACAGGCGCTGCCTCAGGAGCTGAAGAGCCCAAGGAAAGACGTGAGGAAGTTTTCCATCCTTTTGAGGTTTTTAGAAATTGGGAAGCAGAAGGAATCCAGAACTTTGGGTTAAAAAAAAACCAAAAACCCGTCATTTACAAGCATCGGATGGGGCAGTTCTGTTAAAACTCAGTATCTTCATCTTACAGGGTTGTCTTGAAGAGCGAGAGGTACTATGCATAAAAGTGCTTTGTGGACCCCCCAAGTCCAGACTATAAGAGCCATGAGACAGGAGGTCTGGATGCAACTGGAAGATTCACCCCTAGGGGCCAGTCTAGACCTTTCCCCGGTGCCTGGCATGTGGTGGGTGCAGCACACACAGAGAAACATGGACTTGGACTGTGTTTGCCCGGCCTCTCGGTCTTGCGTAGTTAAACCCAACCTGAACCAGCTTCAGACAGCAGAGGAAGCGGATAGAAGGCTGGCTGCAGGGGCAGCATGCAGCTGTGGGAACCCGTGAGTCAGGGCTGCAGCTCCTCCCCTCTCTACACATCTGCCTCATTCTTTTCTTTCTAGAAAGACTCCCTTCCTCGGCTTCTCAGAGCTGCCAACAGCTCCCAAGGTTTATAATTTACCATGCAGATGCATAAAGAGCGTTTCCCAGGGAAGGACTCTGATTGGCTCAGCTTGGATCCCATGCTCATTTCTGGGCCAATCAAAGAAAACTAGGAAGTCAGAGTCATCTGATGATATCCTGCTTCTCCCGGCATTGTGGTGGGGGGCGGGGCGGGGCATGCGGGGTACAGAGAATTTCTATTCCTAGAAACGAGGTGCTGAGCAGATAATATCGTAGGTCTCCATGAAAGAATTGATTTTGTACAGAATTGGTTTTTAGAAGTTTATGAAAGTAATACATTTCCATTGTAATACATTCTGGCAAGAGTAGGAAAAAATCACCTATAATGCAGCAACTCAGAGTTAATCCCCGTGAACATTCTTCACATGTCTCTGGCTCCTCCTCCCAGTCCCCTCTGCCGTTCCTAAAGCCTCAGGACTCGTCCTTGGATCCCTCTTCTTTTCTGTGTACATTCACTCACCCCCTGGGTGAGCCCATCAGCCTCATGGTCAAAAGATTCCAGAATTTCCATCTCCCGCCTGGGCCTTTCCCCAACACCTGGCTAGGAAATCCGGCGGCCATCTCGGCACCTGGCTAGGTCATAGGCTTCCTGACCGTGCCGCTCCTCAGGGCTCCCGCTCCCGCCCGCTCACCTGTTGTTTCCACAGTGTCTGCACCTCCTTCAGTGTTGGCTCATCCCTTTGGGGGGCTCGGTTTGGGGATCATCATGGTGCCTCTCCTTCTCTCTCCTCCCCTCAGATCTGATCTCTTGGCTCTGCTCTCAAAATGCACCTTTATCTGATCCCCGTTCTCTGGTTCTTCTCAACACCTTATCTAGGCCACCTCTACCTGGCACTGTGTCATCCTGCTGCTCTTCCCCCGCCCCCCCCAACCTTCACCCATCCCAGCGCCAGCACCTGGGATCCTGCCACAGTGAAAGTGAGTTCATGTGGCTCCTTTCTCAAACTGACGGCCTCCTATCAAATTCAGAGGAAAAGGATGGGGTTTCTTTCGGGGTGATGAAAATATTCTCAAAGAAGACAGCAATGGGAGTTGTGCGACTCTGTGAATGCACTAAACACCCTGAAGTGTACCTTTGAAAGAATTTGAGCTTTAGGGTGTGTAAATTCTATCTCAGGAAATCTGCTATTTTAAAAAGCAGCAGGATACGTAAGAAATGACTTTCACAGCTTGGTGTAAAAACTGAAGTCTTTCTGCTGGACTGACCCACGTGAGCTGGCCCACTGAGCCCTCCGTCCCTCCTTGTCACCCTGTCACTCACTCTGCTTCGGTGGCACATCCTTCCCCTCCTCCACCTTCCCCAAGCCTCTGCCTCAGGGCCTTTGCACTTGAGATGCTCTTCTGCCCGAGGTGCACTGGCCCACTTGGCTTCTCTCACTGACGCCTGGGCCATTTATCCCAAACCATGGTCGTCCCTGTCACTCCCTGTCACTCCCTGTCCACTCCCAGCTTCGCTTTCCTCCTTCACACTTGAATCAACATCCCGAGGCTGCCATACGGAAGTCCCACAAATGGGGTGGCTTACAAGTATTTGATCTCTCACAGGCTGGTGGCCACAAGTCCAAAATCAAGGTGCTGGTGGGGTTGCTTCTTGCTGCACGTGCTCTAGGGGAGACTGTGTTCCATGCACATCTCCCAGCTTCGGGGACTCGGGCAACCTTTGGCTTGTAGGTGTGTACCTCAGCCTCAGCCTCCTTTATCTGATGGCTTTCTGCCCCGCAGGTCAGTGATATTTAAGGACCTGAGTCATAATGGATTTGGGCCCATCCTATTCCAGTATGACCTCATTTTAACTTGATCATGTCCGAGAAAACCCTACTTCCTAGTAAGATCACGGGCACCGGGTTTCTCTCCAGGGCCATTGTTTGCATGTCCCCTTTCTCTGGAAGCCTCGATGCTGCCCAAGGCCAGCCCTGAGCCTTGAGGTTGGTAGAGTGAAGACCATCATCCCCACAGTACGGGTGACTCTTGGAGAGTGGACAGCACACCCAGGAGCCTGCACGCCCAGGGTCCAGGGACCAAGGTGGGCGACCCAGGGTGCCAACACCGCACCAGCGTCAAGCTGCTCAGGTTCACCATGCACAGCTCTGAGGACAAGGGCATGGAGGGGGTGGTGCATTCACACAAGGTCACCTGCCGCCGTACCCCTAACAGGCCAGGCCTCCGCTCATGTCCCCCTGGCCTGGAATGCCTCTTCTGGGCCACACCCAACCTGATTCATCTTCCTGCTGCTGGGCCACTGTCCACCAATGTGACATCGGCCCTGACACCTGCTCCCCACCCCAGACAGCGCCTGGGGCATCCTTGGGGTGGGTCTGTGTCTGAAAGACTGAAAGATGCGCTCACTGCTTTGCCCTCCCACGGCTCGGCTGAGCTCCCCGAGGCCAGGGTGGGATCCAGCGCCCAGGGCCTGGCCCACAGCAGGTGCCTCTCAGGTGACCTGGGCTCGACCCGATTCTGCTGCTTCATCCTCACGCTGTCTTGGGCAAGTGTGATGGACTGAACTGCGTCCATCACAAAGATGACACACGGAAGTCCTAACCGCTGGCGCCTGTAAATGTGAACTTATTTGGAAATATGATCATTGCAGCCCGGGTGGGTGAAGATGAGGTCACACGGGATCAGGATGGACACGCGATCCAATGCCTCCTAAGGGGTAACATACAGACACCGAGTGGCCATGGAGACGCAGATGGAGGCGATGTGTTGACAAGCGGAGGGACAACGAGGAAGGCCAGCCCCCCCTCCCGAGGACGGGAAGGGCCGGGCCGGGTCTCCCCTAGATCCTAACGTGCTTCCCCGCCAGCCATGCTGCCCGGTGTCGAGCTCGTTTTTATTCTGGAGCGGCCGGGGTGTGGCAGGATTCTCCACTCTCCTGTCGCTGGTGTCTGTGCTAAAGCTGTAAGTCCCCTTACAGCAGGAGGAGGCGGCGGAGGGAGGGAGGGAAGGACGTGCAGAGAAGAGGGCCTGAGGACAGTCCTCACAGCCGTGGAATTTGGATCTGGGGCCGAGGGAGGCTCTGAGCGAAAGCTTGATGCCTCCGCAAATATGGCCAGAGCCCTGCACATGCCAGGCATAGGGGAGCAGGCAACACTATTGCGATTCGAGGTAGGAGGAAACGGTGCGTTCAATGTAATCACAATAACTGTATTACGAGGTTGCAGGCCTGAGCACTCGGGGCCCCCACCTGATGGCTTTCCCGGGACTCAACTGCTGCTTGACAGACAGACGCTGGTCTCAACCAAGGACCCAGGGACACCCACGCCCAAGCGGGGACCAACGCTCCCTCCTCCCCGAGAGGCCCTCCCCCCTCCCAGCCCCCATCATGGAAGGCTGAGTGAGAGAGAGATGTTGACCCTCACCTGTGGCTTTGTCTCCAAGATTAGTGGGAAAGAGAAATCCCTGATGGTCGCAGAGGGCTCTGGGGGCCGTGGGCGGCATGATCCAGCCACACGGCCCCCCACCCCCAGCTCTGGGCACTGGGTCCCAGATCTTTGCCCAGGGTCCCTGGTGATTGGGGCCCCAGTGAGGGCACCGGGGCTGGGGGGAGACAGCTGTGGGGGCGGGGGGGGGGGAGGGGCCGGGGATGCAGGTGGGCTAGGCTCCTCCCCCACCAGGGGCACCGGCACTAGGAAGGCTGGGCTCACCCAGCGTGGTCTCAGACTTCCCCTTGGAGAACAAAGTGATTTGTCTCCTCTAGGAAAACAGTGACTCAGTTTACCCTCCTGCGGTCCTGCCGCGGAAGCGCCACAGACCATGCGGCTCTCAGTCCGTAGCGTCTGCACGGATCACCCCGCACCTTGTGGAAACGCAGTTTTCCGAAGCATCACATTTCCTACTCTAACCCTAGATCCTGACCTGCCTGACCCACGCCCGGCTGGGATGCCCGGTGTGTTGGGTCCATCTTGGCCCCCACTGGGGGCCTGGCAGTCTTCAGGACTCCGTGGCACCTGCTGGGACTCAGGCACTGGCCAACGGGCCCTAAAGTCGCTTCCCTCATCCTCCCGAGAGCCGCTGCCCCTGTCACCATCTGCCTGCGTCAAGCGCTCACTCAGGTGACCCGACCCCACATGCGAGCTGACTGTGACATCCCCGACCGGAGGTCAGAGGTTGCTCTGAGTTCCTTTGGGGTCTTCCCTGGGCGCGGGGGTGGGGGGGTGTCCTTTAAAGTGGAGAAGCCTCCCCACCGAGTCCCCGGGAAGGAGAAGGACCCCGAGAGGCCGCGCTTCCCTTCATCTGCCGGAAGTCGTGGTCGCACGGGGGCGTGGGGCTGGAAGGAACCTGCGCTCAGCCACCAGGGTCATGCCCCGCCCGGGCTTGCAGCACCGCCTGGAGCCCATAAAAGCCAGTCCCCCTCGAGGCTGGCTCCAGGGCTTATTAAATACCAGGCCTGTGGGCCAGGAAAAGACTAAACAAAATGTGGTTTTCCTCTGTGAACTGATCACATCTGTTCTGAAGGGAACACCCAGAGGATCACCTTTGGGGGTGTGTTTCCAGAAGACCGGCTCGCTGGGATGCCCGCCCCCGCCCTAGACTTTGTGCCCCCTGGTCTGAGGCCCTAGCCTGGGGTCAGGGGCTTCCCTGGGCGGGGGCGGGCTGGGGGGTGGGGGGTGGGGCCTTCCGCGGCTCAGGGAGGAGGGGAGGCTGGTCTGTGCGTCTTCCAGTGACACCACTGGGAGCAGGGATCTGAGGACAAAGCCCCGGGGAAAATCTACGCGGAAAGAGTCGCGGGAGAAAGAAATGTATATATATATATACATTTAAAATATATATATATATATTTTTTAATTTTTTTAATGTTTTTTCTTTATTTTTGAGAGACAGAGAGAGACAGCGTGAGCAGGGGAGGGTCAGAGAGAGAGGGAGACACAATCTGAAGCAGCTCCAGGCTCTGAGCTGTCAGCACAGAGCCCGACGCGGAACCCACAATTGTGAGACCATGACCTGAGCCAAAGCCGGACGCTTAACCGACTGAGCCACCCAGGGGCCCCTAAAAAATATATTTTTAAATTACTTAATGAAAGGTAAAGAACAATGACAGGGTTTTCATGTTAAATTTTCATCGCCAGTAAAACCCAAGGAAACTTTAATGAGTTAGACGAGAATGGAAAAGGGCCTTTTCATTCCGAAAAGTACAGGAGAATGGGGTGCCTTCCAGAAGGTGCCAGAATGCTTCCACAGGAAGAAACCCATTAGCGTAACTCTCAGTAGTCAGTTAGGGGACAAAACTGTATCATCATCATGACAGAGGTCAAAGAGGAATTTCATAAAATCCAACGTCCACTCCTGATTTTTTAAATGTATTTATTTCTGAGAGAGAGAGAGAGCGCTCGCGCGGACACAAGCAGGGTAGAGGGACAGAGGAAGAGAGGGAATCTTAAGCAGGCTCCACGTACAGAGAGAAGCCCAACGCGGGGCTCGATCCCATAACCCTGGGATCATGACCGGAGGCGACTGAGCCACCCAGGCGCCCCCATTCTTAATTTAAAAAAAATTTTTTTTTAATGGAAATGGGTGGTTGGGGCACCTGGGTGGCTCAGTCAGTTAAGCATCCGACTTCAGCTCAGGTCATGATCTCAGTTTGTGGGTTTGAGCCCCGCATCCGGCTGTGCTGACAGCTCAGAGCCTGCTTTGGATTCTCTCCTCCCTCTCTCTCTGCCCCTCCCTTGCTCTCTTTCTCTCTCTCTCAAAAATAAACACTTAGGGGCGCGGGGGGGGGGGGGGGCTCAGTCGGTTAAGCTTTGGACTCTTGGTTTCAGCTCGTTTGTGAGTTCCAGTCCTGCACTGGCTTCTGGTTGACAGTGCAGAGCCTCTTGGGATTGTCTCTCTCCCTCCCTCTCACTGTCCCTTCCTCTTTCTCTGTCTCTCTCTCTCAAAATAAGTAAACCTTAAAAAAATTAAAATAAATAAACATTTTTAAAAAATGGAAAAGGGTGGAGATTTCCTACCATTGTATGTTTCTCCAAAAGAGAGAGAGACAACAGAAAGAGGGTGGGCAGGGGAGGGGCAGAGAGAGGGAGATAGAATCCGAAGCAGGCTCCAGGCTCTGAGCTGTCGGCACAGAGCCTGACTCGGGGCTTGAACTCACAACTGGGAAATCATGACCTGAGCCGAAGCCGGACGCTCAACCGACTGAGCCCCCCAGGCGCCCCCAGAGCAACTTCATCAGGAGCCTGTTCCCGAACGGAGCAAAACTTCTCTCAAAGCCTCCCAGCCTCCACACGCTCTCTCATCTCTCACTGGCCAGAACTATGTCACATGTTGTTTCCTAAACCAATCACTGGCAAGACATGGAATTACCATCACTGGCTTGGACCAATCAGGTTTCACCCTTGGACCGAAGCTTCCTGAGAACACTATGGTTTTCGGATAACGGAACCCAAGAGGAGAAAGGTAGCTGGGCAGGTGAGCGGGCTCCCGGTTTAGCATAAACAAACAAGCAAAAAACATAAAAGTGAGCCATTAAATTTGAATTCAGATAAACAACAAATAACGTTTAGGATAAGTATATCCCGTGCAGTATTTGGGATATACTTATACTAAAAACTTATTTGCAGTTTCGAGGAAACTCAAACACACCCTGTAATTTCTCCAGCAGGCTTCGTGGGAGGTGGTAGTGTCTCTCGGAGTCGGGTCTTCCCCTGGCCCCCACCAACGAAGAGACTGTCACTGGCAGGAAGGAGCCCATCCACCTGGCGGAAGCAGAGTTCTTGAGGTTTTCTCCCCCGTAGCTGCTCATCCCTGCCCCCGTCCGCGCCAGATCTCAGCATAAATGATGCTGCTCTCATTGCTACTCAAGCTAGAAACCTGGGAATCACCTGGAGTCCTTTTTCCTCCGAATCTCCTCCCAATTCAATCTTTCTGTTTCAGCAGAGCCTCCGGCGATGGCCCTCAGAACATGCCTCGTCTCGCGGGATACTTTTGCTCTGCACTGTGCTCTCTTCTTCCGGTCCCAGCTCCAGGACCGCCTTCCAGAGGTCTGGCACTTGCCACCACTTTCCCCCAATTTCCATCCTCCAGAGAGCCGCAGTCTCCTCACATCTTATTTGTTGGTCTTCCCATTGTGAGGTGTGCAGCGTGCCTGCTGAGGACAGGCAGCCTGTGTTTTGCTTGTCACTGTAACCTCGGTGCCCAGCACTGATAGAAGCTCAATCAGTATTTCCTGAATAACCGAAGGCCAAGTGCTCACCCACGCTTACCCAGTCAGGACGGGCCATGTGATTTGCAGCGCGCAATGCAGAATGAGACTGCAGAGGTCCTAGGTCAGGAATTGTCAGGAATTTCGAGGCGACAACAGGAGGGCATTACACTGGGGTGCCTGGGGGGCTCAGTCGGTTAAGCATCTGATTCCTGATCTTGGCCCAGGTCATGATCTCACGGTTTGTGAGATTGAGCCCTGAGTTGGGCTCTGCACTAAGAGGGTGGAGCCTGCATGGGATTCTCTCTCTCCCTCTCTCTCTGCCTTCCCCCGTCCACTCTCACTCTCGCTCAAAATAAATAAACTTTAAAAAAGGGAAAGAGAGTGTGCATTAAACCAAGTGCAGTTTCCTTCTGAGCACAGGGCTCTGGGTGACCCCCTGGTGACATGATCTTATTAACTCTGATTACAGTATTACTTTATAACAACGACCAAAGAGTGATTTCTTTTTTTCAAATTGTTTAATGTTTATTTATTTTTGAGAGGGAGAGGTCGTGCAAGCAGAGGACAGGCAGAGAGAGAGGGGAACAGAGGATCCAAAGCAGGCTCTGTGCTGACAGCAGTGAGCACAACGTGGGCTTGAACTCACCAACGGTGAGATCACACCTGAGCCAAAGTCAAACACTCAACCAACTGAGCCACCCAGGTGCCCCCAGAGAGGAATTTCTTGATTAAATCTCTCACTTCCATCAATGCTCCCCAAACGCAGGCCTTGGCCCGCAGCAAACTAAGAAATATACAGAAAATGCAGCAAGGCTTTTCCAAAGCTACATTTATTTCTACGAGCTAAATAATATCTATTCTGCAATTGCTTTCCTTTTCTGTTTTTGCTGGGAAAATATCTTCTCTTTTCGGAAACAATGGTGTTGGTAGATGTGATTGCAAAATAGAAGGTTGGAATCACCCTCATCCCACAATGTGGGGTTCGCTTTGTAAATTGCCCTAGTCCCCCACCTCCAGCATTTCGGACCCCCATCCCCCGTGGGAGGCAGGCTGGGGGCTCCTTTGCAGGGTCCCTTTCAGCAGGGAAGTGACTGCTTTCCGTGGCCAGCAGAGGGGGCTGCAGGAATGCCAAATCCCCTAGGCTGGGTCCCTCCCCAGTGTGCAGGCTCTCTTCTGCCTCTCAGATGCGGGACTTACCATGGGGGAAACTGAGGAATTGCAGAAACTTACCTGCGCCCCATCCCTTTCTACACATTGCATTTGAATCCTCTTCTTGAGGTAAAGCCTCCTGGCTTTAACTCAGTGCTTTGCGGCTCTGGCTGCACCAGACACTTACCTGGAGAGCTTTCCAGAACAATTCGATTAAAATGCCCCAAACTTCTGATTCTGTTGGTTCCAGTGGAGCCCCCAGCCTGAGGCCTTTTTCCGTGTCCTGCTCTGTTCTCCCCCAGCTCTAGTTTGAGTGGGTTTAGAACTCCTGCCCTCAAAATATGGTGGGTCTGTATTTTTTTTAGACAGGGAGGAAGTGTTTTTGTGTGTGAGTGTTTGGGTGGGTTTTTTTTTTTTGAGGTTTTCTTGTTTGTTTTTGGTCTGGAACAACTGTCTTCATTTCATTTTTAGAGAAGGGCGGTTTTCAGCAGAGCGCCAAGGGAAGCTCCAGCCAGGGCAAGGGGATGAGGGTGGCTGGCATCCGGCCCCATGATTCTTGGGCACTTGAACCCAGGTCCCGGACCTCTGCAGGGTTTGCCCCTGATATCCTGTCCCGCCTGTGCCTTGAGCAGACCCGCCCTGGGAACTCTGCGGCCAGGGGTTCCGTCCCCCTACTTCCAGCCCCATCTACCCCCTCCCACCCCCCTGGGTTGCAGCTGCCCCTTTGGAGCAAGAGCATCGAGGAATCGGGCCGAGATGCCACCTTCTCCCTGGAGCTGGCACGGCCCCGCCTTTCCAAGCTCACGCGGCTCCGGCTCCCGGGGAAATGTGACGGCTTGTACAGACAGCGCGCGGAGGTGTTTCCTAATAATAATCTTTTCAACAAAAGGAATCATTCAACGTCTATGCGAGGCAAGAGAAGCCCCGGATGACTCTGGGGCGGTTCCTCCTTCTGGTCAGAATGAGTAATCCTGCTGAGAGATTACAGGCGATTTAGTAAGAACACCGACTCCAGGGTGAAAGTCCAAAATAAGGAACTATTTGGCGAGGAAGGTTGGGTTAGGTGGCCCTTTGGAGAGGTGTTTGCAGGAGGCGTGTGCAGAACCCCCCACTTCCTTTACTCGGAAACAAAGTATAAGGGCTGCCCTGTCTGCTCGCTTGGGGACCAGGAGGAGACAGGGGTCCCCGGGGCCCTGCCAGCTCAGGGCTGTGCCAAGCAGGCAGGAAATGCTTACCTGACTCTCCCTCCCTCACCTGAACTATGGGCCGATGTGCCCTGACAGGCCGGGAAACAGGACGCACCTCTGGGTCGCACACTCCCTCCTGCGTCAGTAAGAGAGACACGCAGTCTCGTGCCCGTGGAGGAGGCAGAAGGGGCCATGTCACCCCTGCTCACCCACTGCCCCTTCCCCCTGCTCCTCCTCCCCTTCCTCCTTCCTGAGAGCCGTTCCTTTTATAATCTTCTCGCAGAGCATTTGTGTCCTGGCATCAGCCTTACACTTCCAGCAGCCGGGACCGGCGCCACAGCACCAAGGAGGAGCCGGGCACCTTTTCTCCTGCGACGCGAGCCACCCAGGGGATGTCAGACTCGCGGGCTTTGCCCCACTGCTCTTTTAAAAAAATTCTTATTCTTGGGGCGCCTGGGTGGCTCAGTCGGTTGAGCGTCCGACTTCGGCTCAGGTCATGATCTCTGGGTTCGTGGGTTCGAGCCCTGCGTGGGGCTCTGTGCGGACAGCTAGCTCAGAGCCTGGAGCCTGTTTCTGATTCTGTGTCTCCCTCTGTCTCTGGCCTTCCCCACTCATGCTCTGTCTGTCTCTCTCTCTCTCTCCCTCAAAAACAAATAAACATTTAAAAAATTCTCATTCTTCTACTCATGCACAGAGTAGCCTAGTAAAACCCAGGGACGTATCAAAGAGACACCGGCGGTGGGATGACGCCTGTCCTGTGAAAGTATTGGTCCTAATACGGAAAATGAATAATGACTCAAGGGTAAAGCAAAACTGAGATGGAGTAGGCATGTCTCTCCAGCCCCCAGAAGGTGGCTCTGAGGCTTCAGAAAATTCACTCTTCAGAGCCCCGTACGGCTCTGTAAACACCCGTTGCTATTAAGTAATAAAAGTAATAAATACGGAAATGAGAATATATTTAAATCAATCACAAGTGAAGCCTGGTTTATTCCGAGTCTCCAAGTAGTAAAAATTGGTTCCGATATAATTTAGCCCACATCAGAAGTCAGGCTCGAAGTGAGGATTGCAGGGAGGATGCAAATTACATTTTTAAAGATTGGTGTATAATTATAGGCTTAATTAATTACACGAGGGATTTGTTCTCTAAAAGGAGTCTAAGACGTGTCCTATTTCGCACCAGAGAGATCGCCGATAGGAAGGAACACGGTCGTCGGACCCTTGATTTCGGCTCGGGTCATGATCCCAGGGTCTGGGGTCGAGCCCCAAGTCAGGCTCTGCACTGAGCGTGAAGCCTGCTTGGGATTCTCTCTCCCTCTCTCCTTCCGTCCCTCTCCCCTGCTTGTGTTCTCTCTCTCCCTAAAAAAAAAAAAAAAAGAAAAAAAAGTAGTTCTGTTTTATTTAATTTTTAAAAATTTTTTTTAAATTTATTTTTGAAAGACAGAGCATGAGCAGGGGAGGGTCAGAGAGAGAGGGAGACACAGAATCTGAAGCAGGCTCCAGGCTCTGAGCTGTCAGCACAGAGCCCTACACGGGGCTCGAATTCACGAACTGTGAGATCATGATCTGAGCCGAAGCTAGACGCTTAACTGACTGAGCTCCCCAGGCGCCCCTTGTTCAGCTCTGTTTTTAAGCAAAAAGTGCTTTACACTACCTTGTTCCTCGTGCCATGAACTTGAGGCATGGTGCGGACTGGTGTTTATCGCTCAGGCTGGGTCTTGAACAAAGATTGTTTAAAAAAAAAATCTCTCAAGTGAGATTCTGCCGTGATGTTAGTTTCCCTTCGGGAGCAAGGCTCCTGCCCCTTTATGGCTTGCAGTTTTTCTGCAGGTTGGGATGATTCTGAGAGAATCAGGCTTCCTGGGCACGAGGGCCTGCTCTCAGCCTCCCGGGAACACCCCTACGCCCTTGAACTTGGGTGGGAGTTCCAGGCCCCCCCGCTCTGGGCTGGCAAGGACGCGACGCCTGTCGAGGAGAGCCGAGGTAGAGACCAGTGACCCACTCATCCCAGTTTAAAGCGGAAAGCCCCATATCCGGGGAATCCCCCGAATCCCGGGCAGACGGGGACAGCTGGGTGCAGAAGAGCCTGCAATCCCTTCTCGGGAGCTCACGCGATGACACAAGAGGCCAAGTCCACGGCTGGAGCGCACACCCCGGGCAGGGCGGCCCGTGACCCTCCGCGGAGGGTTCGCCGCTGCCTTGGCGCTGCCCGGAAGCGGATACCAAGAAGCGTCTTTATTCCTAATGCACTGTGTGCGCTAACAACAGAATGGTTACATTTGCACTTGGCATTTAGCTGGTGATGAAACGGCAAGAGACGCTGGTGCGGTGCCGGATACATCGTTGGCCTTGGCTGGGAACGGCCAGAGAGAGCCAGAGCGAGGCCTAGAACCCCTTTCTCCGAATCCAGCTTCGGGGTGTAATGCGAGCCTGGAGATCCGGGACCCCGGGTTTGCAGCCTGGCGCATCCCCAAAGGAATCCACCCAGAATGTGGGAAGAGGCTCGGTCTCTGCAGGAAGGCAGGCTGGGACCTGATGGGGTTTTGCCTTCCCCCGAGGCGCACACACAGCCATGTGGTGTCCCCCCACCCCCAGCGCACCCCCTCTCCACTCGGCTGGGCCCCAGCGCATCTGGGCCCCAGCGCATCTGGAGGTGGGGAGACCTGGAAACCCGGGGGCTTGCAGCTGAGACGAGGCCGAAGCAGAGGGCCATGGCGCCCTGCTCACCACGCTCTGTGGCTCGGGCTCCCGTTCTCCGAGACGGCCCCAGGACCCTCCCCGGGGCGCCACCGCGAGCACACGAGGCCACAAACACCGCCCGTCACTCCTCCCCTGCCCCCTAGTCACTGCGATACACGCTTCATTAGATCGTCCTGTGCAATGGGGTTCTGCATTTTCTGGTCTATAATCAGAGAATAAGGGGCGCCTGGGGGGCTCAGTCCGGTAAGCGTCGGACTTCAGCTCAGGTCATGATCTCACGGTTCGTGGGTTCGAGCCCCACGTGGGGATCCCTGCTGACAGCTCAGAGCCTGGAGCCTGTTTCAGATTCTGTATCTCTCTCTCTCTCTCTGACCCTCCCCTGCTCGCGCTGTCTCTCTCTGTCTCTCAAAAATAAATTAAAAAACATTTAAAAATTTTTTAAAAATTCAGAGAATAAAAACTTAACAGCCTCCCTGGGGTCAAACCATGCCACACATGGTTAAAGAATATTTTTAAAATATAGTTGCAAATTTAACATTTAAATATTAGGGATTTTTTGAATTTTTATTTGTTAATGTTTATTTATATTTGAGAGAGAGAAAGACAGAGCATGAGTGGGGGAGGGCAGAGAGAGGCGGACACAGAATCTGAAGCAGGATCCAAGCTCTGAGCTGTCGGCACAGAGCCCAACGCAAAGCTTGAACCCACGGACCGTGAGATCATGACCTGAGCCGAAGTCGGATGCTCAACCAACTGAGCCCCCCAGGTGCCCCCACAATCTAGATTTCTTCATGCTTCTTAGAAGAAAACCAGGGGCACCTGGGGGGCTCAGTCGGTTAAGCATCCGGCTTCGGCTCAGGTCATGATCTCATGGTTCGTGGGTTCGAGCCCCGCTTCAGGCTCTGTGCTGACAGCTTGCTCAGAGCCTGGAGCCTGCTTCACATTCTGTATCTCCCTCTCTCTCTGATCCTCCCCTATTCCTGCTGTCTCTCTCTGTCTCTCAAAAATAAATAAAGAACATTAAAAAAATTAAAAAAAAAGAAGAAAACCAGAAACTGGGAGCAATAGACAGAGTTCCATCAATCAGCCAGAACCGAACGGCAGACGCCTCCCGGAGACGGGGCCAGGTGCTCCTGTTTGCCACAGTCCCCTCCCTACTGCCGGCAGCCCCTCCACCACCAGGGAGCAGAGACTGAATTTTAATCCGTTCCCCTACGTCTGGGGGCCACGTGGCTCCAGACTGCACTGCATCATGTGACTGACTGGGACGCTGGGTGCCCACCCCGTATCAGCTCTGCTTCTTTCCTTCCCTGCCCGCTTCCCTCTCCTTTCCTTTCTCCTTTCTTCTTAGGAGCACCCTGCTTTTATACTGAGTGGTCATGTGCCCAGCGAAATGACTTTAGTTCTGGATGCCCTGCAGGTAGAACTGGCCCGTGAGACGTAAGGGAAAGTCATCACACGGGGCTGCTCAGTTGGCTTCTTAAAGGCGGGCAGACTCAGCTAAGAAGTGTCCCTTTTCTCAGTGCAACCCCCTTGCTCCTTTCTCCAGCCTAGAATAAGTCACGATGGCTGGAGCTCCAGCAGCCATCTTAGACCATGAGGAGAGGTCAGGTTGGAAGTCTCATGCCAAGAATGAAAAGCAGAGAACCAGAAGGAGCCTGGTTCCCACTGACCAGGTGTCACCTGGCCGTCCTGGCCTGCTGTCACCAGGACTTTTAGATAAAAAGGAAACAGACCTACCTTACTTAGGTTATTTATTTGCATTCTCTGTTATAAGTAACCAAATGTAATTCTAACAGTGTCCTGTTTTTATCTTTATTTTCCTTCCTCATGGAAATGCATTGCAATATACCTTCAGATGTTCACATGGTTTCCATCTTGGCAGTTTGGATTTGGCCATCCAAAAGTCAATTTAGACACCTGTGGGCGCCTGGGTGGCTCAGTCGGTTGGGCGTCCAGCTTCGGCTCAGGTCATGATCTCACGATGGTGGGTTCAAGCCCCGCGCCGGGCTCTGTGCTGACAGCTCGGAGCCTGGAGCCTGCTTCCGATTCTGTATCTCCCTCTCTCTCTGACCCTCCCCTGCTCACGCTGTCTCTCTCTGTCTCTCAAAAATAAATAAAAATTAAAATAAATAAATAAATAAAAGTCAATTTAGACACCCGTGCCCGGGAACTACCAGTGCTGGGCATCTATTAGTCTCCAAAGACATCTTAGCGTGATCATTTTCATTCCACCAAGCAAATGAAATAAAATGGAAATATTCTCTACTTTTAAGAGCTCTAGATTATTAGAGTTCTAGAACTTAGAGCCTCAGGGTTCTGGTGCTTTCTATTAGCATACATACATACTCCACCCTTTTTCTTAGGGTTCTAGAACCTTCCTTACACAGACCAGAACTTAAGGTTTTACCCTTAGACTTGAGTAATCCAAACAGTGATTGAAGGGTGAATTTTTCATTTGGGGCCAGGGACATATTTTTCTTTAAGGTCTTGGAAAATTTAGTTCCTGATTTGAGAAACGTTTGCTTAGTCTCTTTGAAGAGCAGTGTCCAACAGAACTTTCCGTGATGACGGAGACATTGTGCATTTGGTCGTCTAGCGCGCTGTTGAGCTCTTGGAATGTGGCCAGTGTCACCAAGGAATGGAATTCTAACTTGTATCAAATTTTTAACTAGGTTACATTTAAATCGCCACCTGTGTCTCACGGCAGCCTTACCGGATAATTCAGCTTTGCTTCTTTTCTGTAGGGGATTAAAAGCTCCCTTCAGACATGAACAGACACTTCTCCAAAGAGGACATCCAGATCGGCAGCAGACACATGAAAAGACGCCTGACGTCACTCCTCATCAGGGAAAGGCAAATCAAAACTACACTGAGATACCACCTCACACTGGTCAGAGTGGCTAAAATGAACAAACCAGGAGACCATAGATGCTGGCGAGGATGTGGAGAGACGGGCCCCCTCCTGCACTGTTGGTGGGAATGTAAACTGGTGCAGCTGCTCTGGAAAACAGTGTGGAGGCTGCTCAAAAAATGAAAAATAGGACTCCCCTAGGACCCAGCAATAGCACTGCTGGGGATCTACCCAAGGGATACAGGAGTGCTGATGCATAGGAGCACATGGACCCCAATGTTCATAGCGGCACTTTCTACAATAGCCAAAACGTGGAAAGAGCCTAAATGTCCATCAACTGATGAGTGGATCAAGAAGATGTGGCTTATATATACAATGGAATACTACTTGGCCATGAGAAAGAATGAAATCCTGCCATTTGCAGCATCGTGGATGGAACTGGAGGGTATTGTGCTAAGTGAAATAAGTCAGTCAGAGAAAGACAGATACCATGTTTTCACTCATATGTGGATCTTGAGTAACTTAACAGAAGACCATGGGAGAGGGGAAGGGGAAAAATAGTTTCAAGCAGAGAGGGAGGGAGGCAAACCATAAGAAACTCTTAAATACAGAGAACAAACGGTGGGAGGGTGGGGGTGGGGGAGAAGGGGAAATGGGCGATGGGCATGGAGGCGGGCACTTGTTGGGATGAGCCCTGGGTGTTGGATGTAAGTGATGATTCCCGAGAATCTACCCCCAAAACCAAGAGCACACTATATATACACACTGTATGGTAGCTAACTTGACAATAATATTTTTAAAAACTTCCCTTCAGGATCCAAAAAAGGAGAGATTCCTGCCCTCGATCTTCATCCCTCCTTTCCTCCTGGACTTGAACTTTGCTTTGATCCATCCAGTGCCAGCAAATCCAGTTTGGAGGCCCGGCTCTCTCCTTACGCACTGTGTCCTTGGGGCAGCCTCCTTCCCATCCTGAGCCTGGGTCCCCTCCACGCACGGCCTCCCAGAGCTGTCCAGAGGACTGTATAGAATGACACGTCATGTGCACATGACAATTGGGCAATGAATCGTTGCTCAAAAAGGTAACAGTAGCTCTCTCCCTGCTCTGATTTCCCATTATTCACATTCACGCTGATCTCTCCTCCACCCAGTCAGCTCCTGGAGGGCACAGTTTGGATGCTGCTTTGAACTGGCCTGGTGCTGGGCACCGTGGAGAGTCCAAAAAAGTCAAGAGCCTGGAATCGTGGCTGAAAGGAATCAGTCACTCGTGTCCTGATAGGATGTACGGCGGTGGCTCGAGGTGGACCTCGGAACCAGGAAGTAGGTCAGAATTAACCCGTCTGTCACCTGTGCTCAAGGTCACAGGTGGCGTCCCTGACCCTAGCAGTTCCAAGGCAGGCCCGATGCTGTCAGAAACTGCTCGAAAGGAGTTTGTAATGGGATGATCCTTTTTGAACTCTGTCACCTTCTGAGTTAACCCTCCCTAAATTTTAGGGTGAAGCCGTATCCCTGGGGCCATCTTTACTTCTGACACGGGCGTTCTGATCTGGTGTCTTCAACGCAAAGGCCGTCAGAGGATTCGGAGAGGGACAGCTCTGACGGATGAAATTTCACGGACAAAATGACACCTGGTGAGCAGTGTTTGGGGGTGTGCTGCATGCCAGACCCCGGGCTAAGTGCTTTTTCTGATGTGACGTTTTCAAAACACCCTTATGAAATAGGCTCTATAATCATGCCCATTGTACACAGGGAGAAACTGAGGTTCACAAAGGTTAAATAAACAGTCTACGTTCACACAGCTCAGCAGGGCCAGGATTCAAATCCAGGCTCCAAAGTCCCCTCCTTCACGGCTGTGGGACAGTTTCCCGGCCACAGACGTTCCACACTCTGGAGGGTCACAGTAAGAAAGCAGTGACCTTTTTTATATTTTTGGATTATTCCCCAAGTTAAAAAAAAATTTCAAATAGGCCTTTCCTGGAAACAGGACTGGCAGGGGAAATAGTGGACACCCCGTGAAATTCAAATTTCAGATAAGCAACAAGTAATTCTTTTATTTTTCATGTTTTATTTATTTTTGAGAGAGAGAGACAGACAGAGAGAGAGAGACAGCGTGAGCAAGGGAGGGTCAGAGAGAGAGGGAGACATAGAATCTGAAGCAGGCTCCAGGCTCCGAGCTGTCAGCACAGAGCCTGACGCGGGGCTTGAACCCACAAACCCTGAGATCATGACCTGAGCCAAAGTCAGACGCTGAACCAACTGAGCCACCCAGGCACCTCAACAAGTAATTCTTTAGTAGAAGTGTGTCCCATGTGTATTTCGGACATCCTCATAGAAATATTAAAAGATTTGTTGTTTATCTCAAGTTCAGATTTACCTGGGTGGCCTGTTTTCCCTGATCGACCCGTGGGTCCCAGCGGGCCAGCCTGGGCCCCCCACACCCCGGGAGGGCCGTCCCCTGTCTCCGGGGTCCTGCGCTGCTGTGAGCTGCAGGCTGTCCTCAAGGTGGACCCTCAGGCCTGAGGAAAGGGAAAACTAGGTCTCCAGGGACCCTGAGCTACACGGTGCTTATTAGTTTATTAATTAAACCGCGCGGGCGGCGGCGGCGCTCCGCCGGCCCTCACTTGCAGCTGGCTGCCGGAATTGACAGGAGCGCCGGAGGGGACGGCAGGGTGGGGCCCACTCTTCTCATTTGCTGCCAAGATTCGGGGCTACCAGTTACTGCCGTCAATCTTTCGCTTAATCATTTAGCAGTTGTAAAGGACTCATTAAAAATGCCGAGGTTTATTGGAAACACCACCCGCCCGGCCGGAGGCGGGCCAGATGGGGAACTCTTGTAGGCACTTGTCCTCCGGGGGGCCCCCCACGAAACTGCTGACTGTAATTACACCCCTACGGTTTGGGAAGGGGAGTGGGGCGGGGGTGGGGGGAGGAGGGGAGGAGACCCTGAAACTCCAGCAGCCCAGGCCTTGTGTGGAGCCCCTGCCCACCTGGATCCTGGCACCACCCGCCCGGGGCTCAGCTGCCCACTGCCCCCTGCCCCTCGCCCCTCCTTTCTCCCTCTGGGAGTATGCCCGGTCTGGATATTCTCACAACCAGAAAGAATATCAAAGCAAAGGAGATCCAGGGGTGCCTGGGTGGCTCAGGTCATGATCTCACTGGTGAGTTCGAGCCCCCATCGGGCTCTGTGCTGACAGCTCAGAGCCTGGAGCTGCTTCCGATTCTGTGTCTCCCTCTCTCTCTGATCTCCCCTGCTCATGCTCTGTCTCTCTCTGTCTGGAAATTAAAACAAGATTTAAAAAAAACCTTAAAAAATAAATAAAAACAAAGAAGATTCTTTAAGCAACCCTGTCTTCACTGTCTGCGGGTCCTTTAAGCCTCCGTGCACAGACCTGTTCCCCAAACTGCCCCTGGGAGCCTGTGCGTGGCCCGTTGAGGTGCTGGGTCCTTCTCTGGACATCCAGGTGACAGGCAGAGAGGGGGACACAGTGGCCAAAAGGCTGCCAGCTTCACTCCTCTTACAGGAGATGGATGGAGTTCCCAACACATGATGTTTTCTTTAAATTATAATTCTGGCATTTTTATCTGATTGTCTCCTAAACTTCCCTCAACCCCTTTTAACCTTCCTTCCTTCCTTCCTTCCTTCCTTTCTTCCTTTCTTCCTTCCTTTCTTTCTTTCTCTTTCTTTCTTTCTTTCTTTCTTTCTTTCTTTCTTTCTTTCTTTCTTTCTTTCTTTCTTTCTTTCTTTCTTTCTTCCTTTCTTCCTTTCTTCCTTTCTTCCTTTCTTCCTTTCTTTCTTCCCTTCTTCCCTTCTTCCCTTCTTCCTTCCCTCCTTCTCTTTCTCTTTCTTTCTTTCTCTTCCTCTTTCTCTCTTTCTCTCTCTTCCTTCCTATCTTCCTTCCTTCCTTCCTCTCTCTCTCTCTCTCTCTTTCTTTCTTTCGTTCTTTCCCTGGCTGTTTCTTCAGGGTGGTCCCTCAGTTGCGGAGTTACTGGGTGGGAAGGTGAGAACACAGACTGGACTGGGAGGGACTCCGGACCATCACAAGTCTCCCAGGACACCAGGCGTCGCCCAGCACCTGGGTGTTCCTTCTGCGGCCACCCTCACCCCTGCTGTCCGTCCCCAAGCCGCAGCGAGGGGGCGCTGCTGAGACCGCCCTGTTCCCGCCCCTCTGGAACCCCCTTAGCGGAGTGCCTCCTGCTCAGAGTGACTCCGAGGTCCTCGGAGACCTCTAGGGCCATCGGGCAGCCCCTCTCTGCTCCTGTGACCCGGAGGAATCCCAAGATCGCACGGGTATCATTTTACAAACACCTTTGGAGTATCCAAATGGGATGTCGCCCCTTGTGTTTTCTTCCTGTTTTGAGAACTGTTTTGAAATGGGTTTTGAGAGGGGCGCCTGCGGGGCTCAGTCGGTTAAGTGTCCGACTTCGGCTTGGGTCATGATCTCTCGGTTCACGGGTTCGAGCCCCGAGTCGGGCTTTGTGCTGACAGCTCGGAGCCTGGAGCTGCTTCGGATTTTGTGTACCCCTCCTCCTCCCCAACTCATGCTCTCTCGCTCTCTTTGTCTCTCAAAAATGAGTAAACATTAAAAAATACTTAAGAAATGGATTTTGAGAAAATTCTTCCTTACTTACTCAAAATTTCTTACATAGAGAGTGACAATGAAGAACTTGAAAAAACCAACAAAATCTCAGCTCAGGACTCGTGTGTTGTCCCGCTAAGCATAAAAGCTGACACGGACTAGGTGCATTTCCAGAAGTTCAAGGTGTGTGTTTGTGTTTTAAACTGACAACGTTCTGTTAGAAAATCTTAGACAAAACTTAGTAATATACCCATAATCCTTTGGATTTTGTCCTCCTTATCACAATTATAGAGTATTTAAATGTAACACTTTTTTTTTTCACCAGGCACCATGCGGACGCCATAAGCCTGTGTGGTGGCCCCGATGGCGTGTCTAAATATTGTCATTTTCTGTACGTGCTTGTTTGGCAACCAGGGATAGAGCTGCCATAGAGAGCAGAGGTGAGGCCCCTGCCGCCCGGCCCTAGCCCGACACTCGCTAAGTGCTAGAAGGTGGAAGCGAGGGTCTGTGCTCAGGCTTTCCTGCAGCTTGCGACAAACATGGTCCTCCAGGTTCTGGACCCGAGTTGAGCGCCCCTGGATTCAAAACGGAGGAACCGAGGAGCGCTCAGGGTGTGCCGGGCTCTGTGCTCAGACCGTGGGCCCCGGTGAGCGGCGTGCACGCCGTCGGCACACACGCACGGAGGGCTGCCTTGCATCCAGCGCCGTTCTAGGCGCCGGGGACGCTGCAGTGAAAAACCCCAAGTGCCTGTGCCGTCACACTCACACGGCGAAGATCATGACAACGGGGCAGGCCGGGGACAAGCGCCGTATATACTTGACCCACTTACGTCCATGTCAGCCCTCTACCGTCGGTAGCGGTGATTACCAGAGAGGTTAAGTGACTCACCCAAGGTCACACAGCAGGACCCGGGCTTACTCAGGGATGGGAATGAAGGCGGTATCAGGCTTGGGAACAGTGTCTGGTGAGGGAGGAGCCCTTGGAAAGAAAGTCCCAGGTGCTCTGAACTGGGGGTCCAGGCCAGGAAGGGCAGGGTGCTGCGTGCTGGGGCAGGAGCCCCCCGGCCGGCAGCCTCAGCCCCGCGATCCCCTTTCATCCCGGGGAACCCGGCATTGCTCGCGCGAGATAAAAATCAGCCGCTCGACCCAATCCAAATGGCAACTGGTTGAAATCCTGGGACTGCAGCGGGGGCTCGTAGGCCGGGCTGCGGTGACGCGCCCATCAGGAGCGGAGGGGGGCGGGGACCCTGAGTGCTGGGAGGACAGCCCAGGAGGGGTTTGCAATGGCGGGCAAGTTGTGTCTCTCTGGGAACGGACTCCAGTGTCCCCGGAAAAATCTTCCGGCAACCCGGCGCTGTCCCTATTTTCGTGTTCAGCACTGACGGCGCGCCCTGTGGCCGTCGTGCCCCAGGCTGTGCCGGCCGCTGCGAAAGGTGACACAGGTTCCAGGCGAAGCGACCGACCTTCCAGCCAGCCACCCCTCGTGCACAGGACGTGACTGGATTCAAGACAGGGATTCCTAACCCGGTTCCCCGGCCTCCCCGCCCCCACCCCACCCCGGGAGTTCCAACTAGCTCAACGTGCATCGACGTAATTTTAGCAGAAGATTCATATTTTATGAATTTTAACTTTAAAATCGTTGCATTCTCTGAAGACTCAGGTGTCTGAAGAATCTGTCCTCAGGCCACAGTCAGAGTTTGGGCACGGATTCGTGGGTAAGCACACTCAGTGAGCGGTAGGTGTGCAATGGAGAAAAGCTAGAAGCAACCTACCTGCCCAGCCGTGGGGGATGGTCAGATGAGGGCAAAACCACGGAAAGGAATGAGGGGTTGTGCAATCCCAGAGAAATTGTTTTCCAGGAGACCAAACTGACATGAGAAAATTCTCATGGCTTGAAGTGAAATGATTTAAAACTGCGTTCCAAATAGTAAATAATGGAAGGAGTTTATATAATTACATCTCAATGTGTCGATGTGTGTGCATGGGCATATTAGAGAATGTAAGGAAATAATCCTGAAAGAGCGACTTTCTGGGGAGTGGAATTTTTATTTTCTTTGTTATCTCTTTAATTTTCAAATTTTCTACTTTCATAATATTTGACTTCAAATCATAATCAGGAGCAAAAATGTTATCTTAAAAGAGGGGGTGTCTCTTTGAGTGGTTGGGATCTGTTTTTTCCTTTCTCTTTTTATTGCCCTGAATTTCCAACAGGAACATACTATTCTTTTTTAAAAAAATTTTTTAATGTTTTTTATTTTATTTTTGAGAGCCTAATGCGGGGCTCGAACCCACGAACGTGAGATCTGACCTGAGCCGAAGCCGGACGCTTAACCGACTGAGCCACTCAGGCGCCCCCATACTATTCTTATAAAGGGGAGATGTAGTATTGATTTTATAGACTGGGAAAAGGAGGGGATGTACATGAAATGAAGTAACATGAAAGCAACCCAGCTTCAGAGAAGGGAGAAATTAGCGGGAGGGGAAAATGGCGGGCATCCGTGGATTGATTTTGGAACCATGGCCATGGTCGTAACTCCAAGCTCCTGAAAGATATTAAAACACAAAGCACATAGAACGAAATGCCAGCTAGAAGAAAAGATTACCCTTCTCTGATCTTCAAAAGCACGAAACAAGAGTTTGTTTCTTGCTAAATAAGTTTCCCTTTCCTCCCCCTTCCCCTCCCCCCGCTATAGTTTGAAACCGAAACAAGGTACAATTTTTCTCAAGGCATCCTAGCATTCTACCAACGTCTTCCCAAAGCCCGTTTCCCATCTGGATTGTTTCACCTCACTGGTCTTCCTCTGGGTGCTTGGCTATGACCTTACCCCCACAGAAGCCCCCTCCAGGCCCCTGACGTGCTCCTGAAGCAAAGATGCCCATGATCGGCATTTCCTCCATCATCTCTCAGAGCAACATTCTGATGAAGGGACTAGTCTTATCCCCATTTTATAGACTGGCAAACTGAGGCTCAGATAAAGGAACTGGTGTAAGCCCCCCCCAGCCAGGAAGTGATGGAGCCAATATTCAGACGTCAGTCTATGTTCTTCCAAACCTTTATGGAATCTGGCAAGTGGTGGTGGAGCCCTGGGTTGCACGAAAGCCCCCGGTGGGCATTTACCTGGAAGCCAGGTAAAACCTCTGATGTTAGGTGGCAAGCGGTGCACAGTGTATTTAGCTTGGCTGATGGGTGGGAAAGGAAGATCACGGAGCAGTGTGCATGCCCAGCGCCCCAGGTGAGTCTTCCAGGAGAGCCGAAGCCTTGGAGTCTCGGGGCGTCTCTGAAACAGGGGCTGTGTCAACAACCTTGCAGGTGCCTGGCAGGTGAGGAGGGCTCAGCAGGAGAAGGGGACGGAACATGTCTCTTCTCCCGGCTGGGGGTTGGCCGGGCGGAAAAGCTGTAAATCAAGCGATTGCAACACGGGGGCTGTCTGAAATGCAGCCCAGACATAAACAGCCAGTCAGTGATTTTTCTGTTTCTTCTTCTGAAACTAATCCGTTCAGTGAGTCACTTTGGAGGAGCTGAGGCCATTCCCCTGGAAGTGACGGTACGTTGAGTAATCTTATCAATGGGCACATCTCAAAGGTGACTCCCAGCCTCCAGAAGATTGCAAGGAACCCAGTCATGGCCCAACCAGCCTTGGGCTCCAAGGGGTCCGAACCCAGTGGCTGTGGGAGGATTGCCAGATGAAACACAACACAGATTTGTCCTGAAAAAGTATTTGTTGTTTTATCTGAAATTCAAATGTAATTGGCATCCTGTCCTGTGTCTTATCTACAGCCCTACCCATACATCATTCTTGGTTTTTGAGCAAAAGTAACCATGCCTGGCTGACCTCAGCTCTCTAGAACTTCCCAACTGAAACTTGACCCTGTCAAGGTCTTGTTTAAAATACTAACCAGGGGTGCCTCGTGGCTCAGTCGGTTGAGCCTCCGACTTCAGCTCAGGTCATGATCTCACGGTTCGTGGGTTCGAGCCCCACATCGGCTCTGTGCTGACAGCTCAGAGCCTGGAGCCTGTCTTCGGATTCTGTGTCTCCCTCTCTCTCTCTGCTCCCCCCTGCTGCTCACACTCTGTCTCTCAAAAATTAACATACATTAAAAAAAGAAAAAATAGGGGCACCTGGGTGGCTCAGTCAGCTAAGCCTCCAACTTCGGCTCAGCTCAGATCTCACGTTTGTGGGTTCAAGCCCCGCATCAGGTTCTGTGCTGACAGCTAGCTCAGAGCCTGGAGCCTGTTTCTGGTTCTGTGTCTCCTTCTCTCTCTGCCCCTCCCCCTCTCATGTTCTGTCTCTCTCTGTATCAAAAATAAATAAAACGTTAAAAATAAATAAATAAATAAAATACTAACCATTTCCGGGGCGCCTGGATGGCTCCATTGGTTAAGTGTGTCTAGCGGCTGATCTCAGCTCCCAACATGATTTCACAGTTTGTGAGTTCAAGCCTTGCTTGGGGCTCTGCACTGACAGTGTGGAGCCTGCTTGGGATTCTCTCTCTCTCTCTCTCTCTCTCTCTGCCCATCCCTGCTTGTGCATGTAAGCTCTCTTTCTCAAAATAAATATTAAGAAAATGTACCAACCATTCCTTATCACTCTTAGCAATGGCTTGCAAACTCCAAGAATGCATCAGATACCCTGGGGGGCTGTGGACCCCACCACCATTTTCCTATTCAGGAGGTCTGGGTGGGACCCCAGATTTTGCATTTCTAACAAGTCCCAAGAGGCTTGTCCTGGGTCCATACTTTGAGATCTGTGTTCTTTGGTTACAGACTAACCCTCCAACCTTCTCCACAGCCGTTCCCTGCACACTCTCACGGTCAAGGCTCTGCCGGCCCCTCACAACTCTTCCTTGCTCCCCTGGCTCCCTGGCCTCCCTGCAGTTCCTCAAGGGAGCTCCTCTCTAGTCCCCACAGGACCTTTGCACATGCTGTGCCCAGCCCTGCCCTTTGCCCCACCCCACCCATTTCACTCTAGGAGGGGACGTATTATAATTACTCCCATTTTACAAATGTAGAGACTGAGGTTTGGAGGATCTGAGTCAAACTGAGAAGAAGAGGCAGAATCAGGGACTTCAAATCTCATCTGCATGTTTCTTTTCTGCCTTCCCTCTACCTCCCCAGAATGGATGGATGAACGTCTATTTTGAGCCTTTCTTGAAGGTTGGTTTTTGTAAGATTGTTACTCGAAAGCCACATATTTGCCATCAAACCAATTCCGTGCTTCGGGATTTGGGAATCATGTTCAAGTTCACCCTTTGGGCACCCTTCAAGATCCAGTAGACTTAGCTCACATCCCCTTTCGCTGTCTCCACTCTTGTCTGAACTCCATGGCTGGTCCCGCTCCCAGACTGCCCCCATAATCACTCCGAAGTCCACAGTGCCCTGACACTTAACGTTGCCATGGCGACCGGAAGCTTGTTCTCTGAATCCTTTCCTATTGGTAGGATGACACCAACTTCCTGTCTTCTTTCAGAAAAGAATCTCAGCTCTTGGCATCTGCCAGGGAGGTGGGGCCAGGACTTGGGTCAAGTGGGTGAATGGGGCCCAGGGGGTTGAGCTGGGAAGCCCAACAGGCATACTCAGTCCGTGTGCTCATCTTCCGTGGGTTTTCCTGGTTCTCTGAAGCTCCGGTATTACATTCCTGCTTTCTAGCTCATTCATTCATTCATTCATTCATTCAGCGTGCATGCTGAGTGTGCCAGGCATAGTTCCGGGGCCCCGTGGTGACAGAAACAGATGTGGCCTCTGGCCCAGCCACTTACCATCCATTGAGACACAGCCAACCGATTGGACTGTGCTCAGGGCCACCGAGAAGGACAGAGCGCTGTGGGGTGGGGGTGGGGGGCTGCCCAAGTCACCGCGGGGCTGGCGGGCTCCAGAGAAGCAAGGCATGAGCCACAATCAGAATTCAGGTCATGGTGACCCAAGTGAACGAGGGGCAGAGACATTCCAACGAGCTCCTTGAACAAACCAAGCCCCTTCCAGCCCTGGGACAACAAAACCCTAGCTGCCCCGTCTCCCCACGGTGCTCCTTCTTGCTGCTGAGCGACCAGCAGCGAGGCCCCCTCCCCAACCGCCCCATCCAAAGTCATTTCAGGCCGTCTCTGTGTAGTTACCGGGCACCTTCTCTGTGCCGGGCACTCGGGAGTCCTGGCTGACCCGTGCTGTCGCATCTCCCTGCACCTCCCACCCCATCTCTGTCGGGGCGTCTCAGCTCTCCCCTCCTGTCCCCACCACACTGCAAGCTCCGGAAAGTGAGGGGTCTCCTCTGTCTTGTCCCTGAGGCATCCTCAGGGTGTGACACACAGCGGGAGCTCAGGAATGAATGAATGAATGAATGAATGAATGAATGAATGAATGACCCGCCAAAGCACCGGTTCTCAATCAGGAGGAATTTGCCCCCCGGAAAAACTGGACATTTGGACAAGTCTGGAGGCATTTCTGACTCATCCTGGCCGGCAGGTGCAGCTGACATCCCGCGGTAGAGGCCAGGAAAGCTGTTACCCCTCCCCGAATGCGCGGGACGGTCCCCACACCAGAGAACAGCCTAGGCTCCAGCATCGGCAGGGGCAGTATTGAGAAACAGCCTCAGAGCCTATTGTTGGGCCTTTTGAACCTGGGATGGGGGAGGGGCGGTTACAGGCTAAAGCTGGGTGTTATTTCAGGCTTTCACGGGGGCAGGGTCCTGCCCTGCAGGGAGCCTTGAGTGGCTGCAGGGCAGGTGACCCTCCATGGCGGTGGGTGCAGGGAGCGTGCAGGGGGCCTCACCTGGCTCCTGTCTAGAGCTGCAGCCAATAATTCCATGTCCCTGGGGCTTCCTCCGGAGCCCGCGGGCCTTTGTGCCCTAGCTCCCACCGTCCCACGCCGGGTCGGCCCTCCTGGTGATTATTTTACACTTTATTTTAATTTTTATTTCTTGCGTTTTGTTGGATTCATTTGTTCTTTCGGCAAAAACTGTATTGAGTATCTATCATGTATTAGACGCTGTGCAAATTGTTGGGGACACAATGACCCTGTCTCACCCCCCATGGTCGGCACCACGTGGTGGGGAACACATCCTGATGGCCGTGTGCGCAACGACACTGTAAATGCACTGATGGTGTATGACACATAAGAGGCGCATGCGGTCCTGGGAGGGGGTCTGACCCAGGTGGGGCGCTTGGGGAGGAAGTGAAGGTGGAGTCAGGTGGTAAATGCCTTCCGGGTGGAGCCGATGGCCGCACAGGAGGAGCAGGTTCCTTAGAAGGCACAGGTCAAGGTGTTCAAATCTCTACGGGGGAAGGATCCGCTTCAAAGCTCACTCAGGGTTTATGGGCAGGATTTGGTTCCTCGTGGGTTGTTGGGCTGAGCTCATCAGATTCCTTCCGGGTGTTGGCTGGAAACTGGCCTCCTTTCCCATCATGGCCGCTGGCTTTCTCAAAGTCTTCAAGGTGAGAGCCTGCCAGGGAGACGGACAGCACAATTTTTGTAACCTAATCACAGAAGTGACATCCTGTCGCCTTTGCCGTTGGAAGGAAGTGTGTCACCAGGCCGGCCCACGCTCACAGGGGCGCTCGCACAAGACCTGAGGACCAGGAGGTGGGAGCCATTGGGCGCCATCTTGGAATATGCCTTCCACATGGAAGGAAACATAAAAGACTCAAGCAAGCCGAGGAGTAAGCAAGAGAATTCCAGAAAGTCGTAAGTGAGGGAATAAGAGTGCAGCATGCATCAATGACGGAGGAATAAATGCCCCAGGAGGACAGGGCTTGGTCACTTTACCCTGTACCACTGGTTTCTGCCTGGACCCCAGGACTCTATGGCACCACGCAGACACTGGTTGATGAATTGGGTGATTAGTCTGGATGTGGATATCCTAAGTAACCATGAGGCCGAGTCTTGCCTTCTGGTTCCAGACCAAGATCTCACCTCCCGAAACGCTCCACCAAAAGGGTGTATTTCCTGTTTTGGGTTTTTCTCATTTATTTTTATTTTGCTGAAAGCCATTTACTGAGTTTTCTTAGTTCTGGGTTGGGTATTTAGTGGTTGCTTGGGTTCATGTCTCTCGGGGAATTAATAAGAAAGCTTCCAGGAATATAGTTTCAGGACATTTTTTTCCCCTTTCCCTTAGCAAAGGCGCACACATTCATCTCCAGAGGGACACAGCGCCCTTTCCTGGAAACGGAAAGTCAGGAGGGTATTTAATAAGCTCGCAACTGCCTGCCGCCTCCCCATTTTTTTAACCCGAGAAATAGGACCTGAGTTTGATTCTTCTTTTTTTAATGTTGTTTTAAATGTTATTCATTTTCTTTTCTAAAAATTTTTTCATGTTTTTTATTTATTTTTGAGAGACAGAGAGAGACGGCACGAGCCGGGGAGGGTGAGAGAGAGAGGGAGACACAGAATCTGAAACAGGATCCAGGCTCTGAGCTGTCAGCACAGAGCCCGACATGGGGCTCAAACTTACTGACCATGAGATCATGACCTGAGCCGAAGTCGGACCACCCATGCGCCCCGAGTTTGACTCCTTAAAAGCATTTGTTGCTGCCTGTTCCCCTCCAGCCCGAACTGTCCCCGGGAGCTGAGTGGCTCACAGCAGCGAGAGGGCAGACGGAGGGTCTCGGAGTTTTTCTCCGGTGCCCCCACAGCCGACATTCTCCAGCAAGAAAGGAAAGTGTGGACAGAGAAGACACAAGCCAGCAAGCGAGCAGGACACAGTGCAAGTCAGACCCAGAGGCCCTCACTCCCCACAGCCCGGTGCCTCTCCACTCCGTCCCCTCGTCTACATCCTTACTGCTACCCCCAGCCCCAGGCCAGATTTGTCACCTCCAGTGCTAGGGACCTTTGGGCAGGATACTTCTCTGTGGTGGGGGCCATCCTGGGCATCGTGAGATGTGGAACCCTGCCCTGGCTTCCGGATGCCCCTGCAATTCTCCCCCAGCCCGCAACCACAATGCCCCCTGCGATGTCTCTCCACCTCACCACAATGTCTCCGAACCTCCCAAATGGCCCCCCGCAATGGGGGACAGGGAAGCCGAGTCACCCCAGGTTGAGAAGTGTTAGCTCAGCCCAAGGGCTCGCCTCCCTGCCCCGCCGCCCCCGCCCCATCCAGTCTCCGGGCTTCCGCCATGGCCACCTCGTGCTTTGCCCACGGAGGCCCCAACACCTTGACCGCACGGCAGGAGGCCAGTGCCTGTGCCCGCAGGGCGAGGGACAAGGTGGCAGGCGCTCAATGCGTATTTACGGGATGGTGACTGTGGGCGGGGCCTGAAGACCTTCAGTGCGTTTGCTTCTCCCGGTGCTCTGACCCGTTAAGAGAATCTTTCCCGGATCTTCCACAGGCAGTGCTGGGGGCACGGGTCTGACCTCAAGGCCAACGTAGAGATTCAAAGTTTTCCCGACCGACATCCCGCTCCCACGGAAAACAGGAAAGTCTGTGGAAAGTGAACCAAATCACATCAGGCTCTTTCCTCTGCCACCTTGAGGGACACGTGACAAGTGTCGTCTTCGCTCTGGGTCTCAGTTTCCCCCTTTCAAACGTGCTAAGGCTGCAGTGCTGTCTCTAAACGTCCCTGGAGCTCGAAAATGCCCGGATTCCGGTTCCTGCCACCGCCGCTGGGGTACCCAGGGCTGCACCCAGCGCTGCCGGCCCCACCTGCCTGGGCCCCCCGCCCACCCGGGGCCCGGTCGCTGGCAACCTGCGGCCGCTTGGTGCCTTTGCGAGGGAGGCGGACCCACACCACCGACTGCTCTCAGTGCACATTTGGTTTCAATTCTCCAAACGCTTTTGCACATTTTGCTGCCATGAGGAGATAAAATCAAGCAAATGTAAACGGAGAGCCAAGAGAGCCTGGGAAAACTCAAAAGGAGAGAGAGAGCTTGCAGCTGACAAAGCTGCCCCCTGGGTCTTCTGGGGGGTGTGGGGGGGTTTACCTGGGGGTCCGCTGGGGGAGCTGGGTGCCTCCTGTGACCGCCCAGGGTCAGGGCCAGCAAGGGGTGGCCCTTCTGAACCCAGCGACTGTTTCCCCATTCAGAGACCCCAGAGGGGTTGGGGGTCCAGGGGCCACGACTGTTTTCTAAGAGACTGGAAGGGGCTGTGCAAATGCCCTTAGCAGTCAGCACCCCGCAGGTGCCCCCCCCCCCGCCCCCTGAGCTCAGATGCAGCCCAAGGAGGCCAGATCTCCCGAGCTTTCAAACAAACCCAGGAATTTACATTCTTGTGTGAAGCTTCCCAATTCTGAAATGTCAGGACGCCGCTAGGGGCCAAACCAAATGCACTGGCTGATCCCATAGGGTCTGGGAGCCGCCAGGCTGCCGCCTGGCCGGCCACTACCAAGTCGACCCCTTGCTGGGGGATGCGCGTGTATTTGTTATGTAATGAGGGACCAGATAGGGCCCTGTGGGAGTGGCAAGTCTTAGTCAACATCAACAGCCCTACAGTCCCATCAACAGCCCTACAAGTAAACGGGGTACTATTGTCATCTCCCCTTTACTGATGGGGAAACCAAGGCATGGGAGGTACAGACTCCTCGCCCTTCAGCGACGCACAGCCCCGAACAAATAAGTCCTCGCCTCCACGCCTCCGTGTTCTCAGCTCAGCAAGCCCTTGGTCAGTGGAAATAATAGTTACAAACACGGGGGTCTTGGGGCTGAAATGAGAGGCCGGGGCAGCCGGGACCGCGCGCCCACTTAGCGCACCTGCTCACAGCCGCGGGCAGCGGTCATGGGTCCCGGGTGGAGCGGAGGTCCCTCCCCAAATCCACCAAATTCACGTAGACTGAAATCCTAACCCCAGGCCCCCAAATGTGACCTTTTTTGGAAATAGGGTTGTTGCAGACGAAATTCACAGGAAGCGGAGGTCACAGCCGAGCAGGGCGGAGGCCTAATCCGGGATGACTGGGGTCCCTGTAAAAGGGAGGACTTTGGACAGAGGAGGCTGGTGAAGGCAGGAGTGATGCTCCCACAAGCAAGGAGCCCCTGGAGCGGGGAGGCCTGGGGTCGTTCCCAGACTCCTTCAAGACGGAGTGCGGTCCTGCCGGCCCTGGATCTTGGCCTTCTGGCCCCCAGAACCGTGAGACAACAGACGTCTGTTGTTAGAGCCGCTCAGTCCTTTGTTACGGCAGCTCCAAGACGCTCAGAGATATTCTAACACGGCTCCGACCCGTCCCAGCCCCGTCCCCTCTGCTCGTGTGTTGGTCTCCTGCTCCTTTTTTGAAGTTTATTAGAGTACCTGTTCTCTGAAGCCCCATGCTGGACGCTTTTGGGGGGGGAAGGCCCGCCACTGAATTGGAGCACCTCCCACATTCAGAAAGTCTGCGTCCCTGGTACCCAGAGCAGGGAGGAAGCATTTTGGGGTGAGGGGCTCTCGCTTTCATTGTCTTCTGTATTTGATGCAGACCAGTGGGTTCCAGTCAGGGAGATTTTGCTCCTCCCCCTTCTCCCCCTCCTCCCCTCTTCTTCCTCCCCTCTCACTCCCCCTCCTCCTTTTCCTTCTCCTCCTCCTCCCCCTCTCCTCCTCCCCTCCCCAGGGGGCATTTATCAATGTCTGGACACACGTGGGTTGTTACAGCTGGAGGCAGGGTGCTCCCTGGGTGGAGGCCAGGGGTGCAGTGCGCTGGACAGGCCCCAGCACAGAGGAGGGCCGGCCCCGGTGCCAGCGGCATCACAGCTGAGGACCCGGCTGTGCTCCTGGCCTGACCTTGGCCCCAGACCCCTCGTCTGTGTGTTGGGCCGCTCAAGAGCTGCCTGAGGCTCCGCGACACCCCGGTAAGACTCAGGCCCCAGGTCCCAGCCCTGAGCCCGACACAGGGCGGGAGCTCTGTGGACACCCCTTCTTTCCACTTCTCCCTTCTCGGCGGGGAGCTGCCGCAAGGGAGCCTGCTTTCATCTGCTTCCCTAAAACAGGATGCTTTCTATGAAGGTAAAACATGTCTCATAACTTTGATGGAACATATCTTAAAAGAGCTCTAAGTGTTGTTGATTCTAAGATGCCGTTGATTATAACACAGATCTCAATTTAACAAGAGTCCGTTGGAGGCACCCGGGGGGCTCAGTCAGATAAGCATCTGACTTCGGCTCAGGTCATGATCTTACGGTTTGTGGTTTTGAGCCCCTCAGCAGGTTCTACACTGACAGCACAGATCCTGCTTGGGATTCTCTCTCTCTCTCTCTCTCTCTCTTCTCTCTCTGTCAAAATAAAAAAGTAAAACATTAAAAAAAAATGAAAGATGCTGAAAGCCATTGTTCTTCTCTGATCTCCTCAAGGGGCTAAATCTGTCTTCAGACCAGCTCCTTCCTGGTCCAAAGCTTGCTGCACCCCAGGCAGCACCTCCAGATCCAGTAACTTCTAGAGGACCTCTCTTCTAGCTTCTCCTTCTAAAGAGCAAGGGAGCCTTCCCCAGGAGCCCCCAAGCACTTCATCGGTCAGAACGAGGTGAATACGCATGGCCAGAGCAATGGCTGGCGAAGAGGATGGGGTCACGGTTGATGTAGGACAGTTGGGATTGACTCCCGGGTTGGGAATGTGGTCACCTTCCCGAAGTGTGGTTCCTGGACCAGCTGAAGGAGTAAAAGGAAAGGTGGAGAATCGGGCTGGGCAGACAACCACCAGTACCCGCTCAGTAAATGCTGGTTGAATAAATGATTCCCAGTCTGATCTCAGCTTTCGCTGTGAAGAATCAGTGATTGCTGAGGGTAATGCAGAGTGGGGAGCGGGTCAAACACCCCCCAAAGACCTCCAAATCAGAGGAAAATCTATGAGGGCGTCATAAACAAATAGAACATTTGGATGGATGGATGGATGGAGCAACAGACAGACGAATGGATGGAAGGACTTACGAAATGGAGCCGAACTGATAAACAGAAACAGAAGCCGAGCAGTGGGGTGTGCACAGCAGGACATAGAAGGAGGCAGTGGACGCGGTGGAGATGGCTCTTGTCAGCCATGCATAATCCATTAAGGCCAAAAATAATGCACCTTGCACATCATGCCACGCAAGTCCGTTCCCAAAGAAGGTCACGCAGAGAGTTTCTTTGCAGAAAATTGGTAATCCCATTGTGACTTCCTGGTGGAAGGAAAGGTTAGCCAAACACTCAGAGAAATGGGTCCTTTCACAGAGAGACGGCTCTGAAAGACATTCTTTTTTTCTTTCCTCGCTCAGGGAACTTCTGAAAAGCGTCCACCTCGGTGCAATTTAGAAACAAAGTTCAGCCGTTTCTTTACTCACTTCTCCGCTGTCACCGTGCCCTGTAACTGGCTGGGTCTGTCCCCATCCAGAGGAGACCCCACTCCCACGAAAGGGAACGAGGCGGGCTCCAAGGCTTGCTATGGAGCTACTGAGTTGCCGGCGTGTCGTGGAAATTCATCCCCTGCTGCCCCTCGTCTATCTCCCCTGCTTCTAGGAAAGAGTGCCCTTGGGGTGCCCTCCCCCCTTCTTAGCTCCTGCTTTGAGGGGGAGTTGAGACTTATGTGATTGGTCCAGAGCCACCCAAGCATCCAGGACGTCGAGTGAGGGTCCTCAGTAGCACATGCAGAGGTGTTTGCTGAAGCTAGCAGTTCTCTCTTCCGCTGGATGGTGGTGAGGGCGCCGGAGCGGGGCTTCTGCAGCCATTTTGTAAGGCGAGGCTCCAGTGGCTCTTCTGCACGTTTCCTGGCACTTGGCAGTCCGTGGCAGACACTATCGGTTATTCGGGGACCGTTCATGCCCCCCCCGCCCCGTCTCATCTGCCCCGCAGGAGAAGTAACCCTGGCCCGGCTCAGGAGGACCCTGCTCAGTCTGAGCCAGTGGTGGGAACGGACCCCATTCCTTTGAGCAACGGTTGCTTCAGGCGCAGGCACTTGACACACTTCTGGCCGGAGATACAGGACGGGAGGCTGCCCGAGGGCTCCTGGGAAACCTTCTGTTGCTCTTAGAAACAGCCATGCCAGAAGCAACAGCCTCCCTCGGCCTCTGGAGGTCACGGTGTCGGGAGGAGATGCTGAGTAGACCCGCAGCCGCTCAGGACCGTGAAGGGCGCCGGCCCGTCCCTGTTTGTGGAAAGTTTCTTCCCAAAGACCCTGCAGCCCATGGGCAGGAGCCCCTCTGACCCCCCTTCCAGCCTCACCTCGTGGTCTGCCTGGGCCAACCTGGCTTTCAGCAGCCTCTCTTCTGCCTCCAGCTGTGTCGAGAATGCTCTTAATTATCTAAGAAACCCATGACGGCGTAGAGCGGTGCGCCAGAGTCCCGAGATGATGGAAACGCTCCGATCGCGCTGCCAACGCCCGAGCCCTTGGAACGTGGCCGAAGAGCTGGAAAACTCATTCTTCAGCGCATTTAATTTTAACTAATGAACACTCGAATAACCGCAGCTGGCTGGTCGCGGTATCGACAGCACGCGGAGCAATTCGGCGACAGCAGCAGCCTGGAGGGAGCATCCAGGCCACGCCCGCTCCTGTCTCCAAGGCACAACGGATATTGCACTCTGGATTATGTCCTGGCCTGTTTTATTCGATGCCCATCCATCTGCTACTACATTTCTTTTAGAAATAAGTGATGTCTTAAACTTGTCCACTAAATATGTTGTGAGCCTCTTTCCAACTCAGCCGATGCATTTCTAAAGAATGGAAAGCAGGTATGGGAAGTGCCAGATTTGGGGCGCCCCGGGGCTCCGTTGGCTAGGCGTCTGACTTCTGCTCAGGTCATGATCTCACAGTTTGTGGGTTCGAGCCCCGCGTCTGGCTCTGTGCTGGTAGCTCAGGGCCTGGAGCCTGTTTTGGATTCTGTGACTCTTTCTCTCTCTGCCCCTCCCCTACTCGCACCCTGTCTCTCTCTCTCTCTCAAAAATAAATAAACATTTTTTTAATTAAAAAAAAAAGTGCCAGATTTGGAAGCAGACAGACAGGGATTCGTGTCCTGGGACTGCCAGACAGGCAGCATGACCTTGAAGGAGTTAGGGAATCTCTCTGCCCCTCAGTCTACTCATCTGTAAATGGGGTTATCCGCATGATCCTCACCACAGTGTGCTTGGGCAGATTAAATATAAGCATGCCTGTGCAGGGCTTGGCTGGGTGCGCTGGCCGTTCGTGTTGGGTCCGAGACATCATTTCTGTCGCTGCAGAGCATCTTGTTACAGGGCTGCACCTTGATTCGTTTATTCAACCTTTTCCTACCTGACATCCGGGCTTTTGTTTGTTTTTTAATAAACAGTGCGCAGCAAGAGCCCCTATGCCAAACACTAAAATAGGGAGCTGCGTCCAGGGGCTGCCTTCTGCTGCCATAGACAGAACTTGGACTTGGTGGCCGAGAGGGTGTCAGGCTGAGCCTCCCAGCCCCCTTGACCCCCAGCCTCCAGCCCAGTGCGGCTTTCCCCTCGAGAGAATTTAGTCCAAGAGACCTTTTCCTTTTCATTCCTTCTACGTCGACCGCAGCCAAAACTGGCAGAGACCGCATGGGCAGAGCCAAAGTTTGCGTGTGTGTTTATGTTTGGATTTTCTTCTGTGACTCACTGTGGCTGTAGGTCCTTGGACCAATACAATGCATGTCTCAGCGAGAGGAAGAGCAAGTAACCAAGGAGGCTCCTTCGAGGGACACTCCTCGGGGCTTTTGAAATTGAGATAGGACTGGATTCTTTAATTTTTTATGTCTATTTTTATTTTGAGAGAGAGAGAGAGAGAGAGAGAGAGTGAACGGGGCAGGGGCAGAGAGAGAGAGAGACTCAGAATCCAAAGCTAAGCTCCAGGCGCCGAGCTGTCAGCAGAGAGCCCGACATGGCTCGAACCCACGGACTGTGAGATCATGCCCTGAGCCCTAGTCAGACGCCTAACCGACTGAGCCCCCCAGGTGCCCTTGAATTGGATTCTTTAGTACAACTCTTAGAGTTCATATTTAAAAAATTGGGGGGAGCAAAATACACACAAATACAACAAATACAATTTGCTGCTTCATTCGGTGGCGTTGATTAAATTTGCGATGTTGTGCAGCTCTCCCCACTGACGATTTCCAAAACCTTTTATCACCCCAAACAGAAACTCCGTGCCTGTTAAGAAAATAAACCCTCTCCTTCCCCTCCCCCAGCCGTTAGTAACCGAATCCACGTTTCCTCTCTTATAAACTTGCCTACTCTAGATGTTTCATATTGTGGAATCCTACGACACTGGTCCTTTGTGGCTGGTTTAGTTCATTCAGCATCATGGTTTCAGAGCTCAGCCGCCGTGTGTCAGAACCTCATTCCTCGTGACGGCTCAATAATGCTCCACTTTCTGTATACTCTGTATTTTGCTTATGCACTCATCTGTTGAGGGACACTGGGCTGTTGCTACCTTCAGGCTATTGTGAATGAGGCTGCGATGAATCTTGATGTACAGGTACTTGTTTGAGGCCCTGTTTTCGTGATGCAGGGGACATACCTACTAGAACTGCTGGTCCTGTGGTCACTCTGTTTAACTTCTTGAGGAAAGGCCAAGCCGTTTTTCCCAGTGGCTGTACCATTTTATGCTCCTACCAGTGATGTGTCAGAGCCCCTGTTTATTCACATTCTCATTATCACCTGTCATTTTTCTCTCTTAAAAACGTATTATTATAGTCATCTTAGTGGGATAATGGAATGGTATCTCATTACGGTTTTGAATCACATTTCCCTAATGACTAATGACATTGACACTATTTTCATGAACTTACTGGCCATTTGCACGTCTCTTTGGAGACGTGTCTATTATGTCCTTTGTCTGCTTTTTAATTGGCTTATTTGTCTTTCTTGTTGTTGAGTTGTGGGAGGTCTTTATATATTCGGGATTTATACCCTTACCAGACACACGATCTGCAGATATTTTCTCTGATGCTGCTGTTTCAGTTCCTTGATATCATCCTTTGATGCACAGACAGTTTTGATTTTGATAAATCCAATTTGCCTCTTTTTCTTTTGTTGTTCATGCCTTTGGTGTCATACCTAAGAATCCATTGCTGAATCCAAGGTGGAAGGTCATTCTGAAGAAGTAAATAGTGCCTGTCTCTCAAGCTCTATTGTAACGTCCTGTGAACGAGGTGGTGGGGGAGCCCCTGAGGGTCCAGTCCACCCCGTGGGCTGGGCTGGCCAGGTGGCAGGTAGATAAGTCAGTCTAATTGCATCGATCTATTTAGCCAGTTTAGCAAACTCTTCCCTTGTCCATCTCTGGTCGCTGCCCTCTGGTCTTAGACCTCTTGGACTGGCCCCAAGATTCAAGACGGCCAATCATTGCCCAATGCTCCTGGCAGTAGGGATTGGTCCAAGGGGTTGCCATGGAACCCGAGCTGGACCAGTGAGACCTGCTTTGGACTGATAGGCACCTGCTGGGAGAACCAAACTGCTGGCATCAGAGCTGGCAGGCTGGGACCATGGGCGGCTGTGTCCTTCACCGAAAGAAGATGCTCTTGGTGGAGGCAAGAGTGAGGCAGAGACGTGGAGCAGGTTGAGACCGGCAGAGACAGAGAGAGGCAGCTGGAGGGAGAGTCCCTGCTCCCTCCCAGGGGCCCCGATTCCTTCAGCCTGTCCCTGCACCTTGGGAGAGGGTCCCAGGGCCCCTCTAGTGACACAAGCCAGTCCGGTCCCTTCTCCTTCAGCTCTAAGGGTAGGTTTTGACGACTTGCAGCTGAAACCGCCCTCATGGGTCCCCCTCTTGCTGATCTATCAGCAACTGACTATGCATCAGTTCCTGGCTCCCCTGCCTTTACTCTTCCCAACTCTCTGCCCACTTCCCTCTCTCGAGCTCCAGCTTCACGACACCTCCTCCCGGCAGCCCACCTGCACCCTCTGCTCCCCCAAACCTCCAAAGTAGCATGGGCCGATTCCTCTGTGGGCCCTCCTGTTAACCACACCGCCGACATGTACCTTTCTGCTCACAGCTCCCTGCCCCCCGGACCGTGGTCACCATGTCCCTCCAGTAGGGTCTCCGGCATCTGACCCAGGGTTGGTGCATCGGGGGCCTCACTGGGTCCCAGCAGAATACCTGAACTGGGGCTCACAGGCAGACAGGCACCCTCCCTTGGCAACCACTCACCCACCGTGTGAACTCTGAGGAGGTGAAACTAGGTTGATGATAATGTCAATTCCTTCCCAAGGCTGCACAGGGCTTGGTGAGTGTTTCCAGAAGAACGGGTGCACAGAGGTCCCCCCTGGAGGGACAGGGGCCAGCGGAGGTGACAACACGGATCTGGCATCAACACTGGTCTCAGCTCTGTGTCTCATGGATCAGCTGTGTGACCCTATGCAGCTTAGGCACCTGCTCTGTGCCTCAACTTCCTCCTGCCTATGATACAGACCGATAATCACGTCTGCCTCCTGGGGTCTGAGGATGCAGGTTAACTGGAAGCTCGTGGCCTGTCGCCCGCAGAGACCCCTCCACAGCGCTGGGCAGCGTCCCTGCAATGTCTTTTCAAGAGCATGTTTTTGTAAAATCTGCAGAAGTTCAGTGATCTCATGGCTATCTGTTCAAGCCACAAAATCTGGACTCTGGGTGTCCCATCCACACCTGCCTGTGTCAGGTGCACATTGATCGGGGGCATTTAGTTTGAGATTGGTTGGCTCAGGCTGCACGGTCAGGGCCGGGCGCCTCGGTGCACAGCGGAAGGAGGCGTTGGCAGGGCCCCGAGCAGCCTCCCAGGTCCACCACCCCTCGCCCTCCTCCTCCTTCCATTTTCTTTCTCTTTATTATACTGAGAAATAGAGTCACCACGGAAGGTTCTCAGAAGATCTACTGTCTCTCTCCTTCCTCCGCTAAGCCCTTCCCGAGTCCAGGTTATTAGAAGGGCCAGACCTTCACCAAGGAAAAGAGGAAAAAATGGCCACGTTTCATCGCCTCTAAATGGCTGCGTTTAGCACATATAAAATTGCAGCCACCTCCAGATTCAGCGATCGCTTGGTGCTCTCCCGGAAACCCCAAGAATCTGAATCCCTCCCGCCTCACCAGGCAGTCTGAGTTAGAGAAAAAAAATCCATAGAAATCCAAAACTTTCCTGTGAAGTTTTAGTTTGACTCGAAACATTTAATTTATTTAAAAATAGAAATGTAAATGCAATCCGTATGTTTTCCTCCCCATCAGGAGCTCTCTCTTCGGCTCTGACTGACTCATTAACAAATTAACATGTTGTGATCGTGCTGTGAAAAGTTACAGCATAATTGTTGCAGCCCCGGTCCTGAGGGTCTAGAGCTGCGCTTCCCAAACTCTTTTATAGAGTACAAATTAGATGTTTTTCATATATGCTATCTAATTTTAATTAAAATTTGCCCTGAAGCTATCCTTAACAGCTTTGAAGTTGCTAGAGTTTTGTCATCTTGGGATGCTGAACATTTGCAGTCGATAATGTCAAAATCTGCGCCCATGGAAACCGCTTCCTAACTGCTTCTGCCTTGGACAAGCTCAGACCTGCTCCGAGTTCTGATTTCAGTTTGGCTCAGAAGGTTTATCGGTTGGGACAAGGGGTCATCCTCCGTGGGCAAAGTTGCTATTTGGAGATCGTAACTGGAGAATGATTAGCGGAGTTCTCTGGCTTGGGGACGCCTCAGGGTCTCCATATGTTTACATTTTCATCTGTCTATAGGAGAACGGAGATCATGATCCATCCAGAGGGGCTGAGAAGTTTGGAAAAACGAAGAAAACCATCTTTCCAAAAGCAAGACGGTTGTACCTGAGTTCAGCCCCATCACCAAAGCATGCTGGGAAGATTTTTCTTTTTTTTGAAGTAAGCACATTTTAAAACTTAGGCATCCGACTTCAGCCCAGGTCATGAGCTCCTGGTTTGTGAGTTCGAGCCCCACGACGGGCTCTGTGCTGACAGCTCAGAGCCTGGAGCCTCCTTCAGATCCTGTGTCTCCTCCTCTCTCTGCCCCTTCCCTGCTCATGCCCTGTTTCTCTCTGTCTCTCAATAATAAATAAAAATGTTAAAAAATTAAAGTTATGGCAAAATGTCATCAAGTCTGAGGTTCTTGAGGTAGGTAGTTGTAGGGAAGGTGTTGTTAAGCCAGAGCAAATGGTGAGGGTTCCCATGGACGTTTCTTTGAAAATGCCTTGGGAATCTTTTGGAGTGATACTCCCCACCCCCACTTCTCAGGGGGGTGATATAGTTGGGAGGAAAGTCAGGAACGCTCCCTGCATGCTGGGGTCCTGGTACGGACTTAACTGCTCCCAGACAAGGCACCCCAAGACCAAGGACGAGGTCACACCGGCCAGCTTGGCAGGCGGCCATATGTCTGCTGTGGCCGGGGACACAGTGTGACAACAGCACTTCCTGGGACACATGGTAGGCGTTCACGATGACCCCTGAAGGCATCAGAGGATGGGGCAGTGAGAGGCTCTTACCTTACCGTGTGCGCCTGAGAGACTGAGGCCACAGCCACACGCTGTAGGTGACCGGGGAAAGTGGGCTTCAAGGAGCTCCCTGGGCGGTCACTGTTCCCCAAGATGACCATGGGAGCTGGTCCCACCAAGACATCACATTCATTCATTCGCTCATTCATCATTCGCCACAATCCTGTAGACATGGCTTCCCCCTGTCTCTTCTTCCGTTACCCAGAGGCAGCCTCTGTTGCTTGCACCCACGGGCCTCTGCCTGCCCCATTGCAAACACGGGGTCCCGCCCCCGCTCAAGGGACAGTCTGCCCCCGCTCAAGGCTAGAAGCTACTGCTGGTGGAGAGACCCTTGTGCCTAGGAGTGTGTGTGACGCCTTCTGTGTTGATGGCTCCCACCCCGTGGGGACACACATTGTCTCTCCAGCATCCTTGCTTTGGGAAAACACGTCTCTTCCATTCGGTGTGGTCAAAGTGGAAGGAAGTCAAGTGACAGGAGAATTTTAACTCTTGCAGAATAACCCTGAATTCTGCACCTGCCTCCGTGCCTCCCGCCGGCCAGACTGTGACGGGGCTTCCAAGCTCTCCATTTCAGCAACTCGGATATGTCTCCTCCGGGAAGGTCCGAGGCAAGCTGGGTCTCCGCCCCCCCGAGGTCCATCTGGAGCAGGTTCTGTGGTTCTGATTGGCTCCTTCCCTCTGGGCTATGGCCTCATTGGCTGAACTGCTCCAAAGAGGGGAGAGTCGAGGGGCTATTGGTAGAAATGCTTTACGCTACTTACTGCGAGAGTCTTTTAGTGAGACCAGAAGTCAACACAGTCAGGGATTCCAAACCCATACAGTGTTTCCTCTGATGCATGGTTTGTGTGAAGCCAAATCACACTCCGCATCTGATCCATAAACACGGGGAGATCTTTGCTCCTTTTCTCCCAGGGCACAGGAGTGACGCACACTTCAGTACACACACCATACTGGTTTCCCACGGACACCACGACAAATCGGCACAAATTGGGTGACTCAAAACAACAGAAATTCATTTCCTTACGGCTCTGAAAGCCAGAAGTCCAAAGTCAAGGTGGTTTTGGCGGAGACACACTCCCTCTGAAGGCTCTAGAGGAGAGAACCTTCTGCTTCTTCCAGCTCCCGGAGGCGGCTGGCGTTCCTGGGCTCCTCACCCCGCAGCCCCTCTTTACCTCTGACTGCACATGGCTTCTCTGTGTCCCGCCGTGTGTCCTTTCTGTCGCTCATACGAACGTTCTCACTGGATTCAGAGCCCACTCTGGCTGAGTATTAATCTCTTCGTCTTAATTAAGTCTGCAAAGATTCCATTTCCAAACACAGTCATGTCTGGGCTTCCAGATGGATGTGAATTTCGGAGGGACCTTGTCAACCCTCCACACAAGTGGGTGCGGTCTTCACCTTATCTCACCTGCAAAGGTCCCGTGACCGTGATCAGACCTCTGAGAGCTGCTCCCGCCCCTCCCACAGCCCTTAGCACACAGCGGTCCTCAGAAAGACCCGCCAGGATTCACTGGTGTCACGGCTCCGGAGGGCTGTTCTCCCTCAGCTGAGTAATTGATTATGTAGAGCAGGAGGCCCCAAACGACAGCCCTAGGGCCAGGGGCTTATCTTGACGAATAAAGTTTTATTGGAACAGGACCTCATTTGCTCATTGACGTGTCACCTACAGCCGGGTTCATGCTACAAAGGCCGTGTGAGTTGAATGATTGAAACTGAAACTGTATGGCCTGAAAGCTTAAAATATTTACTGTCTGACCTTTTCCAGAAAGTTCTCCCAACCCCTGACGTAGAAGAGCAAGAAAAAAAAAAATTTAGATCCACCAAGAATCAGATTTCTTTCTGGGATAGAGAGCCGGGAATTTGGAAAATCCCCTCATACATGGGCAGAGGTGTGGCGGTGAGGGCCCAGAGGTGGTGTTAGAAGAAGACAGGACCAGAGGCGGCTGTCTGCCTGCAGTGGGGACAGGGGAGGGGAGACCGGACAGGAGGCGAGAAGCCGAACTCGCACCGGTAGAGATGGCGACAAAGATACTTACGAGAAAAGCTTCTTCTTAACTACTCGTGTCTCAGCCACATCAGCCTCCTGCGACTTCCTAAACCTTCAGTAAGAAGTGCTGCATACAGAGTGTGGCTTTACCATTGGAAACCGGGGAAACGGTGGGGTTCCCCAGACTGTACCAGGGGGACCCTGGGGGAGCAGAGGGCAACAGCCTCCCTAGTGAGGTCTGGGGAGACACAGAGTCCCCGGTGTCCACACAGCAGGTGGCTCTGCTAACACAGGCTGCCTGCTCCTCCGAGGTCTCCCTTTGCAGGCTTCTCCCAAACGCCATCGCCCTCAGCTGCCCCGGGGTTCACGCCGCCTCAGGGCTGTCATCAGCTCTGGGCCCGACCCCCCACCTCCCACTGGGATGGCTCCCTGGAAAGATGTCGCTCGCCCAGGCTGATTTCCCAGGGCGGGTTTGGGAAAGGCTGGGTGTGCCCTTGACCATGGAGCCCGGACGCCCCCAGGCAGGTGGGCTCCACCTCCCGGGAGGGTGTGCAGGGGGGTGTGGAGGCAGAAGGCCTGGGGTTGACTGCCCACCCGGCGCCTTTGGGGAGGTCCCTGCACCTGAGAGGTGGCCCATCTGTCACCCCTGCTTTACACGGTCCGTGTGTGGACCTCATGAGAAGAGGCACAAACGGACGTGCATTTCCCCCATGACTCCTGCCAGAGTTGGCGGAGTCCAGGGGGAGAGCGAGGGCCCGCGTGAGCCGGGGCTGGGAGCGCTTGTCAGGGCTGTGGCGGGGGGGGGGGGGGGGGGGGGCTGCGAGTGAACCCCCCACTGTCCCCTGCCCTGGGGGGGGGTCTGCTCCCCCGCGCTCCCCTCCGTCTCCCCCGCCCATCGCACCCAAGGAGGAAGGGACATGGAAGCAGAAGCAGACTGGGCTCAGGTAGCTGTTGCTAAAACTTCTGAAGGGAGATTTTAGTTTTCAGAATGTTGAAACAATGTACCTGCCGTGCCTTTATAATGAGGGGGCGGAAACACTGACAAAAGCACCCAGAGGGGCGGTTAGGCGTCCGACTCTTGGTTTCAGCTCACGGTTTCATGAGTTCGAGCCCCTCGTCAGGCTTTGTGCTGACAGCGCGGAGCATGGAGCCTGCCTTAGATCCTCTCTCTCTCCCTCCCTCCTTCTCTCTCTCTCTCTCAAAATAAACACACACACACACAAGCACCCAGAAGGTCATGTCTTCCTTCCACTGATTTGCAAGCTCATTCCTTCCTTCCTTATTCCAAACACCCAGTATTTGTAGATCATGCCACATGCACGTTAGTCACCATGGTCAAATGTCCCCTCCTCAGAGAGCCCTGGGCAAGCTTCCAAATAAAGTGGGGCCCCTACAGCCCCTCGATGCCCCACGAATCCCTCTGCTCCACTTCCTCCGGAGCCCTGCTCGCAAGGAGAACTCGCCCGGCCGCACCTGCCTGGCCGTCCGCTCCAGGGGCGGGCTGGTGGCTTGCTCTGTGGGCCCTTATGCCCAGCGTCTGGCCCGGAGCCTGGCACACAGGAGGGCTCAGTAAGCGCCTGTCGAGGGAACGAAAGACCAACCGGGCCACCTGTGATGCAGGGTCCCGGTCTGGGAGCGCCCCGTGTTCTCACTGCCCGACTCGGAGCACAGACAGTTGCAATGTTGGCTGCTTCCTGGATCGTGGCTGAGGTTTCCCAGAAGGAAAACCCAACTCATCTGTTTCTGGCTCAGTCATCCTTTCCCCCCTCGGCCGTGGTTCGTGGGGAGGTGGCCCCTCACGTGTGAATGTTTGCCTCTGAGAAGCCCGTGTTCACCTCCCCCAAAGGTGAATGTGGGGAGCACCCCCAACATCAAGGGTCATGGCACCTGGGCTGCCGGGAGGTCAAGAGCGAGGGCCTGGGGGCCTCATCTGATTGCGGCCCCCATCTCCCCCAGCCCCTGGCGGTGGGGAAGGGAGAGGAAACGGTGGACCCCCGAGCTGGGAGGCCCCCTTAAGAGGGGGGCACGGCCACCGACACGGAAGCTGGCGAGGAGGGGAGCCCGCACGACCGTCCGTCGGCTGAGAGGTGCACATTTCACAAACCACACTTGAAAGGAAGGGGGCAGGAGGCGGGCTGACCACCCCACCGCCCCCCTCCGCCTTTCATGTTCCCCACCCTGTAATTAGCGGTGCCGACATTTGAATGACACACGTCTGTAAAGTGCGCTGCCAGCGCGGACATGCTGGCGCTTGGGGACCAGGCCGCGGATCCGCCATTAGGCTTTCCAGCCCCTTCTCTCCCTGGACGCTGCCCTGTGCGTGGGCAAGTCTGCAGGGAGACAGGACTTCAGAAGACTTCCCAAGTTAGCTGCCTTCCCTGAGCGCGGGGAGGGAGGCCCCCCGGGAGCTTCCCTGCTCCACTTCCCATGGAACGATGTGTCAGCCTACAGAACTTGCCAGAAGTGGGACCTCCGGATAGCTGGATACAGCCGCACTGTCAGATGCCCTACAGTGTCGGAAGATACCAATGACAGTAATAATCCCTGACATTTATCCCAGGCTTACGTGAATCCAGATGAATTATAAGCTCTGAGCCAAAGGATCTTCAGGATATAAACTAAGCTGATGGCTTAAATGTGATTTCTCATTTCTTTCTCATTTTCCAAAGTCTTATGAGATGGGCACAATTATTATCTCTGTGTTTTTTAAATAAAAGATTAGTTTGTTTGTTTTTTAATTTGTTGAGAGAGAGCGCACATGCATGTGGGCTGAGAAGGGCCAGAGGGAGAGGGAGAGGGAGAGAGAGAGAGAGAGAGAGAGAGAGAGAGAGAGAGAACCATCGGCAGGTTTCATGCTCGCCACAGAGCCCCATGTGGGACTCGATCTCACAACCATGAGTCACGTGAAGAGCCAAAACCCAGAGTAGGTCACTTCACCGACTGAACCACACCGGCATCCGTATCTCTGTTTTATAGTTGAAAACAATTGAGCCGAATTGCTAGGAATTGTTAGATTTGGGAGCTCATTAAAGAAAGAGGTTGGAAATCACAGTTTCCTTCTTACAGTTGTCCGATGCAGCCGTTCCTAAAATCTGGAATTTCACTCCAGTAAAACTTCCAAAAAAAAAGGTGTGGGCAAGATTGCCAACTCCTGCCTTTTCCAGGTATAAGCATTTATGGGGGGGAAGGGCTGTCATCTGTGCCTGTATCATTTCATGAAAGACATTTTTGCAAAAACAAATACGAAAAATTCAAAAAAAACCATTTCGTTACATCAATCATTTCGCGCTATAAAATCCTCACTCTGGTGTCTCCCTCCCTCCTTCCCTTCCTCCCTCCTTCCCTCCTCCCTCTTGTCCTCCCGTCCTTCCTTTCTTTCCTTTTCTTTCTTGTTTGGCCAAGGGCCAGTGAACATTCCATCTCAGGCTCACCCTAATTTGAAGACTTGCACTCGGGGTCGCTGATCCTTATTCCCAACCAGGGTGGGTGTGGGCGGTGACTTCGCCCCCCAGGAGACATTTGGTGATGCCTGGAAACATTTCTTGAGTTTGCAACCTTGGAGGCCTCGGGGAGGTTGGCTGCGGCATCTAGCAGGTAGAGGCCAGGGCTGCTGCTGACATTCCTCAGTGCCCGGGCTGACCCGGCACAGACAAGTATCCTGTCCCCCGTGCAGGGGGCGCGGAGCTGAGGATGGCGGGGGAGGAGCTCCCCAGGACTCCGTGGGTGCCCCGGAGGGATAGTGAAACCTGCGGGCACAGAGAGCTGAGGGTGTCCTGCCTCGTGCCGCCCCCCGCAGGTCAGGGGAGACCCGTGCCCACTGGGCACCCTGGCACATTAACTTCTCGTGGGGTAAACTACTCTCCCTCCATCTGGAAAACCCCACCAATAGTCCAGCCACATGAACTTGGAGCTAGACTTTTCCGAGGTGGACTTGACTTCCTGTTGCCAGTTCGGCCCCTCCTTCGGGCCGCCCTGCCCCGGCTCCCTAGTGACAGTCTGGGTGCGCGGGCCTGAGCGGTGGGCCGTGGCCGGGCGGAGTTTCAGTCTGCGCACTGCGCACGCGCCGCGCACACACCCTGACAAAGGACATCAAACAGATCTGTGAACCGCGGTTGTGATGGGAACTAATTAGCATTTCATAACACTCAACAGGGGAGAAAAAGCAATGACACTTTAGAGCAAATAAAACCCATTTGCAAATTTAATATTTTTCTGACAAGTTAGTCTCTAACCATTACCTCCCCCCTTCCTTGTGCAATTTATTCCTTCAGCTACTATTTGTCAAACTCTAGAGTCTTTGCCAGGCTTCACTCACTGGAGTCCACTGGCCAAAAGTCACAGTGGCGTCTGGGTCCGGGTCCTCCCTGAGGGCGGCCCGCGGCCACATGAGGTCCATCACCTGTTTTGAGACAATCCACACGCTGAGGAAGGTTTTCACAGTTTCCAATGGCCTCAGAAGGACAGGATATCAAAACAACAATTTTTTGTGACGCTCAAAAATTATATGAGATTTGAGGGGCGCCTGGGAGGCTTAGTCAGTTTCGGCTCAGGTCATATCTCACAGTTCGTGGGTTCGAGCCCTGCATCAGGCTCTGTGCTGACAGCTCAGAGCCTGGAGCCTGCTTCCGATTCTAGGTCTCCCTCTCTCTCTGCCCCTCCCCTGCTCACGCTCTCTCTCTCTCTCTCTCTCAAAAATAAGTGTTAAAAAATTTTTTTAAGAAAATTATATGACATTTGAATTTCAGTGTCCACAAATAAAGTTTTACTGAAACGGAGTCACATTCAATTCTTAATGTTTTGTTTGTGGCTATTTTTGTGCTGCGATGGCAGAGTTGAGTGATTGAGACAGAAACCGTACAGAAAGCCTACAAAGCCTATAATATTTATCATCTGGCTTTTTTTAACCAAAAAACAAAAAACCCAAAACAACTGTTTTTCTTGGCAGACTCCTGAGTTAGCGGAAAGCAGTCAGGGAAAACCAGGCAGTTAGAGCTCTCGGAGACGCCCCCTAAGTGAGAGAAAGTATGTGGCTTCTAGGGGAGCCTGGGGTTGGGGAGAACAGTTCTCCTTGCAGGTTAGGAGGGAAGGCTTCCTGGAGGAAGTGGTAAAGACTTGAACTGGGAAAGATGAATAAGGCCACCAGGATTCACGGCCCCACAATGTCAGTTTCCGTCTTGTGGCCCCCAGGACCCTCTTCCTGTACCCCACAGCGCGAGCCATCTTCACGGGGGCGGGGGGGGGGGGGAAGGCTTTGCGTTGACTCAGCCATCATTTCCTCACATCTCCTTCTGTCTCTTGAGTCCCTCCTTTCCTTCTGAAGGCTGTTGGGAAGATGAGTCCAGTTTCAGCCAGATGTTCTCCTAAGTTTTTGTTTATGCATCCTTAAAAGTAACAACCCTAAGGTTCACGTTATTATGAACTCACCCTGACTTCTTGGAAGCAGGCTGGAATTTGTCTGATCTCTCCCAGTTCTTGAACTTCCTAAAAATTACCCACAATGTCTAGCACTCTACTTGTTTTCACTGGCTAAAGGCCGGCAACAGAGGGTGTCTCTCTTTCTAGAGAAGCTGATTCTTTGCACCCTGAGGACTTAGCTCAGTGCTTAGCTCACACGAGTGAGTGATAGATATTCGATGAATTGTGCTGCTCTGGTTTATGGGACTTTAAGAATCTGGCCTCTCGACAGACCTGGGTTCAAATCCTGTCTCGGCCACTTCTTAGCTGTGTTTTATGTCCTTTAGATGCTCTGCGAAATCTCTCTGACCCTCCGATGTGTCTGCAAAGTGGAGTTTTTAAAAAAAATTTTTTTTAATGTTTTATTTATTTTTGATACAGAGAGAGACAGAGCATGAGAGGGGGAGGGGCAGAGAGAAAGGAGACACAGAACTGGAAGCAGGCTCCAGGCTCTGAGCTGTTAGCACAGAGCCCAACGCGGGGCTCGAACCCATGAACGTGAGATCTGACCTGAGCCGAAGCCGGAGGCTTAACCGACTGAGCCACCCAGGCGCCCCTGCAAAGTGGAGTTAATAGTATATCTAACTCATTACTTATGGGGAGAATTAAGGGAAACACTGAACAGAGAAGGCTCAGCCCAGCGCCCGTCCCAGGAAGCCCTGGTACGTGCCCGCTGCTGTGACTCCCAGCTGGACCAGCCTTGTGGAAAGCCCCCGCTCAGAGCAGATGGGCCCTCCCTGCACACAGCACCCTGGGCCCTGTGGACAAGGGGTCAAGTATGCTGCCATCTGGGTAAAAAGGAGGAACAGAGAATTTGTACACAGATTTACTGACATCCACATAAAGTGACTTTGAAAGAATACCAGGAGCACCTGGGGGGCTCAGTCAGTTGAGCGTCCAACTTCAGCTCAAGTCACAATCTCACAGTTCGTGAGTTCAAGTCCCGCGTCAAGCTCTGTGCTGACAGCTCAGAGCCTGGAACCTGCTTCCGATTCTGCGCCTCCCTCTCTCTCTGCCCCGCCCCGACTCGTGCTCTGTCTCTGTCTCTCTCTCAACAATAAATAAACATTAAAAACAATTAACGAAAAAGAAGAAAGAAAGAATACCAGAACCTGTTCCTCGTGATTTTGCCTCCGGGGAGGGGACCAGTTGGCTGGGGTGCGAGGCAGGGTAGAGGTCTCTCCTTTTTTCCCTCTAGCGCACCTGAACGTGGAGTAATATGAAAATTATCTACCCAGGAAAGTAAATGGGCGTTTACGACACAGGGCACCCTACCGAAGGATCGGAAGACACGAGGGGTGGGTGGCGCGGTGTTTGGGTTGGGGGCGAGGGGCGGGACATGAGGCCAGCAGAGCAGGGAGGCGGCCAAGTGAAAGGGGTCAGGCGCAGCTCTGGCATCTGTCCCCGCGGGGCGGCCGACGCAGCGGCTGGTGGCCAGTCGTGCGGTTACCTGCGGGCGGGGCGGGGAGGGCAGGGCCGCCCGGAGGACGTCTGCAGGGGTCACTCCCGCAGCCCTGGCCAGAAACATCCTGAGCGCACTGGGGGACGAACCGCTGGGCCCGGCCTTGCTCATAGAGACCGGCACTTTCGGAAAATTGCTTTTGACACTTAGTCACTAGTTTGGACTCTGGCCGACCCCCCACTATCAGTGCGCGCTGACCTCTGACATGGGCTTGCAGACAAAGGTCACACCAAATCAAGATGACATTCCAGAGGATTCTATTCAGCAGCAGGTCCTCACTGACCCGGATGTGTTCTCAAATGTCAAAACCCTGGGCGGCAGGGGAAAGATGGTAAAATTGACCAGAATGATTTAGGGGCAGGGAAGAAAAGTTGTTTAAGTGACCAAAAGATTGAAATCAGAAAATAAGAGCAAAGGAAAACACGGGTACAGAGATTCGGTGACGGACATTCCCTTTGGTTAAAAAGCAAATCCGCCCTCACAGAGAGGACGATTCTGGCACACGGCCGCGTGGGAGTCTGGCAAAGCCACGTGAAATGGAGCAGAGCCACTCGGTTGGCTGGGGTGGGTGGGGGCGGGGAGCAGGGAGGTCAGGGCCCCGAGGAGGGAGGTGAGGGTCCATGAGCTGGGCTTTCAGTCTCTGAAGTGGAGAGACCCGGAGCTGGAGCTGTTGCTCACGAGCACAGACCCCGCGGGGGGAGGTCCCGGCGGGGTCCGGTGGGAAGGAGTCTGTGCTCCTGTGTGTCCAGCAACACTCCTGAGCTCCCGCAGTCAGTCTCACTCCGCACTCTCACACGACTGATGTTGTCTTGACGCTGGCAAGGATCTTGGGGTTTTTTTAAATTAATTTATTTATTTTGAGAGAGAGAGAGGAGCAGAGAGAGGGGGAAGGAGAGAACCTCCAAGCTCTCCACCGACGGGGGGCTCGAACTCCCGAACCTTGAGATTACGACCTGAGCCGAAATCAAGAGTCAGATACTTAACCAGCTGAGCCGCCCAGGCGCCCCGAAGCCAGTGGGTTTCTTACAGGGACTATAAATCCACTTATCGGGACATAAAATGGAGAGAAAAAAGAAAATAATCAAAATGGGAGGAAAAGCCGATCTCCTTGAGGGCAGGAAGTCCGAAGGGGCAGCTCATTCTCCGGGGTGGAGGTACAGAGGTAGGGCTCTGGCAGACCTGAGCAGTGTGACTCTGGGCAGGTGACCTCGCTGCTCTGAGCCTCCTTTTCCTCATCCAGTAAATGGGTATAATAACAGGAGCCACGTCACAAGCGGTTGGAGGACCAAATGGGCTGATGCTAGCTCTCGCTTTTATTGTCTCCGGGTATTATTTGTAGGCACGGAACCTCTTTCTCTGCTTCTTCTGCAGCCCCTGCCTCCTCCGTGCTCCTTTGTCCCAGAGGAGGGAGGCAGGGAGGAGGGAAGGAGACTCTTACAGATCTTTCTGGGTTTTGCTTTCTAAAGGCAAAGGAGGATTTAGAGAGATCACAGACTAGCTCAAAGGGATGAGAAGAGGACTTGCGGGCAGAGACAAACTGTCTTTGAAAAGCGGGGAGGGGAGTGCTCCCCACCCAAGCCCAGGCTCTCCCTGCTCTCCGGAGCCTGCTGGGGCGAGAGGTCAGGCCCGAGGCACGGCGGGCAGATGGGGCCACCCGCACCCTTGCAAAAATTCCCACCTCCACGCCAGCCACGAAGGCAGGAGAGAACCGGGGCTTGAGGGTGCCCTGCAGACAGGGATGCTGCTGTCTCCATGGCAACCGGTAGGCATGCCTCCCTGAGGACCCTGTGTCCGTCCTCCCCGGTGACCTGGGACCAGGGTCCAGCCCTGATGCTGGGAACTCCTGGTGAGACAGCCTGGGTCCTCTATCAGCCCCGACAAAGGGGGCTCAGGGCCGAAAGGGGAAAAAAAGTGTAATTCAAGCAGACTAAAGCAGGGGCCTCTCGTATCCCTCTGCTTGTGGACGGAAATGCCTGCCTGACCCATCATCGCCCCCGGGGCCCATTCCCAAGCCGCTGCTGGGCACCTCCTGGGAGCCGGCTGCCAGCACGAAGTGGGTCTTGGGCGGAGCCTCTGCCCCGAGAGGCTGGGGGTCCAGCGGGAGGCCCCCACCCTCAACTGTGCTTCCCAATTCCTTGGGGTGCCCGGGTCCTGCGCTCAGATTCTAACAGCGCCCATAGAGAGTGGGGCCCAGGCAAGGGGTTCGCTGAAAATCCCCCTGCCCGCCAGCCCTGGGGTTCGACTGTGAGACCCACCATCTTGTGGGAGAGACAGAGAGATAGAGCCATAGGGCAGGGGGATAAGGGCTGTGACCGAGGGGCTTACCCCGGGGCATGGGGGGGAGGCCTTCTCAGGGACCCTCTAGCTCAGCAATAAAAGGTGAGGAAACATTCACGAGAGAAGACGGTGGACTCAGGGGTGGGATCCCGAGCAGAGGGGGATGGCAGCGAAAGAAGGAAGGAAAGAAGTGAGGAAGAGTGCGGGGGGCCCCCCTGTCGGCTGGAGTGGAGCGAGAAGCGGGGTCTGCGGGGGAGGAAGCCTGGCTGGCCGGGGTCGCTCCGGGGCGACCCGACCCCCAGTCAAGTAGGCAGGATCCTGCCCCCAAGATTCCAGGTCTGGCAGGGGGGTGAGGCTGGAGGTGAGTTAACAGGGGTGAGTGGGGGCATGCGGAGCCTCCCAGATGAGAACCTGGGGAAACGCCTGCTGCGCGGCCGGCAAAGCATCTCACCCCTACCTGCCCCGAGCAGAGGGTCACTTGGGGGCCTTTTAATGACAAAAGTCAGCCCCCGTCCCCACAGCTGTTTCTGCTTTGGGCCCCCGGCAGGGGTGTGGGGGAGGGGACGGCTCCCCCCATCCCCCCTGGGGGGCAGGTGTTGGGGAAGCCAGGCACCCCCAGCCCCACTGTGCGTCGGGACTTTGAGATTTCCGGCTCCTCCCCGGGGACCAACGTGTGTCGCCTCCCGGGCTCTGGGCTCGTCCCGTGTTCTGGGAACCCGACCCGCTGGAGGCCTGAGCTGCATCCGAAGACTCTCGCCGACGCCTTCCCGGGCTTTCATCCCGAGATGTGCCTCGGGGTCCGAGCTTGCCCAGACCACAGGCAGCGGGGAGAAGAGAGGCTGGGGCCCCAGGCACATCTTCCCTGGCTGGGCCCCAAGGATTGGGGGGCACGCATGGGGGGCAGGGGCCGTCGACCCGCACCATCCGCCCAGCCGGATCCACCTGCGCCCACGTGGGTCAGCAGCTTCTCCCGCCAGCCCTCCCCGTGGGCTCCGGGACTTCGGGATGATGCCCAGAGAGGTGTGTGGGTCCTCTGAGGGACCGTCCATCGGGGTCCTGGATTCAGAGCCGGGGGTGGGTCTTCGTGCGCCCCCACCTCCCAGCCTGGACGCAGTGATCCTTCTCCCGCCGATGGGCAGCCGTTCACAGGCTCCAGACAAAGAGACTCCGGCTCATGGACATGAACAGATAGCACGTCTGACATTTTCTCTTCACATTAAGTGAGGATTTGCCTGGCGTGCCTCCCTCCCCTCCCCCCACCTCCACAGCTGATTTTAATGGCTTGTGACAGTTATTTGTATAATTTGAGTTATGTGGCATCTCCGAGATCTTTCTCCCGGGGAAGATTACATGAGCTGTTTTGACAGCTCTCACCAAAGGGGCAGCATTTAATATATAACAGTTCATAACACAAAACTAGGATCCGAGAATACCTTTTGTTATTAGTCACGATGATGTCACTTTAAGGTCTAAGAGGAGGGGGGAAAAAAGGTAGAATGTGCTCTGTGAGCGTGACAAGTCTGGGAGACGCGAGGTAGCTGAGCCGGGGATTTGGATGTTACCTTCTGCACAGGTGACTGGAAACTTTGGGACTCAGATGCCCTTCGTTTTTTTTTTTTTTTTTTTTCATAATATTTTATTGTCAAATTGTTTTCCATACAACACCCAGTGCTCTTCCCCATAAGTGCCCTCCTCCATCACCACCACCTCTTTTCCCTTCGTTTGAAAGATGAATGTAAAAAGTCCGAACTGAGCCTTGGTGCTTTTTCTTTTTTCTTTCTCCCCTCTCCAATTGAGGAGGAATTTTGTGAAATCTGCAAATCAATCATCGTCTCCGTTTGAAACCCGATTTGGAAACATACTTTGCCCCTGAGGCTAGTTATTCTCAGGTTTTTCTCGCTCTCTCGCTGCCTGCGTGATTTGTTTTAAATCCGCAACCCTGTTATTTCATGTCAGGGAGCATTTTCAAACAGAGTTTTTGTTAAAAAAAGAAGTCTTGTGGGAGATAAAGTTGGACTGAGACCTTTCCAAGAGGGGATGGGGAGTCCAGGGTGTGGTCGAGAGAGACAGGTGCCTAACAAATGAATGTTGCTGCTTCTCAAATCTCTCCCATCCTGCTCCGGCCCCCAAACAGCAAGCAAAAAAAAAAAAAAAAAAATCTCCAAAGGAAAAGTTGCTTCATTCTCGCAGGGCTGGAGGTTCAGCCTGCAAACTTTGCAAACTCCGTGTGAGAACAGGAGGCCAATCGGGGCGCCTGGGTGGCTCAGTCGGTTGAGTGTCTGACGTCAGCTCAAGTCATGATCTCGCGGTTCATGGGTTCGAGCCCCGCGTCAGGCTCTGTGCTGACAGCTCAGAGCCTGGAGCTGCTTCAGGTTCTGTGTCTCCCTCTCTCTCTGCCCCTCCCTCGCTCATGCTCTGTCTCTCTCTGTCTCTCAAAAATAAATAAATATTAAAAAAAATAATAATAGGAAAGAGCAGTGAGCCAATGACTGTGATCCCAGAAGGCAGAGCAGAAGCTTCTTGTTGGGAATCCGGGAAGAACCGTCTTCAGACTTCAGGTGGGACATGGGTTTGGCCACCCCGTCTGGCTGAGGCTACAGGGCTTTCTGGAAATCCCATTTTCCCAAACCCTGAAAGGCGCAGGCAGTTTCCACGGAGCCTGAGAAACGGGGCCATTTGTCCAGGGGGCGGGTGGGGTAGGGGGGCGCAGGGGAGGGGACCCTGTTCTGCTCAAAAGAGTGAGCAGCCTCCTGAATCCGACACTAGGGAATGTGGGGAGCGGTGAATTCTCCGCCTCGTGTTGTAGGTGCCGGAAGGTCGCCACGTCGGGACACAATACGGACTGGGCTTTGCTGCGGGCAGATCTCGGGAATCTCCGATTCAGTGCTCACAGCTGCCCCCGCCCCCCAACATCATAAAATCTTCACTCACTCAAGCAGTCGGTCTGTTCTCATCTGTTTGGAAAAGGAAGAACAGTGTCTGAATGGTCCGATCGTGGTCACGTCGGCAGAGGCTGGTAAGGCCTCACTGAGCCGACCGTGCACGGCGTCTTAACTGCCCTTCATTCACTCATGGAAGAAGCGCGTGAAGCCCCTCCCAGGTGCCAAGATCTCAAGTCTGAGGACGCCACCTTTAGCTGCAAATTAAATCCCTGCTCTCACCTTGCGTCCCGAGTCAGTGACAGACAAATATATAACATCATGTTGGGGAGGGGTCCACGCTTCCTGACCAAAACAGCAGGCGGAGAGGGAGGTGGGGGCTGCTTTAGATCAGCCTGGAAGGAAGGTCTCCCTGAGGCTTGAAGGAGGTGAGCCCTGCTTTTATCTGGGAGGAAAGTGCTCCAGGCAGGGGTGCAGTAAGTCCAAAGGCCCTGGGGTAGGAGTGTGCCTGCCCCATGCGAGGAACAGCAAGAGGCTGGTGTGTCTGGGACAGAATGAGGGAGAGCAGGTGGGGGATGTGGGCAGAGAGAGACAACACCAGGCTACACTCACTACGGGGTGCAGTCCCCGTGGGGAGGCCCCCGTCCCCAGTTATTTAATCCAACAGTCATCTAGGGGCTTTGGGGGAGGCATTTTGTAGACATGATTTACGTGCACAATTAGGTGACCGCCAGTAAGGGAGACTGTCCTAGATGGTTCGGGTGGGCCTGGTCTAATCAGTTGAAAGGCTGTAAGAGTGAGGATCCCTGGTGAAGAAGAGACTCTGCCTGTGAACAGCAGCCTCGGCCCCTGCCTGACAGTTCCAGCCCCTTCCAACAGCCTGCCCCATGGAGTCCAGACCCGCCTAGCCAGCCACAGTCGTCTACACCAGCAATGAATCCCTCATTATATTCCTTGTCCTGGTCCTGTTTCTTCTATTGAAACTTCTTACTGGTCCTGCCTCTCCAGTGGAAGCCAACCCACAATGGCTTTGCCCTTTACCCCGCTGCCAGGGACGCTGCTCCTTCTGTGTCCCTTTGGATCAAGTCCACTGATTCTAGAAGCTTCCATCTCAACCCTTGTGCTGATCTGGAAGCTCTCTGAGGACAGCATTTCCGATGGGTCACGGAGCAGCACCCAGCAGGCCAGGCTCACCAAAAAGTGCCCTGACGTGGTTGCTGCCCTGAATTATCCGGGAGACGCCTCCTGACGGGAAGGCAGCGCGTCTGGCGGGTCGGCGGACTGGCACGAAGGCTTGATCGCGCTGAAGTGGCGGCTTCGCGGTCCGAGACTCCTCCAGGGTCCTCGTAACGGAGCCCGCCTCGTGGGGATGTCGTGGAGGCCAAGAAAGAAATGACGTCCACGAATGGACAGGTTTCCGGAGCGGCAGCATCGTGGCGAGGCTGGGGGCCAGGCAGCCGCACCCATGTCTCCGGGTAGGGGCTCCAACACGGGGGGAGGGGGGCGGCCTTAGCAACAGCACCGTAACCACGACAGTGATGCTCTCCTATCCTCCCTATGCCCCCAGGGACCCCCAACAGCCGGGTCCCGGGGTTAAAGAATCTGCGAGTGGTGACCACGGCCGGGCGCGCTAGACACCTGGCCCTCAGCTTGCTCATCCGACAAGGATCCCCTACGCCCATGTTTACGGGTGGCGGGACGCCAGCGAGCCAAGCACACGCCTACCCCCACTGTCACAGAATTCTCGAGCGGTGAGCCGAAAACCACGGCACGTATGATGGGTCAAGGTTGATGGTCCTGTAGAGAAAATGAAGGGGGATGTGGGGACAAGGAGCAGCAGGCTGGGGGTGGCCTTCCCGTCCTTTGCACGGTAGTCAGAAGGGGTCACATTATAAGGAAGAAAGGGGCAAGCCATGTCTATTCCATGAGGAAGAGGCTTCCAGGCAGCAGGCATGAGTGCAAAGGTCCTGTGGCAGGAGCTTGCTGGGCATGTCGGAGGAATGGCGAAGGGGGCGGTGTGGCCAGACCGCCAGAGCAAGGGGAGTGAGGGCATCTTGTGGGGTCCCGGGAGCCCGGGCCGGGGTGTGGCTTTCACTCAGAGGGCTGCGGGAGCCCGGGCCGGCTCACGGGCACACAGTGCTCCTCAAGGTCCTTGTCCAGCCTGTTCCCCGCAGCCATGGGCCTCCGAGCTGCTCACCTCCCACGGGCCAGACTCCTCTTCCCTCTCCTGCAGGCAGCGCACAGATCCCGCCAGGCTGCGGCTCCTGGCCGGCCAGGAAGCGGGTGCTCTCAGAGCCTGTGAGGTCCCCCCACAGCACGACTTCAAAGGGGCCCCGGTTGGCTCCTGGGGGGCTCAGTTGGTTGAGCGTCCAGCTTCGGCTCAGGTCTTGATCTCACGATTCGTGGGTTCGAGCCCCGCGTCTGGCTCTGTGCTGACCACTAGCTCAGAGCCTGCAGCCTGCTTCCGATTCTGGGTCTCCTCCCTCTCTCTCTGCCCCTCCCCTGCTCACGCTCTGTCTCTCCCTCAAAAATAAATAAAAACATGAAAAAATTATGAAAAGAAAAGGTGCCCCAGTTACCCTTCCTGTAATAAAGAGCAGCTCCAGGCTCGGGGTGTGGGGCCCACAGCCGGCTTCCCTGAGCCGCCAGCAGCCCGCGGCCACGCCAGCTGCCAGAGCGCTGTGCCACCTTCGCCCGTCTGCCTCAGGGCCAGCCCGGGTGATAATGTGACATGCCCACCAAGCGTGGCAGCGCCGCCCCGGCTCAGCAAGGGTCCCAGACCACCCACGCCAGCCTTTTCACCGTGTACATGGGGAAACTGAGGCCCAGGTTGGCGAAGGGCCTCCCCCAGTGGGGAGCAGAGGCAAACCAGAGCTTGGACCTAGAACTTCTGGCCTCAGTATCAGGGTTAGAAAAGTGGAGGAGCTGCCTGAGCAAACCCACCCCCCACAGTTCTCGGACACCCTGCTCAGCCCCAAGCCCTTGCTCCCGGCTTCTCAGGACTCCCAGACCCAGTGCAGGAGTGGAAAGGGGCAGGGAGAGCAGGGGCTAGGGGGACTGGTCAGAGACACCGCCCCCTGGAAAGAACAGGAAGCATAAGTTTGACTCTGCGTCCACACTTACAAATTCCAGCTTCACCCTTGAAATGCTGTGTGACTTGGGGCATGTGGCTTAACCTCTCTGTGCTCCCATTGCAACACAGTGGTGCGTTTTCTGCTGTTGGCGTGGATTCAAGGCAACGATTCTATAAACTGTGAGCGTGGCGACAGGCCCGGAGTGGACAGACAATAAACTAGTCATTGTTCTTCCGTCACCAAAGTAAAGTGGCTTCGCGGGTTGCAGAGACATTTTGCGGAAACGACTTGGCCTCCAGAGTCCTGCGGTCATGGAATCGAGTCCCGGGTGAAAGGACGCAGGACCGCACAGCGTGTCGGAGCGCAGAGAGAGCAGCCCCGCCCTGACCTCCACTCACTCACGTGGGGGGAGGGGACTGCAGAAACACAACTGAGCCGGCTCGTGACCCCGGGCAGCTCTGCCCCCTGCACGCGGCAGGTGTGTGCGGAGGCCCCGCCCCCCAGGTTTGGCTCCGCGGCTCAGGGGCCCCTGGTGTCGGGGTGCGTTTGCTCCGCGTTCCGGCTCCGGTGGCTTCCCTTCAAAGGTAGTGTCGACAGAAGCGCTGGGAAACCCACCACACCCCCTCCACACCTCGCACCCCGCCCTCCCTCCGGGCAAACCAACCCCCCACCCACAGCTCCTGCAGCGGAGGGGCGGCTGTGAGTCACCACGTCTCATCCACACCCCCCTGCTCAGCTCCGCAGGAGGAAGCCTCACCCCTCCCAGGCTTCCCCACCCACTCGCTCCCTCCGCTCCTTTCTCCATCCAGAAAACCCGGGCCTGCTCCCCGCGTCCAGCCGCCGGGTCCACGGGGGGCGGGGGAGCACCTGCTTGAGTCAGAGCTGGTGTGATGCTCTGAGCGCGACCTCACCGGCCAGCGCTCCTCACCCGGGGCCGACGGGTCCCCCGGGTTGGAGTTGTCACAGCGGGGGGACGGTGCTCCTGGCATCCAGCGGTAGAGGCCAGGGACGCCGCTAACACCCTCCGACTCCCTGGGCGGCCCCACAGCAGCGAACAACCCAGAAGGCCTCCAGCGCCGAGGCTGAGAAGCCCAGTCTAGGCAGCGCCGTGCTCTCCAGTGTATAGACCCTGGGCTGGCAATGTCGGCGTCCCCTTGGGACTTGTCATCAGCGCAGACTCTCGGGACCCACCCGGACCTGCTGAATCAGAATCCACATTTTAACAAAGCTCTGCAGGGCGTTATGTGTCCGTGAGAGTCTGAGGAACACAGGTCTGGGTGGTTGAGCTTCGTAGTCAAAATGTGCGCGGAACACTTAGCGGTCATCATCTCACTGACAGCCGCCTGACCTTCCGGGGGGACCATGTCCATCTTACGGGCCTGAGAAGCTGAAGCTCAGAGACAGCAAGCCGCCTCCCCAAGGACTCGCAGCTGATGAGCTGCAAAGCCAGCATCCTGACGCACTCCCTGCAGCTCTGCGTCGTCCACTCTCCATCTCAACCCCGTCTGCATGTTGGCATTCCCTGTGTCCCTCGCCAAGTCCCCGAGGATCCCGGGAGGAGGGGGTGAAATGGATGAGATTTCAAAGCTCCCAGGAGATTCCAATGGGCAACCACCTTTGGGCACCACTCAAAACACATCACTGTTTTTAAATTTTCTTTATGTTTGTTTATTTTTGAGAGAATGAAAGAGAGAGAGAGAGAGAGAGAGAGAGAGAGAGACAAAGTGTGAGTGGGGGGAGGGGCAGAGAGAGAGGGAGACACAGAATCGGAAGCAGGCTCCAGGCTCTGAGCTGTCAGCACAGAGCCCGACACAGGGCTTGAACCCACGAACCCTGAGATCATGACCCGAGCTGAAGTCGGATGCTTAACCGACTGAGCCCCCCAGGCGCCCCTACACATTACCATTTCTACAACACATCTGATCATCAGAATCATCTAGGGCTCTTGTCCAAATGCAGATTCCCGGGTTGCTCTCCCAGCGGCTCCGAATCAGGGGGTCTGGCTCGAGGCTGGGGAATCTCTTCCTGGTATCCGGCCAGTGCTGGAGACGCTCTGAGGGAGACGCCCGCCTGCTCCCCGCGATCTCGGAGCACGAGAGGGCCCTCGAGGGGCCCACGCAGGCTGGGGGAGGAGGAGGGCGGATGAGCGTTTGGACGTACAAAGCACAAAGAGGCAGACAGCTCATGAATATATACTTGGTATTGAAATTTCATAAGGGGGAGCAATTAGAAAAAATGTCTAAAAAGAACTCTTGGGGGACAAAAATGGAAAAATCGTTATGAAAACCGTAACTGGATCCTGTGATCTACCTGCCGGTCTTTGCTCCGTGGGAAACGGGCCGCGGGTCCTGGGTGGGGGCTGGATGGTTCCGGAGACAGAATCCAGCCAGGGCTGTGACAGAGGCATTGTTCCCTGTGTGAACCTGGCCTCAGCCTCTCAATAATTCCATGAGCTATCCCATACTGCAGAATTAAATTCTTTTCTGTTCCTTGAGACTAGCAAATCTGACGGACGGGGGTTCCTTTGAGGGCCGGGCTTGTCGGCCTCAGCATGACTGACACTCTGGCTCGCTCACTCTTGGCTGTGGGGGCCACAGTCCTATGCCTTGTGGGCTGTCACCACAGCAGCGTCGACCTACTGAAAGCCAGCAGCAGCCCCCCACTCCCCCCCACACACATGGTGACATCCTGAAATACCTCCAGATATCGCCAAGACTCTTGGGGGACAGAGTCTGTGCAGTTCAGAACTGCTGGTCTGGACCATGTTGAATTCCGTCAATGGAAGGTGCTCTGCATTTTGGGCTCTTCTAACAAGTTTTTAGGAAACACTTGTACTTCTTATCTCTCTCTCTCTCTCTCTCTCTCTGTGTCTCTCTCTCTCTCTCTCTCAAAGTCTGGAATAATACACATCAAACTGTTTAAAGGTAACACCTTTGGAGAATGGAATTGGACAAAGATTGTCATTTTTATGTTACACATTTCTGTGCCATTTATATTTTTTATAGTGAATGCATATTGATTTTGGCTAAAAACATTTAACAGGCAGGCTGTGAACGTCATCCTCCACATTTACAAACCCCGAGTTTTCTAAAACACGGATCTGATCATGTTACTGCTTCAAGGAACCTTCAAACGAATCTCCTTCAAAGACCCTCCCCCACCACACCCCCCGGTCCCCACTGCTTTCAGGGTAGAACCTGGGTTCCTTGTCTACACTGGCCCTGATGACCTTACAGAGCCGCACCTTTTCTTTGGCCTCCTTCCTCACCTCCCCGCTTCAGCTCCAGGCTCTGAACCCCTGAATTTCTCTGATCTCCCCACACACCCCGTGCTCCTTCCAGCCTCCTGCCTTTGCTGGTTCTGAGTCACAGCAGCCTCAGCAACACCTCCCCCTGGCAGCCTCCCTGATACACATCCACTCACCCAAGTGTCAGAGCAGCTCCGATCCAGCCCCGATACAGGGCAGCCCTCTGCACTTCAGGCTCTTGGTGAACTGAAGAGCCAGCCTTACGCAGAAGAACTCATCACTTCCTACCTGTGGGTCTCAAGTCCCTGCTGCAGAGGTGTCCCGAAGCCTTATTTTCTCTCCCACAAGGCATTTGAAGTGGACGGACTCGTGTTCCAATCTCATCTTTGAGCCTCATTAGCTGTGTGACCTTAGGCATGCCTCTTACCCTCTCTGGGCCTCATCAAAAAGTGGAGATAATTGTAACCTATCTGTTTTCATCCATTTGGACTGTTATCACAAAATGCCACCCTGGGTGGCCTTTAAATGACACACTTAGTTCCGGGGGCCATGTGGTCGGGTGAGTTTCCTCTTCCTGGTCCATTGCCCACACTTTGTTGCTGTAGGAGACGAGGGGGCTCGGTGGGGTCCTTTCCAAAGACACTGCTCTCATCCATGGAGCCCCACCCTCATGACCAAAGGCCCCACCTCCCACTGCCATCCCCCCTGGGGACTGGGATTTCAACCTGTGGGTCTGGAGGGGAAGGGGGGGACACAGACATTCAGACCACCCACCACTTTATGAGGCCATGCCGACTGAACAGTGAATCCGCGTGCCAGCGCCAGGTGTGTGTGGCACAGCAAACATTTCATCGAATGTGGTACGTCACTATTAATATCCCTTCGCTATGAAGCTTGTGACGTAGTAACTGCTCCGTGAATAATACAATAATAGTCACAACGTTTTATTTCCTGATGGGTTCCGCCAGGCACTACGCTAAGGGCTTTGGGTACATTTTCAAGCTTACTCCTGGCAGCAGTGTGGACAAGGATTATGTTCATTCCTTTTGCGTATGAAAAAGAGAGACCCAGACAGATAAAGCAGCTTCCTGGAGACGAGTCCCAAGTCCCGGTCTCTCTGGTCCCAGGCTATAACGGGGTGGGGGTTCCTGGTGCTGGGGTGCTGGGGATTTTCTGCATTCTGTGTTTCTCATCCCGACAGACCAGCCCCCTCCTCACCGGATGGAGGACCGTCAGCTGATAGACTTCCGTAGAGAAGGGACACTTCTCAGTGGAAGCCACGCTGACACTGGGGAATGAGAAACTGTCCAAAGCCCAGAGCCAATGGCAGGGGTGTCCTCCGCGAGCCCACCTTGGGGCTCCGCAGTCCTGTCCAGCTTTCACAAGAGCCCTGGGCTTCCCCATCAGCGGCACCTTGACTCCTAAACCTGGAAAGGTTCTTGATGGTTCTGAGCCTCCTCCTCTGGCTTCACCCAGACCCTGGGAGCCAGACAAGCACTAGGAGCTTCCTGAAACCCTGTCCTGGCAGCACGGTGCAGCACTGATTAGCAGCCTGGGGTGAGTGGCCCTGGGGGACCGTGCGGGCAGGCACCTGCTGGGCTGCAGTACTGACATATCTCACCACCAGGTGGCGCAATTGGGGTGCTTTGAGTTTTTCCTTGGTTCTCTCTATCTCGATGCAAGCGCAGACCCTCCTTGAACCTCAGAGAACATCAGGACTCCCGTGCGAATCTCATGACGTGTGCAGACGACACCAGCCACTATGTTTTTGCACACTCCTTTTGTGCTACTAAAGTTTATCATCGTTTTCTTTCCGGGCACACTCGTGGTTCCCCACAACGCTGTACATCTAGCGCCCGGTTGTAATTAATGCTCAAAAATAGTTATTCAGTGAATACACGAAGAGTGGAGAATGAGCCCCAAAGTGCCTCTCCCTCTCTCTCCTGCAAGCAAGCACCCACTCCTGAGCGCCTGCCCGGGTCCTGCCCTCTGAAGAGCGGAAGGCAGACACCGGTTCTGTCTCCCATCCCCCTCCAGGTGCGCGGGCGGCCGGGCTGGGAGCAGCTCCGGCAGAGGAGGTCGGAGCGCACCCATCTGGGCTCCCAGCTCGCTCCTCTCTTTCAGGGGGCTGCCCTTGTGGGTGCTGAGTCACCTCAGGCCTGCTTTCTGGGCAAGGTGGGGAGTCTGCCTGCTCTGACTGCCGGGGGCGGGGCTCCCATCCAGACTGTGCCAGGGCAGGGAGGGGGGATGGAGAGGGCCTGGATGGGGCAGGGGTGGTCAAAGACTCTCTTATCTTTATCTAAAATATTCCAACCTTTTTCAAAAGCAAGATGAGTGGGGCACCTGGGTGGCTCAGTCGGTTAAGCGTCCGACTTCGGCTCAGGTCATGATCTCACGATTCATGGGTTCCAATCCCTTGTCGGGCTCTGTGCTGACAACTAGCTCAGAGCCTGGAGCTGCTTCTGATTCTGTGTCGCCCTCTCTCTCTGACCCTCCCCTTTTGGCGCTGTCTCTGTCTCTCAAAAATAAATAAAAAACATAAAAAAAAAAAAGCAAGATGAGTTGCAAAATTAAAACAATGATGATGATAAGGCAACCCTATGCCCGTCGTTTATCTCAGGAAGTGTTAGATTTGCAACACGGGGTCTTTTCTTGGAGCCCTGAGGGTCCCACTTGGAGATCCAGATGGAGGGGGAGGGGCGGGACATAGACATGCGGCTCCCTTGTTACGCGGATTCGCCTTCCAGCCGGGACAGCCGTGACCTGGTGTTACACATGATTTGTTATTCAGTCTAACTGTGCTGTTTAATTTTCTACCTGTATCATCACACCACCGAGGCACCTGGCGATACTTTTCCGTAAGACTCGCTCATAAATGTCCTTTTTACGGCCGCACTTATATCATCGGACAGTAAACGTGGCCTCTCCCGGCCAGGCCTCTCTGACGTGCCTTGATGTGAAGCCAGCCCCTTGCTTTCCAAACTAATTTTATGAAACACTTTACCGCCCGCTTCTCCTCGGGGGCGTCCCGGCTGGAAGTGCCAACGTCCCGGGCTGGAACAGGAAGTGACGTTTCCGGAAGCCAGTGCGGCTGGTTTACGAATGAGCCGGGCTGACAGCTAACTCTCCTCCAAGGCCTGTCAGTCCCCGGGGAGTCTGCTCCCGTTGACTTGCTGATTCCCGGCAAAGGTTCCTTCCGAAGGGCAGTAATTGTCCTCCTTTGGGAGTCTGCCTGCACCCGAGGCCTTCCCACAGCCCACTTTCTGCTGCCGGAACTTTCCCAGGACACGTGAGCTTCTGGAGCCTCCTTCCTCTGCTCCACGTCCTGGATTATCCACGCAGGCCTGACAGGTGATCAATATTCATGAGAAGAGACACCAGTTACAGACCACCTACCAAGAGAGGAACTCAGAGGAAGGCGACCCTTGGATGGGGGGCGGGGCTGGGCTCAGCAATACTTGGAAACAGGCAAGGTTAGTGCTCTGTCCTGGTCAGAGGAAGAGGCTAGGGCACAAAGAGCGCAGAAGGCCTGATCGGAACACAGAGCCAGGCTCCACATCGGGGTCTCCTAGCCCCAGGGTCGTCCAGCCAACCAAAAGAAAGTGAACCCGAACGTGGGGCCACCCCAGGTCACCAACACCGTCCAGGCAAACAGAGGAGCTGACCTGGGCATCTGGTCCACCTGCAGGCGGGCACACGCCTGCTGCACAGACAGAGGCCCCCGTTCTGACTCCTGCTAAGCCACCATTTGAGAAAGGAGGTTATTCACCCCACTTTGCAGATGAGGAAACTGAGGCTTCGAGAGGAAGAGCAACGTGCCTGCCAATATCTACTAACAAGCAGGGAAGCTGCAGATCTCAGTGTCCACCTGCAAAGACTGCCTGGTTCTCTGTAGCAAACATCCACCGAGCACACACCTGCTGAGATCTAAAAGGAATCTGAGATTTCCCCCTACTTGTAGGCTGACAAGTGACCTGCCACCATCTCGTGGATGCGGGCAGGAGGCGCAGCGCTCCTGGTCAGAGGCAAAGGACGTCATTACTCACAGTGAGGCAGGAAACGATAGCAGCATTTTTTGGGCTGGGTCTTGGATCTCCAGTTCCCACAGGGGGACGGAAAGGATCGGTGTCACCTGTGTGCACCAAGCTGCTGACGGGAGAAGAATCCCGAGTTTAGGAAATCTTCCATAACAGCCAGTGAGCATGCTGCTCGGCTTCGCTTTGGATGGAGACACCGTTTTCCAAAGCTGTTCTCTACACAAACATCCTTGAAAAGATAGTCTAGGACACAGGATTACCAGCTCCTTGATCGTGAGATGTGCCGAAACACGTATCCCAAGGAGACCCGTGTCCCCATAAGGCCACGTGCAAGTTGCTGCGGAAAGGGTGGAAGTGGCCGAGAGGCGGGGCCTGCTCTGCAGAGCTAAGGCTCCAGGAGGGCGAGCAGGCCCGGACTCAGCGGCCATGAGCAAAGGCCCTGAGGTTGGTGGGCAAGGCTGCGGGATCAGAGCACGCAGGGCCTGGAGGCCAGGATGAGAAGCCTGGGTCTTGTTCTAAGTGCAAAGGGAATTTGCTCCGGGGTTTTAGGCAGGGGTGTGGCTTGAGCTAATTTGGGCTTTAGTAGGTCACCTCCCTGGCTTTTAGTCCTGTGGCCCGATGAGAGGCAGCTGGAGCTCGATGGAACGTGACTGGCCCTGGGTTGGACCTTGTCTACCGGGCCTCCTGGCCTTGTCTACTGGTGCTTGTCTGCTGGGCTGGCTGCTGCTGACTGGCCCTGGGTTGGTCATTGTCTATTGGCCCTGGGTTGGCCGCTGTTGAAGCTGGGTGATGGAACCAGGATTCACCATTCTATTCTGCCTATTGTAGGAAGTGTTTGAACCCTTCCATTAGGAGGCGAGGGGAAACTAAAAAACATAAATGTGTGACTCCTAAGGTTCTGCTTTCATCTGGGGGGACCCCTCAGGAAGGCCTCCTTCAGCCCCCCTCCTTTAACCCATTCTAGAACCTAGTCTGCAGCCTTGCTTTGTTGAAGTCTTGTGTTCCCTGCTCATCCCCAGACTCTTGCTCCCCTGGGTTCTTGAAATAGGTGGAAGCCATCAGAGGGCAGGAAGAGCGCCCCCTCCTGGTGGCCCTGCTGCTCTCCCTCCGGTCTCCTTTCTGGAGAAAAGAGTTCATCTTGTTGCTCAACAGCTACCATGTGGCTTCTTGCTCTGTGAACCTCAGTGTTGCCAAACCCGACCTGCCTGCACGGCTCCGCGCCACCCCCCCTTCCAGGGGTCTCTCCCTGACTCCCCAGCGCCCGCCCCCCGGGATCTCTCCCTCCTGTGAGAATCCTCCTGCAGTCAGGTCTGAGCCCCTGTGGGAGTCTGCATCCAGAACTCAGTGTAGACTCAGTGTAGACATCGGCTGGTCTTGAGCCAGCTCTTCAGGAGTTTCTGATCAAGCTCAGGGACCCGACCCTGAGCTTCGCAGAGGGGCTCAGAGCTAGAGCAGCGAGCTGCAGGGGGACCGCAGGGAGCCAGGGCAAAGTGCTGGGAGCCGGTGATTATTGAGGGGGGCCTCCCACACTTGACAATGGATGGCTCTTCTGATGTTTCCAAAGAAGCCCTACCCTTAGATTTTTTTAAAGTGAAATCTTCAAACCTTTGGACAGTGGCCCCCAATGCAATTTTTTAAATAAATATTTATAAGAGAAGAAAACCATTCCATAGGCCAGACTTGGCTGTGGTTTGCTGGACCATCACCTCTATTCTGGTGGGTGGCACAAGGCTGTGTCTTGTTCATTTCTGTAGTTTCCTGAAGCCACTTTGGCGCCTACACCAAATGGCCGGTGGAGCTGTAGGTCGCCGGAACAGGGAGCCCTGGTCACACAGAGAGGAGAGTTCACTGCAAAAGTTCAGGGGCCGTAAGAATCGCTGCTTCTCAGCCAGTCCCTACTGTCCGCAGGGGTCCCCAGGGCACATCTCAACTTACAAGGAGGGGACAAGCAGGGGACAGAGACACCGGAGGGTCTAACACAGTCATTCTTGACCTGAGGTGGCATTGCCCTCACGCCAGGGCACACTTGGCAATGTCTGGGGACATTTTTGGTCATCACATTTGGTGAGTGCGCCTGCTAAACGCCCCACCATGCCCAGGATGGCTGTGTTGGAAAAGACACCCCACTCCAAATGTCAGCAGCGCAGAAATCAAGAAGGCCCATGCCAGATTTTACTGAGAGGTCTTGAGTATTTTTTTCGTTATCAAGCCTTTCTGGCCCTTCTTTTTCTCACTGCAGATCAAGGCTGGCAGAAGCCAAGTTCTCTCAGGGACAGGTGTGAGGATTCAGAGAGGTTTGCATATCAAGTGCCGAACACAGGCCTCGCACAAAGTAGATCCTCCATAAATCCCAGCTGCGATCGCTGTCTGTCTCCCTCTGTCTGCATGTCTGTCTATCTCACCGTTTACTGCAAGCACCGAGATCTTTGCAAATGTTTGCTTGAGGTCAAAATCAACAGGACTCTGACACCGAACTTCCAAGCCTGTGCAATGAGTCAACATGCAGGGCGAAAGGAAATCACTTTCCTTTTTATGAGTGAGCCTCTTGGTGTCTCGAGGCTCATTTAATAATTACCCCATTAACTGTCACACTCGTGCTTCCCCCAGCCCTCAAAGTGGACAGGAAAAGAGCCGTCAAACCCACAACTAATAAGCAAGCACACATCTTTCCCCCGCTCCGCCTTCCTCTTCGATCTCACTTTGATGTGAGTCTATAACCGATTTCTTAATGGAAAAAAGCAGGGCCCGGTTCAGGTGAACCCGCCGGGGGCCGGAGGGAGGCACTGCTGTCAGAGACACGAAATGACACATCTCCACCCGGGACACTGGACTTCGGTGGGGCAATGCTGCCCTGGTGGTGGGTTGAGAATCTGCCAGGTGACTGATTAGCTGGAAAGGTGGGCAGAGGGTGGGGGCGGGAGAGGCAGAAATTATTTAATAGACGGTGTTGAAACTTACTCTGAGGGTATTTGGCTTTCAAATGATCCAATCCTCTTGTGCAGGTTCATTACAACGTGAGCAAAGGGGTTTCTCATTATGAGCAAGGTGGGGGCCTCAGCTGCCAACTGGCATCAGACCAAAAACCAGAAGGAAGAAAATGTTCCCTAAGTGCCATGCAGTGAACTAAATGGGGCCCACGAAGCGAGCCGAGGCAGATGGGCCACGGTAGGGGCACCATGAAGGATGCCCATTTTAGCCAGGGTGGAGGAGCCCAATTAAGCCTACATTGGAATTCATGACTGGTGGAGTCCATGGTGAGGGTGCCCGGGCTGACACGCAGAGACCCAAGGGGGAAGCAGCGATCGATGCTTTGGGTCTGGACCCTCGGGGCAGAGAGAAGCAGAAAATGTGTAGCTGCCAGAGGCTGTAAGCTGAAGTCAGAATTCTTTTCTCCAGCGATTCTGAGACTTTGAAATAAATATCATGGCCCTGGGGCCAGGGGACCAAGTAGGCATCACCTAGAGTCCGGGACAGATGGCCAGAGGCACGACAGCCTGAGGGGTAAGTTGGCAGGTGGGTGACCTCGAAGCATGGGACACGGTGCCCAGGGCAGGGCGCCGGGGTGTGCCCATGGGCACCCAGAGCAGAGGCCACGGGGCGGGACAGCTGGAAGGGACCTCACTCAGCCTCACCGTGTAAAGACAGAAACTAGGGCCCACAGGGGACGTCTCCATGGTGAGTCATGATCGTCACAGTCATGGCTGAAACTTATGTAAGACCTAGCATCCGCCGCCGTGTGAGTATCAGCTCATTAAATAACCTCCCCAACGGCAGCAAGGCCATACTCCCTCCCCGCTCAGGCGAGGAAACTGAGACGTGCAGAGCCAGAGCACCCTGCCCGACGCCAGAATCCGCACCCACGGCTCCAGCTGGGTGTCGACGCTCTTATGCTATTGCCCAAGCTCGGCGGCGCCGGAAACCCCCGCCAGAGGGAGGCTGCTCTGCGGTTTGGCAGCTCTGTTTCAGGAGACACGATCTCTCCTTTGCCCTGGTCCGAAATTTTTACCTGCTCGCCAACAAATCCTTCCCTCAAATGAAATCAGGTGCAGAAACTCAGGAGGGGAGATGGGTCAAGGCAGAGCAGATCGGGGGGCGCCGGCGTGGCTCAGTCGGTGAAGCCTCCCACTCTTGGTTTCGGCTCAGATCATGATCTCACGGTTTCATGAGTTCGAGCCCCATTTCAGGCTCCGCACTGACCATGCAGAGGCTTCTTGGGTTTCTTTCTCTCTTTCTCTCTCTCTGCCCGTTCCCCACTTGCACTGTCTCTGAGTCTCTCAAAATAAATAGTCTTTTAAAACATCTTTAAAAAAAAGAGCAGACCTAATTTTTGAAAAATCAAAACAAAGATAAAATGCTTTTTGCGGATCAGATCGGCAAACACTGTAAAGGTTGCTAACGCGCAGGGCCGGCGAGGGCGTGGGTCAACCCGTCCCTCCCCTGAGTGGCCGTGCGGCGGGGTGGACCTTGCTGCAGTGTGTTCGGAGGACAGTTAGGCAGTATCCGTGAGACATCACCAGCTACGTTCCCTCTGACCCAGCAATGGAACTTCTGGGGATTTACCCTCTGGACACACTTGCAAAAGAATCCCGAGCTGTGCACAAGGATGTTGAACACGGCTTCTTGTTGGGCGTCTCCACTGCGTCCGAGAGCTCCTAATGCCAGCTGCCACCGCCGGAAGTCATCTGCGCTCTGACCTTAGCGACCCCAGAGAAGCTTTGCCTGCACTCGGACATCGCACATCTCACGTCGCTTGGCATGGTGTTTCTGAAATCCATCCATGTTGCCAGAGTTTCAGTGGCTTCTTCCTTTATATTTCCCAATCGGATTCCACTGTGAGATAGCACACTTGTTAACCTATCTGAATGTGGGATCAGCACTGTCTCTGCTTTTTGACCCATAGGCATCAACTGCCCTGAACATTTTGGGGGAGTCTTTTTGTGGACAGATTGCTGGGTCGGTGAGGAGGTAGATGTGTAACTTTAATAAAAGCCACTGGACAGTTTTCCAGAGCGGTTGGACCAGCTCCCATTCACACACCAGCAGAGCGACTGTTGCTGTTCCTCGTTGCCTTTGTCAACACTCGGTGCTATTAGGGTTTTCGTAAGTTTATTTATTTATTTTGAAAGAGAGAGCAAGAGAGCACCAGCAGGGTAGGGGCAGAGAGAAGGGGGAGAGAGAGAATTCCAAGCAGGTTCTGCATGATCAGTGCAAAGCCCGATGCAGGCATGAACCGTGAGATCGTGACCTGAGCCAAAATCAAGAGCCAGACATTTAACAGACAGAGCCCCCCAGGTGCCCCTTGGTATTGTTAATTTTTTTTCTATTTTATTTTAGTGTGTAGTGATAGCTCATTGTGATTCACAAAATATTTTCAGTGGAAAGGTATCAATATGCAAAACAATGCTACATAATGACCCTTCTGAGTAATATATGTTACATAATGCATTTTATCTATCATCTATCTCTCTCTCTATCTATCTATCTATCTATCCGTCCATCCATCATCAATCTATCTGTTGGGAGCCATTTCTGAACTCGCTAAGTTGAGAAACTCTCTGTGAGGTGAAGGCAGGTTTGCACGGCCTCCCGTCATCAGGTGGTGACCGATGTCCACCCCCACTCAATTATTTTTGCTTGAGCACCGACCCCCCAGGCTCCTTGCTGACTGGTATCAGGAGTGACTTGTCCCCTTATTCTGGCCCTAAAATATGCTGATTGCACCTTGTGAGGGAACTTCTTAGAGCAATTTCTTTGTGATTATGGGAGCAAATGTTACATTTCCTGAGAAAACCTGTTTTTCTTCCCCTCAAGCAAACAGGCTACTGACCCCTGCTCACAAAGAACTAACTCTTGCCTTTGCTCTGCTGAAAACACTGTCCTGTATTTAAATGCCGAAGATCCCTTCCTTCCCCACATGATAAGCATCTAAATCACCTACATCAATAACTACTGATAAAGATTATGTGTAAGTCTTCTACCAATCTATGTTCTGGGAAATTTTTATATACCAAAGAAATTTGTCATCAGAAATAATTGTCTAAGGCAAATGCCACTTCTGTGCTGGCCCCATACACTAACCATCAATAAAGCTGACTCTCAGTCAGAGCAGAGATGCCTGCCAGGTGATCAGAGAGAATCTCGTGGCTCTCTCATCCCTCCCCCTTTCGCCAACACCGTCCATCCTTCAGGGAGCCCTGGACCCACTGGAGCTGGACTCCGGCATCTAACTATTCATTTATCTACCTATATGAAAAGATTCACAAAGAAAAATTTTCTTCCTTGTTTCTGTTCATGAAGCAAAATTGGAGTCGGGTAAGGAGGAAAGACCTTACTTTTTGTTTGTTTATTTCTGCAACATTGAGTATCTAATAGCCTCAATCAAGTTTCAGAGCTGAAAACAGAAATTATTCTATGGTTTAAGACCGAGAAAAGGGTGCTTGAAGGCACTGGGAGCTTTGGGGAGTGGGCTCAAGACTCCAAGAGCATGCAGAACTGACCTCCTTTGAGCTGCAATCTCTGAGGCTGCCAGTAGATTCACAAAGTTCAAGAGCACACCATTGCACCTGCTTCTCAACACCTAGGGAGCTGGCAAACGGTCCAGGGAAGGCAGCTGCAGAAATCCCGCCTTCCAAATCCCAAAGTGACAGGACGATGGCGCTTGGCTCCCTCCAGCCTTCCGCATCCCGCATCTAATAGTGGGAGGTGATTCGCATCCAGAACTCTAGCTGCAAAGGAGTCTGGGCAATATAGATTTCACTTTATGGCCTCTGACTTTCAGGAAGGAACCCTAGAGGCAGGATGGAATGGAGGTCCAGCAAGCCCCTCAGGACGCCCTCCACACCAGCCTGACAGTCATTTTTATTCTCTACTTGACTGTTTTATGTATGAAAACTACACAGACCCGTATGTGGAATAATTATATAAACAAAAAACAGCTGGTTTTGGTTAAATTGGAGGCATCTGACTTTGGCTCAGGTCATGATCTCACAGTTCATGGGTTCGAGCCCTGCGTCAGGCTCTGTGCTGACAGCTCAGAGCCTGGAGCCGGCTTCAGATTCGGTGTCTCCCTCCCTCTCTCTCTACCTCTCCCCTGCTCTCTCTCAAAAAAAATACGCCTTAAAAACATTTTTTTTAATTGGAGAAAGTAACCCCCCCGTAGCCCCTGGCCCCCCCCCAAAATAAGTCCCAGAGCCACCTCTTTGGAAGTTCCTGGGCTCAAAGCAGCAGAGTGAAAATCTTGTTCTCTGCTCACCTGCTGATGAAAATCCACACCTCTGTGGAGGCCAAGGTCATTCAGTATTCCACTTGCATCCTTCTTTGTGCCTGAGCCATGAAAACACCAGTTTTGCTCCTCTGCCTCTCAAGAATAATACAAGGAAGAAAGTGAATGAAGAAAGTTCTGTCATGGGCACCGCCGTTAAAAACAAACAAAGCCATGGAAAGTTTCCCTCTATGTTCTCCTCCTCTAATCAGTCATCTCTGTTTCCCTCTGTGCTTCTGGGAGTCATGAGGCATATTGGCTACCTATTACTGATCTATTTCGAAATCCAGTTGGGGCCCCGACGCAAGTCCCTTGAGCCGCCCCCAGTCCTGGAAAGGATTCTGCCCAGCTCTCAGCTGTGTCCTCGGGGTCCTTGGTTCCGTCCCCTGAATTATCCTTCCCTTTTCATAAAAACTCTACTTCAGCAGGTGAGCTGTGTACTTAGCCCCCTTTCTGCCCATAAAAGTCCTCGTTTCGTTTTGTGGCCTTTGGCAAGGGATGACCTCGCTGGACCTCGGCCAACGCGTCTGTAAAATGAGGCTAATTATGAGCTCACACCACAGAGTCATTTAAAGACGGAGTGAGAACACGCACGTAAAGCGTTTGGAAAAGGGCTGGATGCGCAGGGAGAACTCGACAAATGTCAGCCGGCAACACTGTCTGCAAATACTCAGACGGCTCGCAAAGCGCACGTGGCCCGCAGGAAGGGGACGGTCACGGAGGAGCAGCAGGTGGTCTGTGCTCCCTTTGGAAACGGTTTCAGCTCAACCATTCTGAAGCTTCCTCTGGCTTTCCTTCTGGCTTAAGGTGGTTTCCTGAACGTTTAAAATATCAGTCCGCCCACCAGTCAGTAAAGTGTTCAGACTGTAGTTCTTTATGGCTCCCTAAAAAACTTACCGTTCTTGGGGCACCTGGGGGGGGGCTCAGTCGATGAGGCACGTCTGACTTCAGCGCAGGTCACGATCTCACGGTTCGTGGGTTCGACCCCTGCATCAGGCTCTGTGCTGACAGCTCAGAGCCTGGAACCTGCTTCAGATTCTGTCTCCCCCTCTCTCTGCCCCTCCCCTGCTCATGCTCTGTCTCTCTGTCTCTCTCTCAAAAATAAATTAAAAATTTAAATTTTTAAAATAAATAAATAATAAAAAGAGAATTTACCACTCCTGTGATACCAAGCATGACTATTTATTCACATTCATTCTGAGAAAAGAGGTGAATTAAAGAAGCACACGGCGGTGACACTGAGGGGCCGATCCAGACCCTCACCTGCAGGTTCCAAGGCCTCCTCCGGTGGGGATGTTGACATCCCTGAGTAAGAATCGCCCGTAGCCCTCACTGTCCGTAGCTGCGTGCTAGACGCCGGAGAGGGACAGAGGACATTCCTGGGCCTGCTCTGGGAGTCCCTAGGGCGCCTGGCCACGTCAGCCACAGCCGCAAAGGCGTTGGGCTCTGGACAGCCCCAAGGGACCAATGTCATGGGCAGCAACTTGAAATCCAAGAGCCCGGTCGGGGTGAGCCTTTCACACCATATTGTGTTGAACAGCCTCCCCACAAAATAACACGGGACAGTGCCAAAGCGCCCGGCTCTGGGTCCCACTGCCTGCGTGCAAAGCTCCGCTCCAGCGGTTCCTTGCCAATGGCCTTGGGCAGATTTCATGGCACCCTGGGCCTCAGTTTCCCTCTTCCGTAAAATGGTATTGACAGCTGTGAGAGCCACCTCCCAGGGTTGTAAATAAAATCATTACCCAAGTCTCTGTAAAAGATACATTTTTAAAAGATGAAATCCGGGCTCCTACAGATCTACAATAGAAATGTATCAAAGATAGTATTTAACTCTCCGGTTAACAAGGGAACCAGGAAAATGTTACACATCATTGGAGGGACAGTTCAAACACACACATAAATATATGGACGATCAGAAATGCTGAAATACCTCTACAAATAGTCACAAAACCGGTCAACAGTCATGGAGCGATCATCAGGTTTGCTCCAGGAGAGACTGATCTGCATTTCTATGGACACGATCATTTGCATTACGAACAAGGAGAACAATGGAAAGTGCTAGGCGTTTATAGAATCCGTTAACTGAATGCACACTCAATACCCTCTCTGTGTCCATTTCACAATCTCTCCTGAGGACAGAAGCACTTAGCACACGTGAGGTGCTCCGTGTTCCTCCGCCAATGTGTTTATTAGTTCTTACCGTGTGAGCCCCCTCCTCCCCGTCCTGGACCTCACAGAAGGGAAGGAGAGAGAAAACGCAAACCAAGCGCATAACGTTTTTTTTGGGGTTTGACAGGGTTTGGGGTTCAGCTAACTTAGAGCTTTGTTTTGGGGTTCTCTTCAACGCCCTGCTGTGCGTGTGTCCACGGGGCCCTTTGTCATTAGCTTGAAACAGGCCGGGCCCCGATTTCGGCTTTAGCCCGGTGGCACGGGACGTCCACACACCCGCTTCCCTCACTGGCCTGGGGACGCTGAGCCGTGGGCTGGGTTCGCCAGTGTCCACACACCTGCCAAGCCTCAGCCGTCACTGGCCAGAATCTTGGGAGGCAGAAGGGAACACTGGAGAAACAAGAGGGTTCGGGACATCTGTTGAAGGCATGAACATGGATGACCCGTTGGGCCAAATCTTTTTCTTTATAGGGAGTCTAATTTAATCGTGTCCCGTGCACACTTCCCGAGTTCACGCCTTATTGGCTTTGGAAACTGCGCCCCACCCTCAACCCCTGACCTGCTCCTCCAACGCTCCAAGAATTTCCTGCCTCAGGCCCTTTGCATGCGCTCTTTTCTCCCCGGAAGGAACTTGAACACATCAGTACCCGTACACAGCAAATACTGAATGAAGGTGACCTGTTATTTTTCCTCTAAACAGGCTTGGCAAACTACAGCCTTCCGGCAGCCTGACTGATTTTTTTTTGCCTTTGCCCATTCAGCTCTGAGAACTAGGAATGTTTTTGATATTTTTAAAAGGTTACATTTGGAATGGTTTTATAGAAACTTATTTACTATCCTCAGTTTTGCCCGTTGGCACACACAAGCTGTAATATTCACTCTCTGGCCTTAAAAAAAGAAAACGCCTGCTTCTCTCTAAGCCGGGAAGCCCCCAGAGGGTAGAGGGTCTGGTTCTCCAAGTCCCAAGGGCCTACTGCATCCATAGGTGCTTCTTAAATATGTCCCACATTGAGAGACGCCTGGGTGGCTCAGTGGGCTAAGCATCTGACTTCAGCTCAGGTCATGATCTCACAGTTTGTGGGTTCAAGCCCTGCGTTGGGCTCTGTGCTGACAGCTCAGAGCCTAGAGCCTGCTTTAGATTCTGTGTCTCTCTCTCTCTCTCTGCCTCTCCCCTGCTCACACATACACTCTCTCTCTCTCGAAAATAAAGATTAAAAAGATTTTTAAAAAGAAAGAAAGAAAATCATGGCTTTTACTGCTGGGATCAACCCAAAGGCCCAGGAAGAGCCGGACCAACAGCAGGTGGAGAGCCGGGCTCCGATCTGCACATTTTATCCCTCTACTCACAGTGCGCACTGATAAGGGGCTCGGACAGGACACCCACCCGGGTGCGTGGGGTGGGGGCGGGGCCATCTCCGGAGTCTTCTGGCCCAGCTCCCAGGCGCGGGGAGGAAGCCAGGGCAGCCTTGCTGTCCACCCCTGCCCGGGTCTCACGCCAGATGGGCTCGATGGCCAGCCCAGGGCTCTTGGCGCCTCCTGGAAGATGACAGGTGGCAGGAGTGCCCCCGGGGGGGGCAGGTGGGGAGATGCTGGGCTCTCCTGGAGAAGCTGGGGACAGGGTCATTGAGGCTGTGGTGAGCCCCTTGGGCCTTTGCTCCTGCAGCATGGGGACCTGTGGAGACCCCGATTTCCCAGCAGTGGCTCCCCACAGCCCCCCCCTCTCCCTGACCCTGCAGGCTGCCCCATCATTGGCTCTTGGGCTTCTCACATTTAAAATTCCAGAATGCTCCTGGGCCTGGGCCCTTCACCTAAATTTGCAAGTAAGGCCTGATTTGGGGTTTGCAAACACCGTCGCTGTCCCCATGCCGGGCTCACCTCTGGCCTGGGCGGAGGCAACAGTGTTGAGAGGCATCCAGGGGCTCCCTGGGCCACCACCAAGGCAGGACCTGGGCCCCGGACTCAGACAGCCAGGACCCCAGGTCCCCACTGCCCTGCCCCGGCCGCGGGCTTTCAGAACCTCCTCTGGAGCTGTAATAGCCCGCACCTACAGCGGCAGCCTGCCAGACATGCCCACCAGGAGGAACAGGAGTTCTGAGTTCCAAAAAATAAAAATTACTCGGCTCAGAAACCACAACCTTGAAACTCATAATGGCCAACTCCAGTGTCCGCAAGCCTAACGGTGCGTCCACGGGTCACGCACACTGCAGTAGATGGTGTGGCTGCGTTTTACCGCCACACAATATGCAGGACATGAAATTTGCCATTTAGCGGCGCCCATGACCCGTGTCCGCGTTAGGCGATTTCGACAGGACACAGGGGCAGGGCCTGGAGGACAAGTGCCCTGAGCCACTGCAGAAGGTCCAGACACCGCCCTGGCTTAATGGTCTGTTTGGAGAACAAAGTAAAGCCACGCCAGCAAATCCCTGCCCTGTGGCTGCTCAGGACCCACAACCGCGCTGACCACCATCGCTGATTCCCACCCGGGAGTCAGAGACACCCAGGCCCCCTTCCTGCCTGCCCCTTCATCGCTGTGTGACCTTGGGCAAGTCCCGTGCCCTCCCTGAGCCCCACTTTCCTCTGCAAAATGCAAGTATTAATAGCACCTGTTTTGTAAGCACAGAGGCACTGAAAGCATTTAGCGCAGGGCCCGGTATACAGGAAGCGCTCAATAAATGCTTGCCGTTATTATGATTATCTTTACCGTTACCATCCAAAGCAGCAGGAGTGAGGGCCTCTTGGAACTGAATGATCAAGGACGCTCAAGTCTCATAAGGGTCTTGTTTTATCTCCAGAAATTTGCAGGCAGACACTCCCTCTGAAATCCCGCACCTCACAGCGCCGACCATAGAGGGGGATAGGGTGACAAGGACACCCCATCGCAGAGGTGTCTTCCAGATGTCCTGTCATTTCTCTTAGGGCGAGGGGGACCAGAAGAGAGGGCCGTAAAGACCACACGCTGGGCTGCGGGTCCTGCCTTGCTGCTCGTGACCGTCGGGGGCCTGGAAGGGGTCTGCTCCACCTACAGCCGAGAGAGCAGCCACCACCTGCCCACACCCCCCCCCCGGGGGCCCCCCGGACCAGAGGTCACCGGTGAGCAGGACGAGGGAGGTGCGGCTGTGTGGGAGAGGGGACGCATGCCCCCGCCACGCCGCACCTCCCCGGACACACGCCTTCTCTCGCGTGTTGGAACTCGCTGTTGGACACTGCCCGGCTTGGACCCGACCCTGCGGACCGGACCCCCTGCCTTTGGAGGCTCACGCTCTCGCCGGGGACACGCGTGCTGGGGTGTGAACTTGTGTAAGTTCACACTGACACCCGCCGCCACGTGTCCTACGGTTCTGCATTTTGTCACGGAATCTCAGACAAGAGGCGGGGACGCCACGGCCACTCAAGGCCGGATTCTTAAAGGGCCTCGTGCAGCTGGAGTCAGGCCCCAGCCGCGCTGCCGCCGAACGGGCTGGCCCTGCAGGCGGCCGGTGTTTGGCGTCGGGGGGCCCCTGCGAACTGCCGGCGGCTTCCCAGCAGGGCCCCGATTACGGGCTCCGTGAAAGTCCCAGCAGCCCCGTGGGCCGCTCAGTGGCTAAGAGCAGCCATAGCCTCGAGCCAAGCCCTTGACCTCCTGGCTTCGGTCTCCCCGTCGGGTGAAGGGGGGCCGGGGGAGGGCTGTGGAGATACATGATTATGGTGGGTTTATTGCGGACGCCGAGCTGTGGGGATGAAAGGCTTCAAGTCCGCGGATTGTTTTATTATCATAATCACAGTGGAGACTCAGGGAAAATTCAAAGACATGTTTTATAGCCCGAATTATAGAAGTTTCTCTGTTCCGGAAGGAAGGTCGCAGTGTAACGAGTGAGGACACTGGACAGGAGACCCCAGCTGCTGAGAGCCATGCAGGCCTCCACCTGCTGGCCGCGCACCCCACGGGCGCAGGGCGGTCACTGCGGCAGCGCAGGTGACAGGGTGACCGTGGGTCGTGGGAGCGGGTCGGATAGGAGAGCAGGGACGTCCCTTCCCCTCCGTCCTTCCTGGCTCTTGGCAGGTTCCCCAGGAAAGCAAGCTGCGTGTTCCCTGGGGGTGATGTTTTCTCCGAGAATTACACCAACTCCGCCGGGAGCCGGGGGTCCTCAGACAGGGGCCCAGGGCTCTGCTGCCCTCCCCCCGCCGTGGTGGGGTGGTGGGAATGGGGAGCTTCTCATTTGCACTTGAACCCCCTTTGTTGTGAGGGCCACCTGACCGCATCCACCAGCCTGGCTAGTTAGGAGAGCTGCCAGCCTTCTCTCCTTCTTTCAAGAGGCAAAGCGCCTGGGGCTGCAAGTAACAGAAAAATCCTTGTTTTCTCACATGACGAGGACCTGGGAGGTGGCTCAGCAGCGCTGGTGAGTCAGGCTCCCCGGCCCTCCCTGGCAGCCGGGACAAGATGGACAGACACCCTCTTGGCCGCGGCTTGTGCCCTCCGGGCAGCGGGAGGAGGAACGGGTGGGACCAGACGCATCCATCTTCTTTGCCAGAAAAGCAAATACGTGCAGCCCCAGGATCTGCCTCGGGGCCTTTGCCTATGCCGTTCCCTCTCTGGGAATGCTCTTCCCTGTCCCGCAGGTCGGGCTGTCTCCTCCTCACGCTGGAGCTGCAGTTTTCATAGGATCCCTACGTGCTCACCTTCAGGAGCACTTTGCCAACTGAAATCCATTATCTACTAGGATTTCTTTAACCCCCATCTTCCCAGGAGAACCGTAGGACCCTAGAGGGAGCGAGGACCTCGTCGGGCCAGCACAGGGCTGAGAACGTCCTTCCACTTCCCTCCTCCAAGGCGAGGGAGGCCCAGGAAGGGGAAGCGGCTTCTCGGGACCCGGGACCTCTCCCCCCACACGCCTCCAGCGGAGGCAGGTGCCCGGGGGCGCTGGGCTGGGCGCCGGGGAGTCACCGACAAAGCAGGCAGGGCCCCAGACGGTGGGGCTCACAGGCTGGGGAAGCAGATTCTGGCTAAAGAGTGGGGGCGGAGGGAGGATGCATGAGGAAGGCTGCCCACAGCGAGGCCGGGGTGCCCGTTTCTGGAGCCCCAACCAAAACTAGGACAAAATTAGAGCCGGCAGAGCAGCTGCTCCTCAACTAAGAAAAAGTTATGGTGGGAGGGAAAAGGACCAGGAGACCAGAGTCACCTGGTCAGGCCGCGTCCCTGTCCCCCCCCCAACACTGACCTCCGTGTTCTCCGCACGGGGGTGTCCGGCCCGCTCACCAGGCTTCATCTGCTCCCTCGGGGGCAGGACGGAGAGGAACTTCCTGGCTTTCGCTCCCCCCTCGGGAAGAGGAGCAGCGCCGTGAGTCCCAGCTTCTGTGGCGGGTGCCTGACCCTCGCCTCTTGGAGGAAGCCCGGGGAGCCAGCAGAGGAGCCTGGACTCGCGGGGAGCGGGGGCCGGGAGGGGAAGGGAGTTTGGAGAGTCTTCCAGAAGCCAGCGTCTTCTGGAGGGAGCCGGCGTCTTCTGGAGGGAGCCGGCTTCCGTGTTGGCTGGAAGGCCTCCCTGCGTCAGCTTTTCATGCTCGTTTGCCTGGAGACGGACACAGGTGGGCTTTGAAACGGGGCCAGGGCACAGAACCCGGAGGCAGGCTCCGTTTCCTCCTCCGGCCCAAGGACCCCATCCCCGGGGCGGGGGCTTCCTGACTCCACCCCACCGTCAGGGACATGGTCATTCTAGAGACCGTGTGACTCGTCAGAATTCGTGCCTCTTCTGACCCACGTGCTCCTACAGCCTCCTCTCCAGGGGACAGTCTGTACCCAGCAGGCACCCGGCGTTGGGCAAGAGGTGCCCCAAAGGGGACTGCAGGACTCTTGTTAAGGGAAGACGGCATCGCGAAATCTTTATTCCCACCCAACGGCACTGTCTTCCCCAGGCCCCTGACTTATTCTTTGGTCTTCTTTGAGCCTATTGTTCAGATTTGGTCCGAAGCCTGGTCTCAGGCCCGCCCGTCCATCTACGCCAGGACGGGGCAGCGTTTTTCTGCCAAGCCCAGGGCTTTGAAGACAGCATTGGGGGTGGGGGGTGGCGGCTGCCGCTCCCGGTCCGCGGAATCTGCTTTAATTGTCCACACGGCCACCGTGGGAGGAAAGGGCTCCACGAACCCCACCGGACGTTTCCCCTGGTCCGCTCTTAATTGGAGGGGAGGGGCCGGGAGAAACAGCCAAGGATCAGCTGTCACTGACCCCTCGATTCATTCAGCAAACATCTGCGGTAAGAGCGGGAAAGCCAGGCGTCTCTACGGTTAAAATAAACAAACCCAGGGCTCCTGGGAGGCTCAGTCGGTTAGGGGTCTGATTCTCCGTTTCGGCTTGGGTCACGATCTCGTGGTTTCACGGGTTCAAGTCCCACGTCGGGCTCTGCGCTGACAGTGCGGGGCTTGCTTGAGATTCTCGATCTCCCTCTCTCTCTAACCCTCCCCCACTGCTGCTGTCTCTGGGTCTCTCAAAATAAATAAACTAAAAAATCCTCCAAGGCAAATGATAATGAATGCATAATGCAAAACATTCAGCTGACGGAGGAACCTGGAGCTTTAAATAGTTATAGGGAGTTATTATCTAAGACTTTGTCTCCAAGGCAGGGAGAAGCCCAGCGGTTTGGAGGAATTGGCCCTGGAGACGTGGCTTTGGAACCAGGTGCCAACAAGGGGAGGAACTTAGCCAGGTGGTTTCTCTGAGCCTCAGTGTTTTCATCTGGGAAGTGGGGATACAGAGAAAAACAACCATTCTGGAGTCCGAGCTCCTGGGAGGCGTTGGGGGCCGGTGGTGGCGCAAATGTTGGCAGGATGAGCCCCGGGAGCTTCAGTGTTCGTTTCTTGGCATAGAACACTTTTCCACTGGGTGCATTCCCAGGACCCTGCGAACTGGCCATATGGAAGGGTGGCTGGGGGATGCTATCCGCCCCCATCTCCTCCAGGGGCCCCAAATAAGATTATCTTATAAATAAAAACGGAAACACTGGGCTTCTGTTACAGACAAAAGCAGCTTCACGCCGGGCTCCAGGCCTCCCCTGTGAGGATGTCTCCAGGTCCCTCCTACTTAGAAATCCTGGAGCCCGACGGCTGGGCTCTCCCAGGGACGGAGTCAGAGCCCCCTCGGAGCTGGGAGGAAGCGTCCAGAGACTCCGGAGAAGCCCGGGGTCTGATCTGGAAGGTTTTGTTCCTGGTGGGGTGGGGAGTGAACCCGGGACATTGGGATTTCAGGTCTCGGGACCCCATCACTCGCCTGGGGCCTTGGGAGGTCCACGTCCTGAGTTCCCGTGGCCTTGGTGCCCCCTCCTTTGGCTTTGTTCCGGGGGGAGAGTCTTGTGGGGAGACACTGGAACGCTTGTTGGAGCCCCAGGACCTGCACCCTCCCTCAGTGTATGGCTGGGAGCCCCCCACCTCTGCCTGGGGGTGCCCTCTGCCTGGGGTGCCCACCAGACCTGACTTCCAGCAAAGGCTGTCGGGGAGGGGGCACTGGAAGGTTCTGAGATGAGCCCCTATTGTTTGCTGGAAAATCAGGACTACTGTTTTCGGCCTTGTAAAGACCCACACCCAGCATTCAACCCAGACCCGGGAGGGACCCAGGACAAGCCCTGCAAATGGCAGGTGGGACCCCGAGCTCCGGGTCCAGGGCGAACGACAGCACCCAGAGGGAACTCCCTGGGGGAGGGGGGGGGGTCTAAGGTGCTCCAGCGGCCACTGAGGGTGGGAGACGTCAGGCTCTGCATCGAAAGCAGACAAGCGGCAAGGACTGGGTGGCTTTGCATTTGGATTCTGCCTTCACCCGGCTCCCTGGGTCTGTCTGCCTATGTGTGCCATGGGCCTGGTGCCCTGCGGGGAGGCCATTGGGCATCTCGCCACCCAGCGCAGAGCCTGGTACCCAGGGGTCTATGGATACAGGCCGTCAGCATCACACTCCGGTTTCTGTGACCACCGGCCGTTGGCATCACAATTGTGCCTTATAAATCACTGCCTGTCATTCTCTGAGGACAGCGGCTGCCGGTGATGCCGGCAGGTCTGTGACATTTAGTATCAGAAGAGTCTGCCTTGGGGGTACTGGTTGGGAGTTCTGTCTCTGTGCGTTTTCTAGGAAGTGGCCAGAAATCACCGTCACCTCCTCAGACTTCTAACCTGAAGGCACATGGACCCTCGGCAAACAGAGGAATGATTTCCAAAAGCCTTGAGAGAATTGTCCAGAAAATGAAGCCCGTGGGAGAGCTCTGAAAAGAAAGCCCCATGTTCCACCGATTTACCATTATTAGTATTGTTAGTATCTCCATCAGTACCATTAGTAATTAGTATTAGTATTACCGTTACAATTAGGATTAGGATCAGGATTTGTCCCCAGCGGAGAAGAAGGGATGCCTGGGCTGTCTCTGGAGGGGACTCTGTCCGCGGGGCATGAAGAGTTTGGTGTTGGTGACAGACATGATCAGACAGGTGAAATCTTGGTTTGGGGTAACCCCAGGGCCAAACCTGCGGAGAAGCGGTTTTCTTTTTTTTTTTTTAATTAAAAAATTTTTTTTCACTTATTATTTTTGAGAGACAGAGACAGACAGAGCACAAGTGGGGAAGGGACATAGAGAGAGGGAGACACAGAACCCAAAGTAGGCTCCAGGCTCTGAGCTGTCAGCACAGAGCCCACCGAGGGGCTCGAACCCATGAACTGTGAGATCATGACCTGAACCGAAGTCAGGTGCTTAACCGACTGAGCCGCCCAGGCGCCCCCCACTTTTTTTAATTATCTAGTTTTTAAAAATTTTTTTATGTTTATTATTGAGACAGAGAGAAATACATCATGAGTAGGGGAGGGGCAGAGAGAGAGGGAGATCCAGAATCAGAAGCAGGCTCCAGGCTCTGAGCTGCCAGCACAGAGCCCTATGCAAGGCTCGAACCCAGGAACTGTGAGATCATGACCTGAGCCGAAGTCGAACACTTAATGAACTGAGCCACCCAGGCGCCCTAGAAGGGTTCTTCTTTTACAAGGTGTCCATTTGTTATCAGTTTATTGGTGTGCCCACTTTTCTCATTTGCACCCCTCCTCCCCTGCACTTAAGAGGGTGTCAGAGCCCAGCAGCTCAAGTGTCCACCAGCACTGGTGTCTGCCATGACCCCTGATTTCCATTCAACAATAAGAAAAGAGAGATTTTTCTCATTACTTTATTTCCTTACCAGCAGCGAGAGGGTTTCATTTCTATCAGAACAAGAGCTGCCCTGGGGCGCCCGGGGGGCTCAGTTGGTTGGGCGTCTGACTTCAGCAGACTCTGCTCCTCCATCTAAAACCCCAAAGAAGGGTCATCGCTGGGGGCAGCTCCGGGCTTCCAGGTTCCAGAAGAGCAGAGCAGACTGCAGGGAACAGCTAAGCCCTGCCCCCTCCCCCCCGCCATTCCAGTCTTGCTGGTCCCTGTGACGGGTCCCCACCAGCCCCTGGGACAGACTGCACCGCTGGAGGCTCTGCCTGTCGGGGAAACACGCCGGGCGCTGTTTGAACTAAGAACGCGCATCCAGGCTGAGTTGATGCAGCAGAGTGGGGGGCCCTGGGAGGCCGAGGGGCTCAGGAGCAGGGAGATTCGGGTTCAGATCTCAGCTGGGTGCCGTGCAGGAGACTGAATCCCCAGAGACTTCCGCCCTGTAAAATAACATCATCCTCCAAGAATTTAACGGCTGGAATATAGGCCCTCTGAGGCCGGAGCATTTGTTTTCTCCCCTGACCTTTGCCCAGAGGGGTCCGATCGGAGCCTGGCGCACAGTAGGCACATCCAGTGAATGACTGGGGCTGTCTCTGTGGCCCGGTGGCTCCGGTGAGCTGGGATGAGACATGCATCATGTCCGGGACTGAGCAGGCGCGTGCCAGTGGCTTGCTGCGGCGTCTCAGTCCCCTTTGGTCTGACCTTCTGGACGCAGCGCAGCACTGCTCATTTCGAATTAGACAAAATATCCGGGAGAGCTTGGGGGACGGGCTGCAGAGAGCCCCTGGTAAGCTCTAAAGCCTTCTGTCTAAATATTTCTACTCTCTAAAGCAGCGGGCAGAACCTGAGATGCTTTCATGGATGTTGTATCATTTGATCTTCGTGACGTTGTGAGACGGGAAGTCAGCGAGGGGTTTCGGAGACGTCAGAGGATCCTACGCAGGCAGATAATGCTCTGACCGCTTTACGAAGGCCTCGTCTCCGGCAGGGGCCCCTCGCAGATCCGCGTGGAGGGCGTCGGCAGGGGGAGCGGCCTCGCCAGCTGCGTTGACCTGGAAACCAAGTCACTTAGGGAGTTGACGCCATCACATCCCTACATCGGATCTTTAATCAGGAAGGGTTTCGGCCGGTGTTAACTTTTGAAATAGTTCAGAGGTCAAGGTGAAAGGAAGTAAGGGAGGAAAAGAAAAAGGCAAACCGGGGAGAAGGTGTTCAAAATCTGTGCTCGGAAGAACGGGACAGAAAGCCCAAACGGCCAAAACTTGTATTTAAAAACATAAAATAAGTTCACCTCATTAGCGATTTAAAAACACTGATGAAAACACCAGCCAGGATTTGAAAACACGAACGGGACTCCCCAGGGCTGGTCGGGAGGTGAGTAAGCGAAGTTCTAAAACTTGGCGAGACGGTGATAATTGTCACACCTGTGCCAGCACTTGGCAACGTGGATCCGAAGACCCAAGACGCACACCCCTTCTCCTAAAGAAACAACTGGAAATGAGAGCAAACAGGGGCGCCTGGGGGCTCAGTCAGGTGAGTGTCCAACTTCACCTGAAGTTAGGATCTCAGTTCTGTGGGTTCGAGCCCCGCATCGGGCTCTGTGCTGACAGCTCAGAGCCTGGAGTCTGTTTCCCATTCGTGTCTCCCTCTCCTTCTGCCTCTCCCCTGCTCGTGCTCTGTCTCTGTCTCTTAAAAAATTAAATTAAAAAAAACATTAAAAATAATTTAAGAGGCGCCTGGGTGGCTCAGTCGGTTAAGCGTCCGGCTTCAGCTCGGGTCATGATCTCAAGGTTCATGGGTTTGAGCCCCGCGTCGGGCTCTGTGCTGACAGCTCAGAGCCTGGAAATGCGAGCAAACATATATGTTTAAAAATATTTTTCAAATATTGTAACAGCAGAAAAGAAAACGAGGTTACAACTTAAGGGTCCGAACAGAGACAGAGGCCTGAAATCTATTAAAAATCAGGGCTTAAATTTTTTTTCATTTCATTTTTTTTTCATCACGATAAGTGTACTCTTCAATCTCCATCTCCTATTTCCCATCCCTGCCGCCCCCCCCCCCCCCGCCAGCCTGTCTGGTGACCATCAGTGTGCTCCTATAGCTAAAAATCTGTTTCTTGGTTTCTCTCTCTTTTCCTTTGCTTATTTGTTTTGTTTCTTAAATTCCACAAATGAGTGAAATCATACGATATTTGTCTTTCTCTGTCTGAGTTAGTTCACTCAGCATTATACTCTCTAGTTCTATCTTTGTTGTTGCAAATGGCAAGATTTCACCCTTTTTTGTGGCTGAATAACGTTCCGCTGTGCATGTCTATGCCACATCTGCATCATCCAGGCATCGGTGATGGACGCTGGGCTGTAAGTAACCCTGCGTAGACCTAGGGTGCCTGGATCTCTTCAACTTCATGTTTTTTGTTTTTTTAAGTTTTTTCATTTATTTATTTTTGAGAGAGAGACTGTGTGAGCAGGGAAGGGGCAGAGAGAGAGGGAGATGGAGAATCTGAAGTAGGTTCAGCATTGCCAGCACAGAGGCAGACATGGGGCTCAAACCCACAAGCAGTAAGATTATGACCTGAGCCAAAGTCGGATGCTTAACCAACTGAGCCACCCAGGCGCCCCTTGAATTAGTGTTATCGTATTTGGGGGTAAATACTCAGTAGCATAATCCGTGGATTATACAGTAATTCTATTTTTAATTTTTTGAGGAAGCTCCACTCTACTTTCCACAGCAGCTGTGGCAGTCTGCATTCCCGGCAGCAGTGCACGGGGGCTCCTTTGTCTCCACATCCCGCCCACACTTGTTGCTCCTTGTGTGTTTTACTTCAGCCGCCCTGACGTGTGTGAGGTGATAATATGAGGGTAGTTTTGATTTGCATTTCCCTGATGATCAAGGACATTGACCATCTTTCCATGTGTCTGTTGGCCATCTGGATGTCTTCTTTGGTGACACGTCTGTTCATGTCGTCTGCCCATTTTTTTTTCTGATTATTTGTTTTTTGGGTATTGGGTTTTATACGTTCTTTCTATATTTTGGATACTAACCCTTCATGGGATATGTCATTGGCGAATATCTTCTCCCATTCGGTAGGTTGCTTTTGAGTTTTGTTGATGTTTCCTTTGCTGTGTAGAAGCATTTTATTTTGATGAATTTCCAATAGTTTATTTTTGCTTTTACTTCCTTTGCCTCAGGAGACATATCTAGAAAAATCATGCCTTAAATTTATTCCCTGGAAAATGTACAGATAGAGACAGACAGACTGGAAATAATTTGTAACTGAAATACAATGGGTGATTTTTATTTTCTGTTACTAAGATTTTCTTTATTTTTCTACTTTAGTGATGTTCTAATCTCCTAATTTTCTAATATAGTGAACCGAGTTGGCTCCGTTATCAGAAGAAAAGATAATTGGAAGTTTTATTTTCAGAGTAATACTCTGGGACAGCATGGGGTAGCCATTCATCCTTTTTTATTAGGGACTTATTGAGCAAGAGAGGGAAGCTAACATTCGGTTACTTGACTTCTTAGTCCTCAGCTTCATCATGGGTAATACCGAGCTTCTAGAGCACCTACCACATAGTGTGTGTGTGTGTGTGTGTGTGTGTGTGTGTGTGTGTGCGCGCGCGCGCGCACCCATGGGTGTGATATGAAATTACTTAATCCACATAAAAACACTTGGCAGTGCCTGGCAAATCCTGCATCTCCGAAACCATTAGCTGCTCTTATGATCAGTACCGTTTTTTTTTTAGCTATTGTTCTAGTTGTTTCCAAAGGAGCAAAAGGGCCAGAAACTAGTGGAGCTCCAGGCTTAGGGAATGATTTGCAAAGCCACGTGTTTCCGGGTGCAGGCAATGAAATGGGTCCTGCAAAAGCCAAGGTCGTATGGGTCAGGAGGGTAAATATGATGAGGTTCCAGAGGACTGGAGGGCGGGTAAGAAGCTGCAGCGTGAACAATAGTGAATATAAAGTCACAGAAGTGGGAGCGATGCCCCAGGCCTTGACCGCCCACTTTCCCACTCAGGTCCTGCCCTGGAGCGACACAACCTTTGCACCCAGGATTCTCCAGCCTCAACTCCACCCTTAGCCACGCCCCTGACGTGACCCCAACCAATCAACTGCGCTCCTAACCCCGCCTCCCAGTGTGCCTCCAACCAACCCCCAAGCCCACCTCTAGCCCCGCCTCCAACCCTGCCTTAACCACGCCCCTGACAGCTTTGTAGGGAGCTGCTTCCACCGGCGCCTGGCGCTAGACCTGCGAGGTGTGCAAACCGGTTTCCCCCCTCAGAGGTAGAAAGCCAGAAAAGCGTGCAGATCGGGTCAGAGGCAGATGCCGAAAGGATGCTCTGGGGTTGGTCAGGGTCACCGGCCGACCGAGTCGGTGTGCCGCCTGAGATTTTATAGGACACAGAGTGAGAAGACAGAGGTGGCCGTGGATTCCACGCGGCGGCAGCAACGATCACTCACTCGGACTGCGTGCTGTGTGCTAGGCTCACTGCCAAGCTGCCCCGGATCCTCATTCTCTTTCTCCTGTAACCCAGACCGTGACCTAGCCCTTAGGTCTATTAGCATCCCTGTCTTCACGGAACCGGATCCAAGCTATTCAGGAACTTGTTCAAGGGTCACAGCTGGGAGATGGCAGAACGGGAGTTCGAACCCAGACCCTGGCCCCACACGCCCTGCATTGATAGGTTATACCCGGGTATTGTGGGACAGCCGTGGTGACTCTTCCTTACAACCAAAAGACGCAAGCTAAAACACACAGCAGGCTTCCCTAAGTAAATGAGAAAGGGGTCCATTAAGAAAAGAGTGGCACAATTATTTGACATCACAGCACCTCCTGCCTATGGCTGATGCTCAGTGCTCAGTGCTCAGCCTGGGTGGGGCAGGCAGTGAAACAGGACTGAACCCTATGTTCCCGCGGCTACCACCAGCTGCCGTGCTGGAGACGTGGGGCTGGACCTGACCCCGAAGATTCTAACCCTCTGGTTGGGGAGACTGGACAATGGGATCCTGGGCAGGTTTTTTCAAGACTGATTCATCACGTCCGAGCACTAAATCCTGGGGAATTTAGACGCTGTCTTAGGCTAAATAATGTCCATCAAAAGATACCAGCTCTTAATCTCCGGAAACTCTAAATGTTATCTTATTTGGAAAAAGGATCTTTGCAGGTGTGATTAAGTTCAGGACTTGAAGAGATAATCCAGGATTATCTAGGTGGGCCCTAAATGCCATCGCAGTGTCCTTGTAAGAGCGAGGTGTGGGAGATCAGGCAAACACATACAAGAGAGGAAAAGGCCGTGCGAAGACAGGAGGCAGAGGCTGGGTGAAGAAATGCCAGCAGCCACCAGCAGCTGGAAAAGGCAAGGAACAGATTCTCCACCGGAGCCTCCCAGGAGTGAGGAGCCGCCGACACCTTGATCTTAGCCTAGTGTATTAATTAACCATGCTTTCTGACGTCTGACTTTCAGATCTGTGAAAGAATATATTTCTGTTGTTTTTAAATTTCTTTAATGTTTATTTATTTTAAAAAATAGTAATATTTTTAAGAAAGAGAGACAGAGTGAGTGAGTGGGGGAGGGGCAGAGAGAGAGGGAGACACTGAATCCGAAGCAGCTCCAGGCTCCGAGCTGTCAGCACTGAGCCTGACGGGGCCTCAAACCCATGAACCATGAGATCATGGACGAAGTCAAAGGCTTAACCAATTGAGCTCCCCAGCGCCCCTACAGCTCTGTTGTATTAAGGCACCGAGTTTGTGGCCATTTGTTATAACAACCACAGGAAACGAATACAGACTAAGTGCAGTGGGGGATGTGGTGGAAGGAGCATAGGATGGGAAGCCCAGTAATGTGGACTCAAATCCCGGCTCTGCATTCTAGGGCCCCTGGAATGATTATCAACACTCTTTTTTGCCTCAGTCTGGCCACTTAGGCCACAAAGGGGGTATTCTATACTTACATGAGTTGAGCTATTTTGGTGGCATGTGACAGAACTCTAGCCTCAAGTAACAGAAGTAAAAGATGCCAAGCAGGTTTATGACAGGAAAGAAGAGAAACAGTGGGGTTAGCTTCAGGCTCAGCTGGATCTAGGGGTTCAAAGGAGCTATCACTCCTGCTCCCTCTCCCCCATGCCCTGTCTTTTATCTCTTCTCTTGTAAGTTGGTCACATGCTCTTATTCCTTCCACCTGCCTCAAGTCTTGATGAAGATCCACTCTCTTCGTCTTCACAGCTTAACCCCCTCACCTACGTCTAACTGCTCTGATTGACCAGACTCATAAGACCTGCTTTGCTCCTGGGTCCAATCGCTGTAGCCAATGACGCCGGGCATTAGGGTTGGCCTGGGCTCCACCCCCCCCCCGCCCCCGTCAGGGGGTTCCCTGGCACAGGTTAAGGATTGGGGTATGTATTGGCATCGCCCACCACAGCCCCGCTGATAAAGCGCTGAGAGCAGACTCAGTGACCAGACACAGGAGCGGATGCAGGACGCACACAACCAACCAGCGTCTACCTCGTTACCTCGCGGAGCTGTGGCAAAGACTGAGTGGCGGCCGGTCTGAACACGCTCCGTGGGGCGTGAGAGCCTGGGGTACGTGCCCTGTGCACGTCTGTGATCTCAGCCAGCGTGACGCGGCGCGCATGGTCCCAGCTGCTCAATTTCAGCACCGTCACCGACTTCTTCCTCCTCCTCCTTGACACCTGCCGGGCCTGGCCTGCAGCTGCTAAACCAAGACAAGAGGAAAACCAGGTCCATGAGCTGAGGTGGCTTCTGGCTCTGAGAGGGCTTAGAAGTCCCGGTTCAGCCGTAACCCAACAGAAAATAGGGAGTCATGAAGGTCAGGGAGCAGGAGACGTGACACTTAAAATGCAGTGACTGGGGGACTCTGAAATGCTCCAAACACCATTTATCATATTGAATGAAGTCTGTGAGTGAGTCACTGCCCAACTGGTGCTGCCGAGACCCGCCGCGCTGCCGTCTGCCTTCCCCATTGCTGGTTTTCCCCGACGCCAGGCAGGTGAGCGGTGGCCTGGGCGTAACGAGTGGACTCAGCCAGCGGAACTCCGTCACAAGGCGGCTTCCAGCTCAGAGTCTCTTCTCCGTTGCCCACGTTCGGAGCAGCATAAGCCATTCATCTCTCTGTACTCTTGATTACGAGCTCAGTCTGCGGCTGTAATACACCAGCAACGAGTCACACGCAGCTCTGAGCCCTCGGGATGTGGCTGGTCTGATCTGAATGTAGATGGGCTAAAATGCAAAATATCTGTAGGATTTCCAACACCTCGTACAGAGGCGCTGGAGTGGTGAAAGTGGAGAAGAGAGCACACCAAATGCTGTGACTTATAATGGGTCACATTGCTTCCATGCCAAGCTCCTGAAAGATTTAAAAATTTCTCCATCTTGCTCCCTGTGGTCCATGAAAGGGACCTCCGGCTCATCACAGGGGTGAGAGATATGAAGCAGAGGCAAAGAGCAGACGAAACAGGTTCTCCAGAGAGCGGAGCCGCCTGGCCCCGTGCACTGGTTAGCTGTGTCATGAATTACCCGGCATCTGGTGGTCTACAACAATAGGAAACGTGCTTTACTCCCAGTTTCTAGATTAGGAATCCTAGAGCAGGTTAGCCACGAGGCTGGCCAAAGCTGTGGCCGTCTGAAGGCTTGCTGGGGCTAAGAGGTCCAGGTGCAAGGTAGCCCCTCCCATGGCTGACAAGTTGGTGCCACCTGTTGACAAGAGGCCTCAGGTCCTCCCTGTGTGGCTTCTCCATGGGCTGTTTGTGCCCTCACCGCATGGCAGCTGGCTTCCTCCAGAGCAAGCTCTCCAAGAGGAGACAGCAAGTGGGACCTGCAGTGCCCCATGGGAGGTAGGTTCCGGAAGCCGTGTGCCATCAGCTCACCATTGGGTGTGGCCCACACTCAAGGGGAGGTAATCAGCCTCCCCTTCTACAGGGAGAATGTCAAAGAATTTGATAGATTTCCAAGACCAGCCATTGGCCTGTCCATCCCTGGGCTAGTGACGGTCAACTGGTTGGCCAGAGCATGTGGAGAGCAGGTGCTCTTTCCTGGGTGCAACTTTGTGACGCTCAGTCTGTGACACGCCCTTTCGTCCCCCACTAAAGACACATATTGTGTCAACAGTGTCTTCTACCAAATGCTTGTGAAGTGGGATCCTCAGGTTGAACACCTTCTGGGTGATTCCCTTTTAGATTGGAACCGGGCAGCGCTGGGAGAGAAGGACCCTCGTTATCCGTGGATGGTGGTCTGCTCCTCCTCCCCCATAGCATTCCAGGCTGGGAGGCAGCTTGGCAGAGAAGTGGACTTCTCTGTCCTCCTCTGTCTTATGGAGGAGGCGGGACTGGACCTGGCCCCTCATCCAAAGCACCATGGTTCCCAGGCTGCCCCTGGCGTTGTCCCTCGTCCCTGAGCTGCAGTGAACCTTCTCCAGTCTGTGGACCTTAAACATCAGGCACACTGTCAAGCTGGACTCCTTTTGGGCTACTTGAGGTAGGAACATGCAACTTCTATGGAGGACAGTTAGGCAATGGATTTCTTAATTAAGAAGACACACAGCCTTTGGTCCAGCATTTCAGCTCAAATAATTTATTCTACAACACACCCCAACTTGTGAGACAGAATGTGCAAAGAGAGAGAGTGTCCTACTGTTGTCCCCTAGGAAGAGACTGGAAACAATCTAATTGTACGTCACCCATGGCGAGTTTAATGGGTAATGAAACATTCACTCAACGGAATACTCTGTGGCTGTTAAAAAGAGAATGAGGGGGGCTCCTGGGTGGCTCAGTTGGTTAAGCGTCCAACTTCAGCTCAGGTCTTGATCTCACAGTTCATGGGTTCGAGCCCCACATCGGGCTCTGTGCTGACAGCTTAGAGCCTGGAGCCTGCTTTGGATTCTGTGTCTCCCTCTCTCTCTGCCCCTCCCCTGCTCATGCTCTCTCTCTTTCTCTCTCAAAAATAAATAATCTTTAAAAAAAATTTTCTAAAAAGAGAATGAGGCTCTTTTTTTGTATACTGAAATGGAGAATCTTCAAGATACATTAAGTGAAATAAGCAAGATGAAAAATAGGGCATACCATTATCATTCATATAAAAAAAAGAAAACAAGAATATTCTACCTATGTATTTATACATGAATAGTGCCTGGACAAGAAACCCAGAATTATAAACTGAATCATAAGAAACTACCATTTTTTGTTGGCAAAAAAAAAAAAAATCCTCAGTAAATGTGAATGATTTCATATGAACCAACCCAATAATAACAGTGACTGTTCCTGGGGGGCCACTGGGTGAGAACAGAGGTGGGGGAGATCCCAGTGCCACTCTCTGTGCCTTTGGAACTCTGTACCATATGCACGATTTAGCTCTATTTAATTCTGTTCGCATTTACTTTTTCAAACAGATGACCAGAGGATATCATTGGGACACGTGTTTGTAAAGACGGGAGGTTCCCAGGCTTATCAAGCGGGAGCAATGTTATTCTGCAATCCTATAAAGATAATTTTCTCTTGCCTATTTTTAGTCGAGCAGGAAAAAGAATTTATTGTTTCAAATTAGTTGAATGTGTATTTATTTATTTTAGGGGTGGAGGGGCAGAGAGAGAAGGAGAGAGAGAATTCTAAGCAGGCTCCTTGCTTAACGCAGAGCCCGAGGTGGGGTTTGATCCCACGACTGTGGGCATGACTTGAGCTGAAATCAAGAGTCAGATGCTTAACTGACTGAGCCACCCAGGCGCCCCTCAAATTACGTTAATTAAGAGGCTGAGCTGAGCGCAAGGCAGCCTAAGCATGGAGGTTGAGGAAGCACCGTGAGTCAAATGGGGTGCCTGGCGGGCTCCGTCGGTTAAGGGTCGGACTCTTGGTTTCGACTCAGGTCATGGTCTCACGGGTTCGTGGGTTTGAGCCTGCTTGGAATTCTCCCCTCTCTCTGCCCCTCTCCCCACTCTGTCTTTCAATATTGATAAATAGACTTAAAATATATTTAAAACGATATTCCAAAGGGGTGGGAGCACTGAGGGCCCTGTTAGAACACACCTGACCCTGGCAGCTGTGCCTCCGCAGGCTGGAGCCCCAGCAGGTGGCTCTGGCGGGGCTGGGAAGGGGTGAGGCTTGGGGACCCGTCCTTTAGAACACCCACTGCTCCCGGGGAGCGCGGGCCTCCGGATGCGGGAGGAGACGTACCAGACATCCGCTTCTCTCTAGGACTTGGAACTCACGCCTCCCTGGGGCTGGCAGGGGACCCCGAGTTTGCCCCAGTCAGGCAGCCCCAGCTTGTAATGGGGTCCCTAATACAGAGCCCCCCTTTCAGTTTATTAAAGAACTAATTTTTTTGAGAGCACAAACATGAAACTTCTACATGCCCGTGTTGGGAAATGTGAAATTGCTGCTTTGAGTAGCTGTGTTTATTCAGTTTAAAACAAACATGAATAAGGGCGCCTGGGTAGCTCAGTCAGTGAAGCGTCCGACTTCGACTCAGGTCACCATCTCACGGTCTATGGGTTCAAGCCTCGCATCGGATTCTGTGTGATGGCTCAGAGCCTGGAGCCTGCTTCGGAGTCTGTGTCTCCCTCTCTCTCTGCCCCTCCCTCGCTCACTCTCTGTCTCTCTCTGTCTCTCAAAATAAAATAAAGACATAAAAAAAGTAAATAAATAAAAAATGAAACAAATGTGAATAGCCAAGTGTAAATAAAAGACCCATGGGCCCCACCGGGCCAACATGACATCATCTCTTTCTAACGTGTTCACCACCCTCCCTTCCTCACGGCTCCCAGGCTCGTCAGAAGTGGAACACTCGGTGTGGGGGCCAGATTAGTGCAACTCTCTTTTCTGCAGTGGATGTTAGTATTTTGTAGCAAATATTGAGATGTTGCCACCTTTGATCCGGCCGCGGTGCTTGGAAGAACATGTCGCCTACGAATACTAGTGCGTGCGGATACAGACGTCGGTGTGAACACGGAGGCTCATTCTGGCCTTGATTCGGATGCGGTCTAACCGGAGGCAACCCAACATCTTTAGTCACGGAAGGTTTGTTAGGGACATTCTGGAACCTCCATCCTCAGGAATGTGATACAAAAGAGGGAAGTAGGAATGTGTGACTGAAATGTCAGGACCAGGACACAGCGCTACGGGAAAGAATGAGCTGAGAACCACACCCAGCCCCTCCCATCAGCCCCATTAGTCCTCATCTGGGCCATCTTGGCTCCTGGGGGACATGTGACAACATCTGCAGACATTTTTAGCTCTCAGAACGCTGGGGTGGATGTTACTGGAATCTAATGGGTCGGGGACAGAAATACCGCTAAATACCCTACAATGCCCAGGACGGCCCCCAGCACAGAGACATATCTGGCCCCAAATGTCAGCTAGCCACACCCTGGCATAGTCTCTGACCCGGACTGAATTCTCAATAAATGTTTGTTGAAGGAATGAGTGACTACTGAAAACAGTGCAGCGCACATGACCCTCACTGAACAGTTAGCAGCTAGAGGAGAGAAATAAGGAAGAGGTTTGAGATGCTTTTATGCCTTATCCACTTTTTTATCATCTGGTTCTTTTTTTTTAACAGCCACTTTTATCATTAAAAAGAAAGGAAAGAAGGAAAAAGGAGGGAAGGAAGGACGGGAGGTAGGGAGTGAGGGAAGGAGAGAGGAAGAACTTGACAACTTATTTCTGCTGTTTGGCCCTGTGTTCAAAGCTCTGCGGTGGGCGGGGGTGTGGCCGGGGCGCCGCCCTCCCTGGACTTTTGAGAGGATTTAATCAGTGCTCCCTCCGTGCAACAGCCCGTGGACAGCACGGGCTGTAGAAAGTGTTCAGGGAACGCCCTCACCTTCACCAGTACTGAAAAGGGACCCTGCTTGCCGTTTTGATCTCTGTCTAGAATATTCTCCAGGCCCTCAGCTGGTGGCTCAGGTTGGGCCTTGGGCGTCCCTCTGATGACTTCGGGGGTGGAGTTTTGTGGGCCTGGGGAGCTTGAGGGCCCCAGGGGGTGAGCCTTCCGTTCTCCGTCATCTCTCCTGGAGCTGAGCCAGGTGAGAGAGGCCACAGTCCCTCTGTCTCTCTCTCTCTCTCTCTCTCTCTCTCTCTGGGTCTGCTTGGCCCGTCTGCCCCTCGGGCCTGCTCGGGGTTAATGGAGCATGAATGTGTTTGCGGGCGAGCAGAGGACCACGGGCCCCCCCAGCACACCCCAGGCCCCGACATTGAGAGATCCGAACCCGCATTTTCCCTGCTTGGAGAGCAGATGCTGACCCAGGTCCGGAACGCCCGGTGGCTGCACAGGCATCTTTTAGCGGAGCGCCGTTGTCCTGGGAGACGGAAAACTTTCCAATCAACGTGGGCACGCAGAGAGAGAGCCCTCACCCCTACATGTGAGCCCTATTTAGCGGCAAGTCCTAAGCAGCGCTTGTGAAAAGCGGCCTGTTCGGGACTGACCTTCCCATTCATGTAACGTGATACTGCACGCTTGGGCGACCCCGCGGGCAGCTCACATGTGTCATCAGCTGGGCGCTGCGGCCCCTCTATTAAGATGGTTCTGGAAGCATATGTGGGAATGGGCCCGCCTTGGAGACCGAGGGGAAAGGCAGGACACGGGCAATTAGAGGGATCCCTCCCTGGCCCCGGGGCCGGGCTGCAGGAGGAAACAGGAGGAAATGCAGGCCGCATCTCACGGCATGGCAACAATTAAGGTCAACAAATGATCATGGAAAAGGAAACTTTGGAAAATAGGAACCTGGTTAAATGACCCAGTAAACACTCGGCCCTGCTCCCCAGCCTGCCCTGCGCAGGGGGGCAGGGGGGAGGGGGGTGCTGCATCTGGGCCTCACGTGGACCGGCATCGCCCCGTCTTTTTGGGATAATGACTTCCCTTTGCAATTTCCTGGAGGAAGTTGTTGAAATGATCTTCCAGTGATAAAATAAGCAGGGTGATTCTTAATTTTCAGTCTGCAGTCTCCTCCCCCTTCCAGTCCAATCTCTTAATTAACTCCGGTCAGCAGCGTCATTCAGAGACCTCTCTCTCTCTCTCTCTCTCCTGTCTGTGCCAGAGGGAGGACGTTTGTCTTGTCCAGAATGGGATGGGCTGGCCCTGGGCTGTGTCACCGTGGGGACCGGAGCCGCCGGCCCTGTGGATGAGCACAGGCACTGCCAGAGTTGAGGGGGAGAAACTTCCCATTTCCCCAAGGATGATACCGCTTCTGCTTAGAAAGCACTTTCTAGAAAATCTTGACCTACACGGTCCAACGTGGTGGCCACCAGCCACGTGTGGCTATTGAGCACTCGACACGGGGCTTGTGTGACAGAGCAGCTGGAGTTTTTGATTCTATTTAATTTCACTTCATTCAAATCTAAAAACTGACAACGTATTGGAAAACTTGAAGTGTGCCTGCAGCGACTCAGGTGTGTGAATCTGCTTTGCCCCTGGGGCATTTTTAAAAAATCTAAGTAGAGATCAAGTATTTTTATTGAAATGTAGTGTCAGAATTGAGACATCCTCTATGGGCAAAAATACACACAAGAATTTTAAGTTTATTTATTTATTTATTTATTTATTTTAATGTTTTATTTATTTTTGATACAGAGAGAGACAGAGCATGAGAGGGGGAGGGGCAGAGAGAGAAGGAGACACAGAACCGGAAGCAGGCTCCAGGCTCTGAGCTAGCTGTCAGCACAGAGCCTGACAGGGGCTCGAACCCACGAACGTGAGATCTGACCTGAGCCAAAGCCCGAGGCTTAACCAACTGAGCCACCCAGGCGCCGCAACTTATTTATTTTTTATTTAAAAAATTTCTTATGTTTATTTTTGAGAGTGAGAGAGACAGAGGAGGAGTGGGGGAGGGGCAGAGAGAGAGGAGGAGACACAGAATCGGAAGCAGGCTCCAGGCTCTGAGCTGTCAGCACAGAACCCGTTGTGGGGCTCGAACCCACGAACTGGGAGATCATGACCTGAGCTGAAGTCAGACGCTTAACTGACTGAGCCACCCAGGTGCCCCAATTTATTTTTATTTTTGAGACAGAAAGAGAGAGAGAATGAGTAGGGCAGGGGCAGAGAGAGAGAAGCCCAAGCAGACTCACACTGTCAGCATGGAGCCCGACGTGGGTCTCGACCTCATCAACCATGAGATCATGACCTGAGACGAAACCAAGAGTCGGAGGCTTAACCAACTGAGCCCCCCAGGTGTCCCAAAACACACCAGATTTTAAAGGCTTCGTAAGAAAAAAAGTAAAACATCTGGTCATATAATTTTATATTATTTATGTAGCAACATGAATATACTTAACATGACTGGAAGATACACTCAAAAATACTTAAGACAGTACATTTAATGTTATGATTTTTTTACCACGATAAAAAAAATTAACGTCACCGGTTTCTTTTTTACTTCTTACTAGAAAATGTAAGCTGGCGGCTGTGGTTCCAACTGTGTTTCTGTTGGACGGCACTGCGGGTCCAAGTCCGATGCGGGGCCGGCCCAGTGGTCAGGTGTGTGGGCCACACCCTCCCCTGGAGGACCCTCACCCCACTCCTGCTCCCGGCGACAGGCTTTCGAGAACAGGGTGCAAGCAAGCGTCTTGGACCAGAACCTGGAGGTCTGGCTCGGAAGATAACAGCCTCTCGGCTCCCAAACCTTCCTGCTCCTTATCTGGGGACAGGACTCGTGGGGACAAGACAGCTTGCCTTTGGGCGCGGACACGGTGGACACCACGTGCCTGCCAAGTGCCTGCCGTGTTCATAAAACCAGACTCTGCCTCAGAAGCCCATCGGCGTTTGAGGGTGTCTCCACCCCAAACCACTTGCCCCCTAAAGCCGAAACTTTAAAAGCTCCGGCCTGGGGGCGCCTGGGGGGCTCAGTCAGTTAAGCATTCGGCTTTGGCCCGGGTCATGATCTCACGGTTTGTGGGTTTGAGCCCCGCATCGGGCTCTGTGCTGATGGCTCAGAGCCTGGAGCCTGTCTTCAGATTCTGTGTCTCCCTCGCTCTCTGATCCTCCCCTGCTCACGCTGTCTCTCTCTGTCCCTCAAAAATAAATAAAAAACATTAAAAAAATAAAAAAATTTTTAAAAGCTCCAGCCTGAAATAAGAAAATTCTTTCTCAAAGCCATCTACAGATCCCTGAAACGGGGATTATTTCCCCTTCCTCAGAATTTTCCAGGCCTCCATGAAGGCGGAGCTGCGAGAGAAGAGGTTTTGAGCCCGAGAGGGAATTTAAACCTCGCCCTCACGTCCCCGCTGATTCCCCCTCTGTGACCCTCCTCAGGCCGCGGGGTCTCTCTAAGGCTCCGTGCTTGATCTGTAAAATGGGCACAACACGAAGAGCCATTTGGCGGGGTGGAGGGAAACAATGAATCGGTTTGAGTGACACGTGCGGCACAAGGTCAGCCAGGGCAAGTGCTCTGCGGACAGGAGAGCCGGTGACAGAGGGGACAGAGGTAGGCTCAGCCCGCCATCCTGACCTGCTCTCCTGCAAACGCCCGGCCCCGTGGAGACGGCACCTTCGGAGCTGGACTGGGCCCCAGGCTGCCCCCGGACACGTCCAGGGCTGGGCTGCCGGGGGTGATGGTAACACACTGTGACAGCTGTCACAGCTCTTCATGGGTCACTGTGCCCTGAAGCCTCCGAGCAGGGAGCATCCACCGGGGCGGGGGGCGGGGGGGGGGGGGCGGGCACAGGCGCTTGATTTCAGAATCCGTTCACTTCACTGCCCATGGAGCTTACATTCTGCACCAGGTGCCGGCCGGACTTGGGGGCCCGTCACGTGAACAGGCGTATGGTCCCCCGCCCGCAAGGGGTGGACACTCCCCCCGCGGGACGCGGCGAGCAGGCAGGCCTGACCAAGATGGTTTCGGATCGTGACAGGCGTCCTAGAGGAAGCACGGGGGACAGGGCTGCGGCGGCCGCGAGGCAGGCTGATCTGAGCAGGACGCTCTCCGAGGGCCCCAAGCAGAGGGAGCTTTTCAGCTGGACCTGAAGTTTGCGATCAGAAGGCAACCAGGGGAAAAGCCGGCCCCGCAGCCACGCAGGGAGAAGGAACAGAGTGCCAGGTGTCTCCCGGGGACAGCGCCATCCTGACAACCAGAGGGGGGCGATGGAGGACCTGGGCTGGGGGGTCTCAGCCCCCGAAACATTCTGAGGCACCCCTAAGGATGACGCTGCAGTTCCCATTCTTATCTAATAAACTCTGACATGAATACAAGGACGTCGTGACAATTCCCAGGACGGCCACGTTGATATCTTTTGTTTTTAAAATCTCACTTAGGATTTATTTCCTCCTGGGCTCCTGCTCAGTTGTTGGCTGTCTCTGCTTTGCAGTGGCCTTCATCGGTGCGGCCGGGCGAGGCATCGAGGACAGGAGCGCACGCCAGGGGCAGAGTGAGGGCCACTAGCCGGCACGGGCACATAGGCGCTGGCACGAGACATGCAGGCGCCCGTTCCCGGCCCCAGAGAAGGTGAATCGGGTGCCCACTCCTCCTGGCTAGACACACGGTGCCCACTGGTGGGAGAGGCGCGGACCGGTGGCATGACTGACAACTGCTGTATAGGGCAGTGGCCCTCATGCCAACTTATTCACAGCACCTGTCATCACGCGCTGTCAGCAAAGCCCTCCGTGAGGATTTAATTTATGCCTCGTGTGTCCTAAGCCAGCGCAGACCGTTTCTAAGCCCTCGCTGGACTCCGTCGGTGATGAGACGCCTGCCTTCTGACAGGAGTCGGGGTGGACTGTCAAGAGGGCCCCTCTGAGGCACGAGCCCTTCAGCCTCGGGGTGGAGGTCGCCAGTGGGTAACTCCAGGCCTGGGGAGAGGGAAGAGCGGGGAAGGGAAGGGGCGGGAAGCTGCTCCTGGGTGTGGGGTGTCCCACCATGCTGCTGGCTGCCACGTGACACTGGAGGCCCATGACAGACGTCCCGACAGCCCCGAGACCTTCTAGAACTGCCTTCATTTCTCAGCCACCTGAATGCGCATTTCTGCATCGAGCTTCGGGCCAGATTCTCACCACGTCTCAACCTTGCGTGATGGCTATAAATAATCCACGCTTATATGTGAGGAGATGTCAGTGCATAATAGATCTCTTGAGGAATGCCAGCCGATGGAAGCATGTGAGTTACCTTTGACAGCCTGCGTTTGAATTCAAAATGTCTGTAGGTCTGTCTACGAACTGTATCTCACAGGTGTTGACGGAGGGAGCGAGTGGGGGTACCAAGTCCCTACAATCCTAAAGGACGCTCAGACTTGCTACGGTTGAATCCAATGCCTTTTATCCAGGAACCAATTTCCCATTTTATACAAAAGGGTGGGGTTTTTTTGTTTGTGTTTTTAGTCTAATGGCGTCAAAGGGTCACCAACGGGCTGACCTCTGATGTTCAAATCTGTAAGTAGGTTTGCTCAGTTCCATTAGAAGATCCTAGAATAAACTATTCCCTTTCCTTTCACAAAGGAAAAGAGAAGGGGATCTGGAGACCAATGAACTCACCCGCCGCCTCGCACCCCTGTGTTCGGGACCGCCGCTGCCCTCACAAATTGCTAGGAAACTAGTGGCTTAAAAGAAGGCAAATTTATTATGTTCCAGTTCTGAAAGCCAGAGCCCAAAGCACGTCTCATGGACTATTTATAACTAAGCTGTTGACAGGGCTCTGTTCCTTCTGGGGACGCTGGAAAAGGATGCATGTCACATCTGCTTCTGGCTCCTGGAGGCCTCCTTGGATGGTGGCACCTTCCTCCATCCTCAAAGCCGATCATATGATATCCTTCCGATCATTATTTCATCATTGAATCTTGTAATTCTCTTCGTTTGCCTCTCTCTTCCACATCTAGGGGCCCGGAGCTGACACCCCAGTCTGGGCAGGGGAGAGCTGTGGGGCGGGACTACTTGGCTGGGAGGCCACGCCCATGAACTCATTGCTTCCTTCTTCCTTGTGGGGATGAAACACCGCTCCTCTGGTCACTTTCAGCATCGAAAAAAGAAATGATCGGGCCCTCTGTGGACTTCTTTTAAAGAGAACATGATGGGGGCGCCTGCGTGGCTCAGTCGGTTGAGCACCCAACTGTTGCTTTCAGCTCGGTCATGATCCCAATGTCGTGGGATCAAGCCTTCATCGGGTGAGGAGCCTGCTTGAGATTCTCTCTCCCTCTGCCCTTCTCCCCGCTCGAGAAAGGAAAAAAGAAAGTAGAAGGAAAGAAGGTAGAAGGAAGGGAGGAGGGAGGGAGGGAAAAGGGAGGGCAGGTGATGACTTACGAAGAAGATGCAGTGGGAGAGGTTTTAGAGCCTGGATATAGAGTCAGTGAGACCTGGTTGAAGCCCAGCTCTGCGAGTCGCTCCCCTGGAGGCCTTACTCTTCTCTTCTGTAAAATGGGGGGCAATAATGGTCCCTGCCTTCGGGGTCTTTAGGAAAATTAAATCGGACGATCTGCCTCAACAGCTTTGTCCATTGCCAGCACTCAGCCATAGTTTCTATTAATATTCTCACTAGGATTCTCTAGGTTTAAACAGAAGCCCCCTTTTAATTCGCCTTTTTCTTTCTCAACAGCCCAACTTACCTAGCTGCCGAGCACAAGACTGTTAGATTTCCACCGCTTACGCGGACACTTCCACAAACCGCGCTCCATGATTCAGAAAATGGTGGATTTCAGCCGAGCGGCGGAGTCCAGGAGACCCGTGTGCCCCCGCGGTGGGGCTGGGGCCTGGGGACAGAGCTTTTGTCCCTTCCGCTCACCCGCTGCATTTCTTCCAAGCGTTTACACCCGGGGGTCGTTCTGACCATCTCCGCCTCTGCACCCCGTTCGGGTACAGCTCAGTCTAGACGGCAGCGCCCCGCGAGGAACTCACCCGCTGTCGGACCCAGAAACCCCAGCCCCCACAGAGCCACCGTGCAGAAGTGCGAGGACACCGTCCGGCCTGCAGTATGCGGGGGTCCCTAGAGCCAAGGCTGGATCAAGGGGACACGGGTGCCTCCCTCTGGGGGGAGAGGAAGCAGGGCTGGGCTCCCCCAGGAGCGGGGCGCTAACGTGGGGTGCGCAGGCTTCGACCCTGCGCCCCCTTGTTGCTCGGCTGGGAGAGGAAGACACTTCCTGTCCGCGGAGGGCTCACCCCTGCGAAGTCGGAGGCTCCACCTCTCTGCACGCGCAGCCCCAACAAGGAGACTCTGATTGGCCCCGCTTGGGTCCCGTGCCTGCCTCTGGACCAATCAAATGTGTCCGCTCAGGTGTTTGCCTCAGAACCGAGGCTGCTAGGGACGGGCTGGACGGACAGTGTCTGAGGCCCAGGACGCCGGGCAGTGCTGCCCGGGGGAGGCGTCCTGAGCCTGGACTGGAACCTTCCAGACTTCAGAAGTCCTGTCGTGTTGTCCCAGGCACCTGCGATGTCTCTGGAATTCTATTTTCTTCACACCTGGACGATAGGCCGCTAGTGCCGCTGCTGGCCGAGTTGGGCGCCGGTCTTCCCCTGGGAAGCAGGTGCCCGCATCATAAACACGCATCATAAACACGCATGACAAAAAGTAAACTGAGATCTGATGAGGTGGAAAGACTCGCCCAGTGTCACAGTGCAATTTCAGAAGTGCCCCGAGGGTCCAAGCCCGGGGAGGTGACACTCCAGTGCTAACTCCCACGGAAGGGGGGAGGCAGGGGTATGGTTGCTTTGTCCCTCCCCCCCCTTACCCTCCCCCCAGTTCGGCTCAGCGCTCAGCACAGATGTGTACTCAACAAACCTCTGATGAGTGAATTAATGTGTCTCGATATTTTCTCGGTAATCTGTGAAAAACAAAATGAGCTACGATTTTGGGAATTACCCTTTGTAAGTGGCTACCACGCCTTTTCCTTTTCTGATGTCCCCAGGTCTCCTTAGCCCCACGACTGGCCGCCTGGCCCATGCGGTGTTTCTAGAAAAAAATGATTATCACTGAATCCTCACTGGCCCTCAGCAGTCACCACCCATCTATCAGCAACCCTTCCAAATGTTCTATTGGAAAAGGACGGTTCTCAAACCCGCCCCTCCCCCGCTCGCCCAGCCGCTGTGCCTCGTTCCTGCCCCATCACCTCTTGCCTGTAACAACATCGCCTCCAAACTGGTCTTTCTGCTTCCACTCGGCTCCTAAATCAGATACAATCAGGCGTGGCCGCCAGTAGTAGAAATCCCAAAATAATAGAAGCCCGAAAGGTACACAGATTCATTTCTGCCTTTCTGGGGCAAACAGCGCAGCTTCGCGGGGGTCACCAGGCACCCAGCCCTCTTCCTTCTCACTGGTCCGCCATCCCCTGCTCATGACCTGACACCTCTTGGCTGAAGATTGTTGCCTAAACTCCAGCCATCACCAGAGGGAAGAAAGAAGGGCAGCTGAAGGGCACGCCCCTCTCTTTAAGGACCGTTCTTGGAGGCCATGTGCCACACTCCCCTTGACGTCGCATTGGCCTGAACCCGAACTGAGGCCTGAGAAACGTGGTCCTTACTGCGGTGGCCATGTGCCAAGTCAACTCCCAGGGCTGACTGCCTAACAGGGAGAACGCCGGGGCGCCTGGGGGCTCAGTCGGCTAAGCGTCCGGCTAAGCGTCCGCCTCTCAGTTTCAGTTCAGGTCATGATCTCATGGTTCGTGGGATCCAGACCCGCATCGGGCTCTGTGCTCATAGTGTAGAGCCTCCGTGGGGTTCTCTGTCGCCCTCTCTCTGCCCCTGCCCCATTGTGCTCTGTCTCTCTTTCTTAAATAAACTTTAAAAGAGGGGAGGGGCGCCTCGATGGCTCCATCACTAAGCATCTGACTTCGGCTCATGTTGTGATCTCAAGACTCTGTGAGTTCGAGTCCCACACTGGGTGAGTTAAACCCTGCTTTTCTCTCTCTGCCTCTGTCTCTCTCTCTTTCCTTCTGCCCCTCCTGGGATTTTCTCTCGCACTCTCTGCCCCTTGCTCACCTGCACCCCCCCCTCTCAAAAATAAAATAAATAAAATAAAATAAGAAAAATGCCTATTGGAGAAGTCTTGGCCACGCAGTCCCACAGGCCAAGCTGCATCAACCACTCAAGGGATAAATAAAATCACATCACGCACCCTGAAGGCAGACTCCGAAAAGAAATGTGGTGGCTTAACTCCTCCCTCGCCAATCCCTTCTCCTCCCTTGAGCCCCCCAAAATTTCCTTCTGTGCCCCCAGGGGCCCAAGGCCGCTAAAGCCCCAGGCTTCCTGCACTTGTCATCCTTTCTCCCTCTGGATCCCTTTCTTCGAGGACCCGCAGCAGGGAGACAGAGGGTCACGTGTCGGCTCGTAGCCTGTCCCTGGTGCCTACAGCAGCCTAGCGCCCCACACCGCCCTCCCCAAGTCTTGCCGCATCAGCTGGTTTAGTGACCTGTGTTCCTACTGACTCTCAGCATCTGAAATGACCTCATGCGTCACCTGTTCCCGCCTCCCCTCCACCCTCCCTGCCCCCATGCAAGCACAGCCCCGTGTGCTCCGTCTACTTGAATCAACACTGCAGGGCAGGTCCTGGAGGTACCGTCTCCCGGCCTCCACCGCTTTGCAGAGAGGCCTGCTGTAGCCACGCGATTGCAAGAGGGCTGTCAATCAGCGTCGCCCACACCAAGTCCCAGGACCCACATCTGACCAGGGGTGGCCCTCGGTGACTCAGACACAGGCCGCGGAAGGGCTCAGATGGGAGCCAGCCAGCCAAAGGGCTTCCCTCGTTCCTTCGATCCCTCCCTTCGGAGCTGAAGGAGAAGGAGGCAGGGGCTTTGCTCTGAGCATCACGGTGCTGGACGGAACGCACCGGCGCAGAGCAGGCCCCGCTGGCACGTCGAGCTGGGAAACGGCAGAGGACGCGTCCCCTGACCACCTCCTTTCCATCGAAGAGCGAGCCCTGGCTTTCCAGCAGGAAAGCTCCCTTCCTGCGCCAGGAAGAGCAGAGCATTCTCGCCGCCAGAGTAGAGGAATCAACACTGAGATGAGCCTGCACGAAGTGACCTTGTCTTCTACTAGGCGTCCCCGTGTATTTCCTAGTCACTTGCCCGACAGTTTCCTGCGCCTCCAGCAAACCCCTTTTCCCTTTGTCTTGACATCTCTCCACAATGGATTGTTTTCTGTTAAAGTGGTATGTAAGCTCTCATCCCTCACTGCTTCTCGGGGGCTTTCACTTCTTTCTAGGAAGTCCCCATGCCATGTAATAATATTAATATCAAATAAAATGTGTATGCTTTATCTCCTGTGAATCTGTCCTTTGTCAGTTCAGTTCACAAGCTCTAGGCACAGAAACTAAGAGGTAGAAGAAAAGTCTCTCCTCTCTAACAGGCCAGTGCCCAGTGAGAAACAAATTGTGGAAAATGAGGGAGATGGAGGGAGCATGCATGCCTGAGGACATTACTGATACGTCTGGATGCAGCCTAGCCTGAAGCTGTCGCTGGCCTTCCCATTTCCCTGAGTCAGTAAAAACTCCTTTGCTTTTATTAAGCCAGTTTGCAACCAATAGAGTACTAAGTATCATCATTCCCCATTTTATAAAGTAGGATACAGAGTTTGAGAAGTTAAATAACTTTATGGCCACAGTGCAACTAGCAAAACTGGGATTTAAACCCAATCTTAAAGCCAAAGAGATCCCATGATATGAGCCCCTTTCCCCATCCCCATGTCTTCCTCAGGAGTAAGGAAACTTAACTGTAGAGCAGATCTAGAAGCAGGTACCTTTGGGGAAAAGGGAAGAATTCGAAGAGGGAGCGTATCCCTTTCAGCCCGGGGTTGTGGGAGAAAGTGCCATCCAGAGCTTTGCTTTGACCCCTGGCTCATCTTTTCTCTAAGAGGAAATCAGAGTTTCAAAGACAAATGCAAAGTTTTCTCATTCGGAGGTCTTTTTTTTTTTTTTTTTTTTGGAGTAACATAAGCCAAGAGGAGTAACATAAGCCTAGACTAGTCATTAATAATGTACATTTAAAACCAAGACAACCCTTCCAAAGCCAAACAAAATGGTAAGATTCTGTATTTTGATCATGTTTGCCTAATTGCTGTATTTAGGCGGTTAATAGGCGGGGGGCCGGTGGAGGAAGTGTGGTTATGACTTTGAAACCCTCCCAAGTTGCTAAATCCACCTGAAATCTGATTTTGGGGAAAAAAAAATGCATTCCAAACATTAGCCGAGATTTTTTTAAATGCGCATAAATATTTGCAATCAGCATCACTGGGCTCTCAAGATAAACAGTCATAAAACAATATTGTGACCGCATCTTCCCCTCCCGCTAAACAACTTCCTCAGAGAAGAAAAGGTTAGACTCATCAGTAAATTAACTACAGCTGCAGCCAACGTTTCCTATTTTTAGGAGGAAGCGGGTGGCAGTGATTGTGCGGAGTCCTCGCCGCCTGGGCTGCGGTGGGGACGTGGGGGGTCCTGCCGGATTAGCACGAGGTGCTGGAGGCAGACCCTCGCCTCGTGGCACTGCTGTTTCTTGGGGCGCCCGGCCGGCCCGGTGGGCAGAGCCTGCGACACTTGCTCTCCGGGTCGTGAGTTCGAACCCCCTCCCCCAACACACCGCTCTTTCTAGAACGCCTCGGAAAGCCCAGCGGCGGCTCCCACCGCGGCAGAGGAGCGAGGGGTGTCCAGGAGGCACGCAGCCAGCTGCTCCATCTTCTGCCGGGCTCCAAGCTGGATGGTATTTCAAGTGTACGCATGTTTTCAAATGTGATTTTTAAAACCAGTGCATTGTTTTAATTTACGCAGCTAGGAGCCGCCAAAAGAAATTTAGCTTCCGGATTTACTAAGTCTCCGTGTGGTTAATTGAAGTGCTGGGCTCATGCCGCGGGAGAGGCAGCGGGGCTGTTGCCCGCGTGTCCCCCCCCCCCCCATGCGGCTTTTCCAACCCACTCTGTCCACCTCATCGGCCACCAGCACCAGGATCCGGAGCTGCCGGCCCAGCCCAATGAGCCCGTTAGTGGCTGAATGCTTTGAGGGTTAAGGTGAAGGTGACGTGCTCGCTCGTGGACCCGGCACACGGACCCAGCGTCTCCCGGTCACCAGTGCCCCATCCTCACGTGCTAGAGGCACCAAGCAGCACACATCTGCTCTCGGGAAGTTCGAATCCCAGTGAGGATGGAGGAATGGTGAGCGATCAACGGACTGTGAGCACACATGTGTGCGCACATGTATGCATGTGCGTGTGCGCCTGTGTGCACATGTGTGCAGTGCACACGTGTATGCAAATGCACGTGTGTGCGTGCATGTGCCTGTGTGTGCACATGCGTGCGTATGTGTGGACGTGCGCACATGTGTGCATATGCACATGTGTGTGTGCCTGTGTGTGTGTGCGTGCACACACGTGCAGTGAGTGAGCAGAAGAAACACGGAGAGAAAAGAGTTTGGAGAGTAGAGAGGACAGTCCACTTCACTTTGTGTTTGTCACTTAACCCTGGATTATAAAAACCCCTTTTCTTGCAACGTTCTGTGTTCAGTAGGTCACGTGTTTGCAGGCCAGGAGGCCCCAGTCAGTCCAGAGCTCAGGTTCTGGCTCAGGACGGTGGATTCCAGTCCAAATTGGCACCCACGGAAGACCCTGGGCGACCCACGTGTCCCAGAAGCACCTTCATCTTCTCACGTGTAAAATCAGAGCAATAACCAAATCTGTGTCGTGAGCTGTGGCGAATGCAGGTTGCACGTGCAGTGGGAGCGTTCTCGCAGTGTTCCGTCAGGAGAAAGCGGCTGGCCGATACCGCCTGTGATGACAGTGCCTTCGGCTCCAGCGGTCCCTGTACACGTCTCTGTGCACGCCCGCATCGTGCTCCGGCCTCGGCACAGCCCACGGCCCATCCGGCCCGTCCCCAGAGATCCCGGAGGCTTCTGGGCTCTGCTGCCACGACAGTGCAGGGACCAGGCCGTTGGCTCGCACGTCCGCACACGTGCACCTGTGCACGCTCCCCACAGTGAGAGCGCACACACGTTCTCTCTCACTCTTTCTCGCTCTTTCGCTTTGCCCAGTAGTTGCCCCGGCAACGTAAGAGGATGCCCGCTCCCTTGTACCCTCCTTGGCGCAAAACGTTACCAGTGTTTTAAAACTTTGCCACTCTGAGGGGTGAAACTGACATCTCCGGGGTGTTTGATCAGTGTTTCACAGATCTCTAGTGGGGCCGGACATCTTTTTTATTTTTTTTTTTTTTGAGAGAGAGAGAGTGTGTGAGCAGGCGAGGGGCAGAGAGAGAGGGAGACACAGAATCTGAAGCAGGCTCCAGGCTCCGAGCTGTCAACCCAGAGCCCGACGGGGGGCTCAAACCCACAGACCATGAGATCATGACCTGAGCCGAAGTCGGAGGCTTAACGGACCGAGCCACCCAGGCGCCCCCGGAAATCTTATATGGTGTTTCGACTCCTGGCGTTTTCCCGTTAGTGAACTGCCTGCGCATGACTTCTAAGTCCTCTCTCTCTCCTAAGCATCTGTCTTCGTGGTG
>NC_043711.1:100735332-100789138 GCF_006229205.1 Suricata suricatta | reverse complement strand
GCCTGGGGAGCTCAGTCAGTGAAGCATCAAACTTCGGCTCAGGTCATGATCTCGTGTGGGTTTGAGCCCCGCATCGGGCTCTGTGCTGGCAGCTCAGAGCCTGGAGCATGTTTCGGATTCTGTGCTTCCTTCTCTCTCTGCCCCTCCCCTGCTCCTGTCTCTCTCTCTTAAAATTAAATAAACATTAAAATCCCTTTAAAAATTACAGCAATATAATGGGAAAGACATCCCTGGGAGTAAAGTGCACATGTGTGATCTCTTTCTGTAATACCTTCTTCGTAGACCTGGAGTACGCCCTTGAACAGATGTGCCAGCGTTTACTGACCTGGTCCCCTTCCATGGACATTACCTTCCCGTGGTTTCCCTAGAACACATCCTTGCAAACGGGGGTGAGCAAACTTTCTGCAAAGGGCCAGAGCGTAAATAGTGTGGACCATTGTGGTCCCTGTGGCGAGGGCTATGACTCCACCCACAATATGCAAATGATTAGGCATGGCTGTGTGCCAATAAAACTTTATTCATGGACACTAACGTGGATTTCACATTTTCTTCATGTGTCATGAAACATCATTCTTCTTTTCATTTATTTCCCCCAATCGTGTAACAATATAAATACCGTTCTTAGCTTGTGAGACTGGCAGGGACGGGATGGGCCGGAGTCTGCGGTCGCCTGTTCTAAGGGGAGCCACTGGGTCCAATACGGGTGCTTTCGACATGTGTGATGCACGTTACAAAACCTCCCTCCGGAAAGGCTGCATCTTTTGTCTGAAGCAGGATCGGTTTAACTCCCACAGCCTAAGAGACGACCCCTTTCTTTAGACTCCCGCCAACTGGCGGTATTGCCCACGAATGTGCCAAGCGAGGAGATTTGTATTCCGAACGGCTCTGGGCGACACGAGGTGGCATTGACTGGAAACTCTGGTCTTAAGCTTTCGGGCCCCAGTAAACACAGGTGATTGTTCAGAAGACCTTTAGAATCTGCTAACGGGCCCACGACCGAGCGGCTGCTGTGCCTTCTCGTGGCTCCAGCCGGCCCACAGGACTGAAGGCGTCTCTCTCCTTCCCACAGATGACTTAGAGACTCTTCTTGGGTGAAGTGGATGGAGGAGTGGGGGGAAGATATTGGTAAGAGAGATCGGGCTCTCTTGGGTTTTACAAAATGAGCCAAAGCTATCTGTGCACCTCCTTACACAGTGTACTTCCTTTAAAAAAATTGGTTTTTAACATTTGTTTATTTTTTGAGAGACAGAGAGAGACAGAGCACTAGCAGGGGAGGGGCAGAGAGAGAGGGAGACACAGAATCGGAGGCAGACTCCAGGCTCCGAGCTGTCAGCACAGCATGAGAGGCTCGAACCCATGAACTATGAGATCGTGACCTGAGCTGAAGTCAGACGCCCACCCGACTGAGCCCCTGAGGCGCCCCTGCACCGTGTCCTTTCTAAAGAGAAGAAGCCACTGCGGGGATGGGACAAGCCAGGCTCCCAGCCTGTGGGTCCCTGTCACCTGACGGAAAGCAGGGGGTTAACATGTTCTTGGACGACTATGGATCCTACTGTGCTTAAAACAACCTTCCTCCACCTTTCAAAGGTTTGCTAAGAAGCCGTTAATGTCAGCCGACTTTAGGTGACAGGCGGGCAACTAATTCTTGGTTGTGGCCAAAGGCCAATGTCGCAGAGAAGGACACATGCAAAACCATCTTCTGCAAAAGCGAGAAGCTTCAGAGCGGGCAGAGGGAGCATGGGTTCCTTGGCCACGAACACAAGGTGTAGAGGTGCGGCTTCTTTAATGAGCAGAATTGCCAGATGAACATAATTGCATGTTGATTCGTCCGACTGACCAAAACTTGAGTGTTTATTTTTGAAAGATCTGGTGCAAAAGAGGGAGCAGTTTTGGGCATTTCCTGTTAATTGAGGCCTATGTCACTTGACTATCCTTGAATTCTGGTGAGTGCAAACAAGATGGAACTTCCAGAAAACACGTTTGAGAGAATTCTGGAGACGTGGGCTGGTCGGGGGGCTCTCTCCCAAACATCCCAGGGATCCCAGACGACATTAGTCTGGTTCACTCTTCTGCCCTCAGAGTCAAGCAGAGACTGGGAGCTCCAGAAACATCTGTTGAACTAATGAACAAATGTTCTGCCCCGAAATCCCCCTTCCGGGGGCACCGGCCAGCTCTCGGCCCTGGGACGGATGGACAAAGGTATGAACAAGCCTCACATGTAAATTCTGACTCTTAGGTGATTGGACAACTGCCAGCTTCGTCTTCACTCTGCCTCTGTGTCTATTTTGGGAAGAGTTTTGAGAAGCCGTCTCACCAACACGTCTGGGCTTTCCTCGAGAACCCGGAAGCAGGGGCCAGAGCGTAAGCTAAAGATCAGGAGGCGAAGGCATTTCAGCGAATTCTGTCCTTTCTGCCCTGCTTTGTGTTTGCACTGTGCGCATTCAGAGCCGGTTACATGGCTGGAATAAATGACCAGCATTGTGCTGAACGCAGAAGGGATGGGTCTCGGAGAGAAACAAAGCTGATGTTTCTTTTTCTTTCTTTTCTTCTTTTTCTTTGTAACTTCTATTTATAGTCACTCCAAGGATGGAGGGAACTTTCGGAAGGGGAGAAGTCAGGCTTCAAATAATGTGTGAATTCTTTCAGTGCTTCCTTACGTCATTACTGGGCATAACTCGGTGGCGGGGGGGAGGGGGCTCTCAGGAAGTGACTCTTCCTGTGCCTGTTTGTCTTCAGAAAGTGAACCAAACCCTCCTGGCATTTAGGAGGCATTATTGCTTCTCCATTTTATTATTTTTTTTAATTTTTAATGTTTATTTATTTGTGAGAGAGAGACAGAGAGTGAGCGGGGAAGGGGTAGAGAGAGACACGCACAGAATCCGAAGCAGGCTCCAGACTCTGAGCTGTCAGCACAGAGCCCGATGCAGGGTTCAAACCCATGAACCATGAGATCATGACCTGAGCCGAAGTCAGACGCTCAACAGACTGAGCCGCCCAGGCAACCCTTTGCTCCCCCATTTTAGCGTCAGACGGCGAATGGACGGATTCGTTTTCTTACCCAGGTGAGAAGAGTCAGGGGGCCAAGAGACCTCCCTGATCAGAAGGCCCTCAGTCTCTATTCCCCACGAGAAATCTCAACAACAAGGAGCTAATGGCCCAGCGCCTGTGTTTGTCCAACCTAAAAGCTAAGAATAGGTTTCACACTTTTAAATGGCTGGGGGAAAAATCAAAAGAAGACTATTTTGTGACACATGAGAATTATGTACAATTCAAAGTTCAGTGTCCACACCCAGTCCATCCTCATTAGTCACATTTTGCACATCTGCTTACTTGCTAGCATGTATGTATAACCACAAGCATTGGGAGTGCCTGGGGGCTCAGTCGGTTAAGAATCTGACTTCGGCTCAGGTTATGATCTCCCGGTTGGTGGGTTTGAGCCCTAGGTCAGGCTCTGTGCTGACAGCTCAGAGCCTGGAGCCTGCTTCAGATTCTGTGTCTCTTTCTCTCTCTCTGACCCTCCCCACTCATGCTCTGCCTCATTCTATCCCTCAAAAAATAAATAAATGTAAAAAAAAATTATAGCCACCAGCATTGATCGTTTCCGGACATATGCAAAGAAGTAGAGACTCCGAGTCATCCAGCTGCAAACACGGCAACTCTCTGCTTTCCTGTCTCGTCTGTAAACAAATGCCCTTTTCATGTCCACTTATTGCCACGTTTCCCCCATTTTGGTGCTTTTTGTTGGAGATCCGGCTTTCCAACGTGGCCCCCAAGCACGGGCCGAAGACCCTACCTGGCGAGGGTGAGAAGATCTGCCCCACGGGGAAATCAAGCACATTCGATAAGCTTTGTTCTGCCAGGAGTCACACACTGGCAGCCATGAGGTCAGTGTTAATGAATCAACAAAGTTCATCTCAAAAGGCGTCTTTAACAGACACACAATAAAACCAGGCTATGTATCAACCGGTTGACAAAACGCCATGACCCGAGACTCCCAGGGACCTAGCCCTGTGTTTCTCTTGGGAGCAGCAGTTCTGTCTTTGCTGACGTGGTGTCAGCAGCAACTCGATAGAACGTTACTGTGAATACCGGGAAGGGACCATGTAAGGACGCAGGTCTGATTCAGGCTTCCCCTGTACTTAAAGGCCAAGGTGCCGGCTTCTCCGTATCTTCGGCCAATGGAAGGGCGCACATTGCCCAGAGAAGGAGGGACAACTCTTGTGGCACCCAATCAGGAGAGGTCAGCTAACACCTTTGACCTTTCTAGGGGCGGGCCTAAAGATGGAGGCTATAAGGTAATCACCTATTGCTTAGTCACACCCTACGTGAGGGTCCTGGGCTCACTCTGTGATTGGTCGGTACTCTAAATGTTGTGATCGGCTCCCCCTACTGCCAGTATTGATAGGGGGTAGGGAATGGATTGCTGTGCCTGTGTTGTCATTTCTTATAACGCCCCTTTCCTAAAAAAGCCCCTACACTGCCATGTTCGGGGCTCCCTCTCCATGTGGCCAGTGGGTTGGTGGAGTCTGTGAGCCCCAGCTTATAAGCCCATAATGAAGCCCTTTGCTTTGCTTTTGCATGAGTGACTCAGTCTCCCTGGTAGTCTCTGCTTTCTTTTGGGGCGATATTGGAAACTTGGGCATAACAACCGAATAAAGTTTTATTGGAACACAGCCACGCCCATCTGGTCCAGCGAGGCCTGTGGCTGTCTTCTTGCTACAGTGGCCAAGCTGCCTGGCTGCCCTGAGGCTGAAAGGGCTGAAGATACTCGGCTCCCCCCCCGGCCCCCCCCCCCCCAGCCCTTCACGGAAGACGGGCTCTGAGTCGAGCCCTCACAGAGGAGACCAATCTGAGAGTGAAGGGGGATGAACAGACATTTCAACTCAACGCAGCGGAGGCGGAAGACGCCATTTTGATTTTGCCACAGGCCAGTTCCTCTATTGCCAGACAACTGACAGGGGAAAATCTTCCCGCCAAAAGGTTGTGGCTGGTTTTTGTCACTTCTTTAAACCATCTCTGGTGAGCAGAACTGAAAACTCTTGACTCATCTGACTGGTCAGCTGATGTCAACTTTTACAGCAAAATCGCTTCTTTTCAAATGGTTTCACACGTGCCGTGGGTCGCTCGGACTGCCTACTCTTGTCTGGGAGGGAGAAGGGGGAAGACGGAACGCACCTTGAAGACTGTTCTTCGTGCGTTCAAATCTCAGTTCTGGCACTTCCTAGCTGTGCAACCCGGGGAATAGTTACTTCCCGCCTCTGGGTCTCAGTTTCCTCACACGTGCAACGGAGATATTAATTATACTTTCATTACTTGCTAATTGCGAAGTGTATCGATTCACCAAAAACTCAAGAAATGGGTGTTGTTGACCAGGACTGGAGCCAATGGCTGGCCTACACAAAGTGCTTAAAGTGGAAATACTACCTTAAAAAAATTTTTTTTATGTTTTATTTATTTTTAATGTTTATTTCTGAGAGAGAGAGAGAAGGAGAGCGCAAGTGGGGGAGGACCAGAGAGAGGGGGAGACACAGAATCAGAACAAGGCTCCAGGTTCTGAGCTGTCAGCACAGAGCCCGACATGGGGCTTGAACTCACGAGCCATGAGATCATGGCCTAAGCCACAGTCGGGCGCTTAACTGACTGAGCCTCCCAGAGGCCCCTATGTTTTATTTATTTTTGAGAGACAGAGAGAGACAGAGCATGAGCAGGGGAGGGGCAGAGGGAGAAGGAGACACAGACTCAGAAGCAGGCTCCAGGCTCTGAGCTGTCAGCACAGAGCTGGATGCGAAGCTCAAACTCATGAACCACAAGATCATGACCTGAGCTGAAGTCAGATGCTTAACTGGCTGAGCCACTCGGGCACCCCAAGAAATACTACATTTTTAAAATGTAATCTTATGAGGACGATTATTAGGATCTTAGGACCGTGGCAAGCAGGTCAGTGATCCCTACTCTTGTTAGATTAATACCTGTAAATACATGAAGGGAATGTTCCACGAATTTCTTTGAACATTCTGGACTAGCCTCAACCACAGGGACATGGAGACTTTGTTCAAGGTCACACTGATAGTAAAGCATAGATTATGCCTTTTTTTTTTAGTGTTAGTCTGTCCCAAATATGCATGGGACACACTTACACTAATATATGTATATATATATATATATATTGTTCATCTCAAAGTCAAATTGAACTGGCCATCCTATCTTTTTATTTGATAATTCTGATGATTTTAATTCCATCAACAGGGAACATCTTTATAGTTGCTCTTCTCCCTAGAAGGAAATTCTAAAAAAATAATCCGCTGAAGCTTTTTTCTTTTTAGACCCTAAACTGGGTTTAACTAGGTTTCCGGAGGGTGGATCAGCGCCTCCTTGCCGGCCCCCAACCCCCACTTTGTCCTCCGGTCCTTCAAGCAGAGAAATGAGGGCTTCAGCAAATACTGTAAAAATCAGGCTACAAACACCTTTTTGGATAGAGGCAATCAAAACAAATAAATCCACCGCCCTGCGTGCTTGGTTTTCCTCTCTGTTTACTGCATCTTCTACTTAAATGAAGGCTGTAATGATACACTTGCTTTTCTTGTCATTTTTGCTCCGTTTGATGCTTCGAGATGTGCTCCTTATAAATGGCATTAAGAAACATTCCTTGTCAGTCAGGAGTGCCCGAGGCGCCAGGAACCTTGCTCAGTCCTCAGAAGTAATTAAAGACAACCAACCAAAAATGTAAGGGGTCTGTGGGACCCCAGATTCCAAACTCCACCCACTTACAGCGGGAGCCAAACTCCTGCAAAGACCAGCTATTTACATTTAACCCTTTGATGTGCAGATGCTTGGAGAAGCCCAAACCCACCGGAGCCAGCCATGCCGGAAACACCCAAAACTCCATCAAAGAACTCATGCACAGCTTCCTTTTAGGAGATAGATAGATAAATAAATAAATAAATAAATAAATAATCAATCCAGGCCGGAACGCCCGAACCCCTCACCCCCTCTGGGGCTGCTTTCAGAGGATTTCTTTCAGGCTCCCTACGCAACAAGGAAGAAAAGATGAACATAACAATTCACTGAAACCAACAGGAATAAACTAATGAACAAACGGTATTTTTCTGAAACAGCAAGTGAAATCCCATCCAGGCGCGGCTGGACGCTTGAAGGTATTTTTTCCCTGCGTGCACGTCTTTACGAAGCTCCACGTCCAAATAATACTTCTACGTCTGTGCTACGCTCCCAAAGTGTGGCGAGAATTGTTTTCTTTGGGGTGAAAGGAGCTGTCGTTCCCGAGAAGGAAAACTAAGCGCAACTGTGTTTTTCCTAGAAAATGTCACTGACGGGGCCAGGAGCACAAAATCGGGGAGAGCGCAATTTGGGAAAGGGAGGTACCAAAGGCTCAGAGGACCCCCTCCCCCGGCGTGCAATTAAAGGGCAGCAAAATGCAGGGAGGCCTCTAAGGAGTGCAAAGGTGGAGTGGCCTAGGAGCAGGTTGAAGAGCTAAAACCACAAAGGAAAGAAGGTGCTTCCTGCCAAACCTTCACAAGGGTCCTCAAGTTGCAGTCGACTAGGGCTTGAGGGAAAATCCTGCCTGGGTAGGCAAGAGCCCTGCCCACGTCTCTTTGACCTGCAGTTTGGGTCCTTTCCGATGGGATCTGTCCACGCTATAGGTGGGCTCGCCGGGGGTGGGAGGGGACTGCGATTTCCAGGAGGCGTTGGGGGCGGACTGGTCGCGTCTGGGAATATGATCTTCTGTGATCAAAGGAGCCTGAGCAGGTGCATCGTTCCTGGCCCAGGTCCTGTCCCGGGTTTGACCTCCCAGCGCAGCCCGGTGATGTCCCCGCAGCTAGGGACCCAGGGGGCGCTGGCCCTGACGGTTGAATGGCTGTCTGCGGCAGAGTGACGCCAGCCGCACCCCAAGCAAGGGCACAGGCCCTCCCCCAATCATGCAGGGTAAGCATGGCCCGCAGACAGGCCCTCCTCTCCCCTCAAGGGGGAGAAATTCCTTGGGGCCAACATTCCCTGGAATTTCTAACTTCTGGCTCAGCTCACTTAATCTTCCCTCTGATCCGAGGGCACACTGGCTCTTCGGCAATCAAAAATGTCATCGGGACATGCTCATAGATCCACCTGACAGAAATTTAAGGAACTGACAAGGTGGGCAAAGGCATGGGGACACCGGCCCTCTCAGACCTGGTTTTTGGGGAGAGCTAATTAGAAGGGGGTCCTCGGGGGGCAATTTGTCAAAAGCTCTCAAGCCTTTGCACATTTCATCCAGTGCAGCGTTTCCATTGCCAGGAATGTAACCGCTGATCTGGTTTACATCTGTGACAAGAATATTGTCTGTAGTAACACAAGACTGAGCCTAACCTACGTGCCCCTTAGCAGGGGATTGCTTACACTGGTTCACTCACACAGCGTGTAAGGAAACGGATACTGTACATGAAAAGAACAAAGTATACCATATGTTAACTTCCTGTGCAAAGGGAGAGATGCATATACACAGCCGTGTATGCGCCGAGTAACAATGGAAGGAGATGCAGAAAGTATGAGTGTTGCCTCTAGGGAGAGAAATCTAGAAAATAGACGAGGCGGGGGTGGGGAGGAGATGAGGCAGGAGAGAAGCTTTTCACTATTGTGTTTGGGAAAAATGCTTACTGTATACATATATTGTTCTATTATAAGTGAACTGAATTTTAAAACGCTTAAATAACACTTCAGGGATGCCTGGGTGGCTCAGTCGGTTGAGCGTCCAGCTTCGGCTCAGGTCATGATCTCACGGTTTGTGGGTTCGAGCCCCGCGTCAGGCTCTGTGCTGACAGCTCAGAGCCTGGAGCCTGCTTTGGATTCTGTGTCTCCCCCTCTTTCTGACCCTCCCTTGCTCAAGCTGTCTCTCTGTATCTCAAAAATAAATAAAACATTAAAAAATTAAAAAAATAAATACCACTTCATTCCGCTTTCATTTTTTGATGATAAATTTATCCTGCGGACCAGATGCAACTCGGACATCACATGGGTAGCAGCGAGATCCAAGTCAGGGGCTGGATTGTATTGCACTTGGCAATTCCATCTCATCAGTTACACAATGGCATTTGCTGTGCTGAGTGTTGTTTCCAAGTCTGGCTTTGGGACCTCAAGGTAATCTGGAACTCAACTGTGAAAGGGTTCTGATTCAGGGAAGTCATCAGAGGTGAAATTGCTAAGCGTTGGCTATAGAATAAAAAGGGGGGGCTTCAGGGAGTGAAAAAAGAGTAAATAAAGTAAGATCAGGAACTCTTCTTTCCCTGGAGTGCTCCGCTCCCCCCAGTTTTTGCTGAGGAAAAGGCAGTTTCTGGGTTGGAAAGGATGAGACAGAGCATAGAGGTTTGCTAGGACGACAGCCTGGCGGTGCCAGGTGCAATTAACGCATGTTCATAAGTGACGAAGACCAGATTATTGCCTACAATGGATTCCAGCTCTAAATATAGAAGATACAAGAGAAATGACATCCTTTACCCTTGAAAAAAATAATTATTCATCTTAAGGAGATAATTGGGGGAGCGTGCAACCCAGAATGTGCAAATATATTCATAACAATATTGTTTGAAAGAGGAAAAGTGGAAACAACCTAAACGTCCATTGGTGGGAGACTGTTCACGCAAATCTGGGTAAATCGCCACTGCGGGCGGCAGGCAGCCATTCCATAGGGGAAAGTTCGCAGATATTTACTGATGTGGGAAAATGTCCGTGACGGGAGGTTTAATCCAGTTGTAAAGTTTTGTGTAGCCTATGATCCCTCTCATACAAAGGCAGGGGTCTGATTGTGACACATGCTACATGGTGTCACCTACATAATCTTGCAGAGACACACACGGGGTTGGAATAACAATGGAAGGATTAATACTTGCTTCCTACCTTGTTAGTACGCTCTAAGTTTTCTAGAAAGAGTGATTTTTTAAGTGCAAGAGAAAGAAGGAAGAAGAAATATGCCAGGCTGTTAGAAAGGCCAGGGGAGGGGGGTGTTGTAAGGAGGAGGGCGAAACAGGAGACTGCTACTTTTTCTGCACACAGGTCTATATGTATTCCCTTGTGCACGCATGTGTGCACGCATGCATGCATCCATTTTAGCCGCAGTCACTAAGCGCCTATTATCTACTGGAAAGACCCAGATTAAGCTGTGTTTAAACCCCAGGGGCTGCAACGTTCCGGATTCTCACGTATGCAAAATAATGCACAATGAACACATTTACTGCGGGGCCTGATGGATAACGTCAGGTCGAACCTATAAAATTGCCAGCTTCGTAGCTCGACAGTGGTCACCCGCACAGTCCTGTGGTTTAACGTAAGCCACTGAGCGCGCATTCCTTTGAAACTGCAACTCTCCGCTTCTTTCCTCTCCTCGGACCCTCTTCCAAAATGAGGGGGTGGGGGTCTGCATCGCCGGGGCTCCAGGCTGCAGCCAAGTCTGCTTCTGGGGAGACGCACAAGCGTGGGAGGCGCGCCAAGCGCGGGGCTGTGGGACTTGTTGGATGATTACTCTCGTAATTAAGAGAGCATTTGGGGGGGGGGGATGGAAAACCACCCTGCCCCCTCCTCGCCCCCTCTCCTGCAAGCCGGCCCCCGCCCTGGAGCCATGCGGCCACCACTCCCACCCCTGCGCGCTGGGCGCGGGCGCGGCGCGGGGCGGGGGTTCCCCGAGCGGCCGCGCGGTCCATCTGCCCGGCGAGGGCCCGGGTCCCGCCAGCCCCTGACCTGCAATCTGTCACTCTCTCGGCTGAAAGGCGGCCGCGGAGAAGCGCGCCTCCCGCTCCGCCTATTGAGAGCGTGAATGCGAAGTGGTCCAAGTTGACCCGCCGCCAGTCCCCGCGGCTCCGAGTCGGCGAGGCACCCCACAGTTTACACAGCCCGGCTCAATGCAGCCTCCAGGCGCCCATTCAGGCGGGCCTGCATGCAAAAGAGCCGGCCATTAGATCATCGTAATTATCCCATTGACATCGCCCGGGGCCCCCGTGGGGGCCGGGAGCCCATCAAACGCGTCTCTAATGAGGCGCTGCGGGCCTTTGTGCGCGCCGCGCCCCCTCGCCCGCCGCCGGCCGGGCCGCAGACAGGCGGCCCCTTTCAGGCGCATTCAGCGCCCTGACCCCCGACCCCCAGGGTTATGACATCAGCAGCCCTGATCTGTGATCATTTTTATTGGCACACACTCAACGCTTGTTTCCTGTGTTTAACTCCGGCCCCCCCAGCGCACCCCTCCGCGCGGGGCCGGGCGGCAGGGATCTAATGGGCAGAGGCCCCGCGCTCCAAAGTGCGCTGGCAGCGTTCTCACAAGGGCCTGGCCATTGTGCCCGCGCCGCAGCCCGGGACTCATTATCTAGGTGCAGGGACCCGCTAATCGCCGCCACGCCGAACAATCCCAAACAGATGTGCGCACTTTATGAGTTTTAATTAAAATGTTCTACTCATTTTTATCAATGCACTTTTTCCCCCTAAAATTAAAAAGATGTTACTTCCTCGTAGTGTTTTGCAAATTACGCCTTCATAAGGGTGATTAAGAGATGCTTAGTTGGAACTAATCGGGGTTTTTTTTCCTTCTTTTTCTTTCCTTTAAACGTGCTGCTGCTAAATTATTTTTTTAAGAATTAATTAAACTGGAGGTTTAAAAAGATTCTGTTTTCTTATGTCACAACAACTCCATAAAGCGGGGAGCTGTGTGCGTTTCTTCCTTCTGATGCAAAAGATGGCAATTTACACAAATTCCTTAATTTCAAACGTGGTTTGACAGAAAAGCTCGACTTACTGTTTTTCAGCTGAGCGCCTGCTTCCATAGTGTTTTCAGTTCCCCGCCCCCCAACTCCGCCAACTGTTGGACTCAGTCAAGGACATTATTGTTGCTTCTTGACTCGAGTTTATGAAAGATCCACTTTAAACAGAGCAGCTCGGGTCTTTTAAAGTACGAACTGGATGCTCTCCCCCAAACCTCTTCAGCACATATGGTTTTTAATGTAAATTTGTTTAACCACAACCGTAATTTAATTTGCCATAAAACTGAAATGAAAGTCATCACAAACGAGCCTTTGACTTGAGTGTCAGTTAAAATAACCATTTGCGGAGAGGCCGGGACGTAAAGCAAATGGTATCATTTCATTGCAAATAGGCACCAGAATTAGAGAGAAAAAAGGATTTCTGTTGCTGAAGATCACCGGGCATCTATGTGACCCTTCGTGTGAAATGTGTCACGACTCCCAGCATTGTCCTCGTGTGAAAACACTTGGGGTCCTGAGTAAAAACATAACAATTAATTTTCAGGAAGACAACTCGATCAGGATCGTGTAAAGTACAGTCTAAAAGGTACGGACGACCGCTTCCAACTGTTAAAAGTCAGCACCAGTAATTGCAGAAAGTGAAAAGAGAAGGAATAAGAATAAGAAATAGACTTTTCATTTCAACCCCCCTCCCGAAAGAATTTCAAGAACATCTTCAGATGATGTCTCCATTAACAGGATTTTGGGTTCTGATACGAAGACTCTCTCTTTTATTTTGTAGCCACAGAAATTGTTTAATCTTCTAATTAAAATTTGGTTGCAGTCCTGCGAATTGTTCAGAGTCTTCATCTCATCCAACCTGAGATTCTGCCAGCCCCCACACCACAGCTGGCTTCCGCCGCCGCCTCTGACCCGACCCGAAGCCCGCCTGCTTCTTCCAGAAGTTTCCCTCTTGTGACCTCAGTGTCCATTTACAGTCACTTCAAACAGGGATGCAGAACGTCACCCTGCCTCCCCGTGTGAAGACCTCTCTGTCTCTGTCTCTGTCTCTGTCTCTCTCTCGGGCTTGCTAAAACAGCTACAGCCTACGTGAATGGCACTGGATGACTTTAAAGCAGACACACAGACACACAGACACACATACAACCACACCCACAGAAGACAGATGCACACCCACACACACAGACACACAGACACACACACACACATACAACCACACCCACAGACAGATGCATAACCACACACCAGACACACAGACACACACAGACACACACACACAGACACACATACAACCACACCCACACAGACACACAACCACACACACAGACACACACATACAACCACACACACACACAGATGCACAGACAAGCACACCCCATACAGATACAAAACAGTCACACAACCTACAGACACACAGGCATACATAGACACACAACCACACACACAAGCACAGAGACAGACACACAACCACACACAGACACAGAGACACACAGATGCACAGACAAGCACACACACACCCATATAGATACAAGATACACACACAACCCACAGACACGCAACCACACAGACACACAACCCCCCTAATCACACACACACACACACACACACACACACCACAATCCTGCTTTCACCATCACGACCCACAACAAATAACGCGCACTCCTGTCCTTCAACACCGACCTAAGTTTTCATCAGCAGCAGCTCGAACTCCGGCACTGAGCTCACTGGAGGGATGGCGGTCCTTACCCTCTCTGGAATCCTAACTTTTCCCGCCACAACCAGGTCAGGAGAGTAATCAAATGTGAACACCGCTCTCACTTGCAAAAATACAACCACTGGGGATGCCCCAGCTCTGCCCCTGCCCTTTTGCAGACCCGGGTGGCCGTTCCCGGGCCGACGTGGCCACGCGCTTCAGGGAGATGTGGTCACATCTCCTTTATCGGAGGATCGAGGAAATGGGAACCGTGTGCCTCGCCGTGATTAGGTCTGTACGAAGTCCGCGGGCATATTGGAGCTGTTGGAAGTGCAGCTCGGAACCGTAAATATTTGGCCATCCGCGTCCCTAGGCAGGCTCTTCTTCAGAGAACGGGTTTCACCCGGAGCTGCGCGGGGTCCCTGGGCCCTCCCAGGTGAAAGACGCTCAAGTGCGAGCCTGGGAGATGCCGGAGGCCGCCGCTGTCCAACAGAAACCTAACGTGAGCCACAAATGGGAGCCACGTGTGCGATTCGCAATCTTCTAGTGGCCACGTTAAAAAAAATAGCAAAAAGAACCAGGTGAAATTAATTTGAATAATGTAGTTTTATTTAATCCAATATATCCAAAATATTATCATTTCAACATGTCGCCAATATAAAAACCTACTAATGGTATATTTTACATTCTTCTTCTTCTTTTTTTTTTATACTAAGCCTTTGAAATCAGTTTTACGCTCACAGAACATCTCAATCCGGACCGGCCGCATTTCACGCGCTCAACAGCCACAGGCGGCCGGCAGCTGGCGGGGTGGACAGCGGCCTCCAGTGCGGTGGCCGTCTGAGCTCCGCAGGGCTCCCTGCTTGGGCCCAAGCCCTGCCTCCACCACTCGCCTGCTGAGCAAGCCCCTTGGGCGTTCTGAGCCTCAGTTTCCTCATCTGCTACATGCGTCTGTGTGGACACGAAGGGCGTGGCGGTGAGCCCGGTGCTTACGTCACAGCGTTGGTGCCAGGACTAAAGCAGAGGCTCGGCGTGAGGTCATGAGAGAAATGCCTGGCACTGTTGTCATTCAGTCCTCGGTCAGTCCTGCATGTCCGACCAGCGTTCAGTGAGCGTGGGCTGTGCTTCTGGGTGTTTGGAGCGTAGAAAGGCCAAACAGATCTGGTCCCTGCCTTCACAGAGCTGAGACGTGAATCCGGCACAGCGAAACGACAGCCGATTAAAACAAAATCATATATTGGGGGTTGGTATACAGGTTTGAGCACCTGGGGAGCTCAGTCCTTGAGTGTCTGACTCTTGATTTCAGTTCAGGTCATGATCCCAGAGTCGTGGCTTCACTGCGTAAGATTCTCTCTCTCCCTCTGCCCCTCTCCCCTGCTCATAATCTACCCCCCAATTAAAAATATATATACATATATAAAGGTTTTGTTCTTCTGTGTAGTTAGGCCAAGAAAAGGTGACACTAAGACATGGAGACAGGAAGGAGGTGAGGTTACTTGGGTGCCTGGTCATCAAAAGGAAAGGCATTAGGCAGAGGGAAGGGCAATGGGAAGGCCCAGAGGCAGGACCACGCTAAGGGTGCGGAGCAGCAGCTGGGAGGCCAGTGTGGCTAGCGCAGAGAGAGGCGGAGAGAGGGGTGTGGGGTGTGGTCAGAGAACAGTCCGGAGGCCGCATCCCTTGGGTCTTGTCAGCCATGGTGACAGTGGTGACGTCACCTCGGTGGGACACGGAACCACTGGAAGGCTCTGAGCGGAGAAGCGGCTGGGCCCCTGCCTGGGCCCCGGCGGACTCCCTGGGCTGACCTGTGGGCAGCAGGCAGTAGCAGGGTGGGGGGGGGGACACTGCAAGGCCAGCGAGAGCTCTGGCGAGAAGGCAGTGGAGACGGGGGCGGTTTGGACGAGGAGCGTGCCCAGGCCGGACGTTCCCTGCAGGCCGAGTGGACGGTCTGCCGACGGCATGGACGCAAGGAGGGGAGAGAACACCGGAGACGGAAACGGGGGCTGCGGCTGGAATGGCCGGGTTGTGGCATTATCAGTTCACTGATGTGGGGTGATTTGCCCCGAGTTCAGTCCCAGGGACCCCACCCAGTGTCCTCTGTGGGGACTGTGCACCCGGCAGCAGTTGTCTAAGGCCGAGGCTGTGACTGCGCCCACTCTACAGAGCAGATAACTGAGGATCAGGGCAATGAGACTGCCCAGCACCCAGCTGGTCCCCTGTGGGTACCCCCGGGGGCCCTCCTCCCCTGCGTGTCCCCCCTGCGTCTGAGCAGAGGTGAGGACTGCAAGGTCCCCTCTCTGCCTCTGTCTCCCAGAACCGCCCTGGACTGACAGCGGAGGAGGCTTCTGGGGCAAGAAGCCCCCTTCCCCCGGAGCCGTCAGACCCCCAAGCTTGGGGCATCTGGTCTTGCCTGAGGGAGTCTGAAGCTCTTTGCTTGTTCCCCAGGAGGACGCTCTGTAGTCACCCCTTCGTGGCCCCGCGAGCTCCCCACAGTGAGGGGCCAGCCTGTGGGGGCCAGCAGGGCAGGCGGAGCCAATCCCGGAGACCTGGACATGTGGCCTGACGTGGCAACAGGGACTGCGCAGATGTGGGCTGAGTTAAGGATTGAGTTATCCTGAATTATCCACAGGGGCCCCAAACATTGTCACAGAAGGACAGAGGCGGCCGACTGCCCAGAAGGTAATGTGACGCCGACTCAAGGTGCTGCTTTCCTGGCTTTCAACGTGGAGGAGGGACCATGAGCCAGAGACCGCTGCTCTGGGAGACCAGAAAAAAGAAACAGTTCCCACTCCCCTGCCACCCCAGCACCTCCAGAGGGAGCCCGGCCCTGGGGACACTCTGACTTCAGTTTCCTAGGACCTGTTTCGGGGTTCTGACCCCCAGGGATGGAAGAGAATCCATTTCTCTTGTTTTAAACCACTGAGATTGTGGGCACTTGTGAAACTAACACGGCGCCCTCAGCCCCTCCCGCCGTGGCTCGGAGGTAAGGGCACAGGGTCTGGGTCACACAGCTGGACCCCGCCTCCGCCGGCCCCATGACCCTGGGCAAGGGAAGCCACAGGACTAGAGGGACACGAGAATCCGACAGGAGCCGGACCCTCTCACGAAACGTGCGTGCCCCCAGCGCCTTTGTCTGTGGTTCCAGGACTCAGTGGACATCTCGGAGCGAGGGGCGGATCGGACCTCATTTGCATTTTCTGAGCTCCCACTATATTAACGAATATCACAAAAACCTGCAGCATATTTTTGATGTTTACAACTTAAAGGGATTAGAACACCCCACCCCCAAAGAAGCCTCTCTAGCGTATTGATTATTTTGAGCTGAAAGCAGTTGAGAAATAGCAGATGCAGGCAGGGCTCTCCCACTGCACCCCTTCCACCTGAGAGCAGAGCAGGAGTCTCCTGGGGGCAGGGGTGCGTCTGGCTCCAGGCAGAGGAGAGCATTCTTTTTTCTTTTTTTTTCCTTTTCTTTTCTTTCTTTTTTTGTTTTTTGTTTTTTGTTTTTTGTTTTGAGAGAGAGAGAGCATGTGTGAGCAGCAGGGAGGAGCAGAGAGAGGGAGAGAGAGAATCCTGCTGTCAGCACACAGCCTGACATGGGACTCGAACCTGTGAACTGTGAGATCGTGACCTGAGCAAAACCAACCATCGGCTGCTTAACCAACTGAGCCCCGCAGGCGCCCCAGGAGGGTGTTCTCACCACCCGGAGCAGCACCGAGATGAATCCATACAAGGAAACCGACTCAGATCACCTTCATCTTCCCCGTACATTTCCTGGTCCCTTCCCCGCAGGGCCCCGCCCCTACTGCAAGCCCCTTTCCTTGGTCTGTCATGTCTCTACAGTTTATTGTTCCCATTAAAACAGTATTTAAGCCCTGGGGCCTATCCATTTCTTTCAGTCTTCATTTCTTAGATAGGAAAGTCACGCACCCATAAAAACAGTAACATCAAGGGGCGCCTGGGGGGCTCAGTCGGTTAAGCCTCTGGCTTCGGCTCAGGTCATGATCTCACGTTCGTGGGTTCGAGCCCCGCGTCGGGCTCTGTGCTGACAGCTCAGGGCCTGGAGCCTGCTTCCGGTTCTGTGTCTCCTCCCTCTGCCCCTCCCCCTCTCATGCTCTGTTTCTCTCTGTATCAAAAATAAATAAAACATTTTAAAAAAACCAGTAACATCAAATAAAATGTGTTTTTCTCTTTCCTCTGTCTTTGTCGGTTTAATTCTCAGGTACCAGGTACAGAACCTAAGAGGGTAAAGCAAAAGCCTCTCCTGGCTCCACATTTAACAAAGCCATTCTCTTCACGCTCAGAGACAATGCTGCAACATTGTATTATGTATGAGATGATTGTGGGGTCTCTAAAAATACTGCTCCGGGGTACCCTACGGGCAGAGCGGAGGACGGTGGGAGCCACAAGGCGAGACACACGGGAATTTAAAAGTTGGTCTTCTCACCAACACTGGGAGAGGTGTTCTCGCCAACATCCTGAGGGGTGACCTCCAACATCGATGTCCGTGGCCTCGCATGAGGGCTGGGTCCTGAGCCGAGGACTGAGGACTGAGTGCTGAGGCCCCGGAGTCCACACGAGGACCCAGGCGCTCCTGCACCCACCGTCCCTGCAAACACACACATGTGCGGCTGCGGCGGCTGGCAGGTGCGCCGGAGGTCACGGCCATGGACACGCGGGGACCATTCTTAGCCCAACGGGCTGAAAGCTGTCACCTGACCCAGGAGGGGAGGGAAGGCTGCTCTGGGGGAACAGAGTGAGGACAGCATCCTCAGTTTCCACGAAGGGACGTCAGGACACCCCACTGAGGCCGGAGGACCGAAGCGGCAGGTTAGAGCACTCTTACATGTGGCCACAGCCGCGGGCGGAATCCATCCGGGCCTTGTGGGTGGGGGTGGGGAAGGTGGAAAGGAGAGGTTTTGGTGTTCGTTTTGAGAAACGATGACTTTTAGAATTGTGTGCCTGTGTTTTTTTTACAAGATCTGTATAAGTTCAATGAAATTGTAATGGGGAAAAAATACAAGAGTGAAATCAGATAAACCAAAGCGGAAGAATAGACAATGAAATAAAATCTCTGCTGCTTTCGAGGCTGCTGGGGCGGGGGGTGAGGCCGGGAGGCAGGTATTGGTGCGGGGAGGGGTCCCGGGGAGATGGGCCTCCTGGGGAGGGGGGTCCCAGGAAGAGAGGACCTGGGAAGAACAAGATACCGGGGGGAGGAGAATGGGGAGAGAGGCTCATCAGCTCGGATGGAGGCGGGTCCGTGGGGACAGGGCTTCAGAGCGGCTCCGGACGCTGGGAGGAGCCGGACCACCCGAGCAGGGAGAGTGGGGGGGGGTGCTGCTCTCTTACCCAGCCGAGGGGCGCTCCCCTGCAGAAACGGGTCAGAAGCGGGAGGGAGGAACAAACGGGGAGAAGGCAGACCAGAGTCAGGGAAACTGGCTGTTCAAGGTCACACCAGTGGGATCCAGAGGCTCGGGCACTGAATAAAAATAAGAATAGGCATCATTGACAGGCCCCTCGGCCGGCCTGACTTACTTTGTTCTTACCCCGTTGACATCACACCCAGGGGGCCTGGGGGGTTGGACACCACAGTCCTGGGGCGCCCGGGTGACTCTGTCCGTGAAGCATCCAACTCTTGATGCTTCAAGTCATGATTTCATGGTTTTGTGAGTTCGAGCCCCGCGTCCGGCTCTGTGCTGACAGCGCGGCATCTGCTTGGGATTCTCTCTCTCCTCTCTGCACCCCCCTCTCTCCCTCAAATACAAATAAATAAACAATTCCTTATATAAAACTCCACTTACATACAAAAGTACTTAGCTTCTTAGTATGCCAGCCACAATGACAGAGGCTCCAAGTGGATTATCTTCCTGAAACAGGGCTGCCAGCTTTAGCAAATAAAAACCCATCATTTGGGACTTGCTTATACAAAGACAAGAAAAATGTATTCATTGTTGATCCAAAATTCAAATTTAACTGGTCCTTCATCCTGTGTTTATGTGGCACCTCTGTCGTGAGCCCTCCTGGGTAACGGCCACACTTAGCACTCTGTCTCCAAAGGATGACTCTGAGCCTCAGAGAAGCTAAGTCACTTTCTGTCTCGAATCTGGGCTTGTGACCACTAATCTGTCCCTTAACACGCCCCGACTCCAGCCCCACTGGAACTCTCCGCCCCCACACCCCTGCGCACCTGCTTTGCCTCCAACAGATCGGTCCAGCATTTTCTGAACAGTTTCCCACAAACCTATGTTAGGTATCGTTTCCGTCCGTGTAAATGTAGAAGGTGGTTTGGCGCTGCAGCTGCTTATCTGTGCCTGGAATCTTCCGGAACAACACACAGGAAGTCGACCCAGACCCAACGCTTGACCCAGAGGAAGGAAAAGAGACTTACATTTTTGCTGCCCATCAGGGATGGTGAAATTATCCAAATTATTGAGGACGCTTGAGTCATCTTGTGGGCTGGCTCTGCCTCCAAAGCACAGGATTGTCTGAAGCTGGGAGTGGCAAACCCTGGCCCGCAGGCTAAATCCTAGGGTCGTCGGTTTTCGTAAATAAAATTGTATTTGGGCCACAGCAGCGTGTCCCGACCAAAGCTGTGCTGGGGTGTCATCTCTCCGACACTTTACAGAAAAAGTTTCACACCGTTTGCTCTATGTCTTTTGCTTGTTTCCTTGCTTATTTGTTTGCTTTTTTGTTTTAGAGAGGAGAGAGAATGAGACAGAGGAGAGAGAGAGTACAAGGAGCGGGAGGGGCAGAGGAAGAGAGAGAGAATCAAGCAGGTTCCACACTCAACACAGATCGCGATGCGGGGCTTGATCCCATGATCCCAGGATCGTGACCTGAGTTGAAATCAAGAATCGGAGGCTTAACCAACTCAGCCACCCAGACGCCCCATTTGCCTGTATCTTGTGTGTCATTTGAACATTTTCCATAGACACGTTAGTTTTTCACCAGAAAATAAAAAGGGGAGATGGGGGGATGCTCACTTGGGTTTGACTTCATTTCCACTATTTGTTAATAAAGAATCTATCCTCACCTTGGTGGTCCGGGCGGGCGCAGGTGGCCGTGCGGGGTCCCTGGCCCCCCAAGCACCTCAGCCTTGCTCATCTGAGCTCCACCTCGGGAAAGACGTTGATGCTACATCTTCCGGCTCAGCACGAATTTCCTGGGGGGGCTTAACCCATGGCTTATGTTTGTTTTGCTTTTATCTTGGTGCCACGTGGATCGCAAAGCAGGTGACCTTTCTCCCCGGTTGGCTGGTTCCTTAGAGCTAACTTTGCTCAGCCTTGGACTCCAATAAATGCAATGCTGGCATACATTATCCTAACACATACAATATAATGCAATATCATATCGTTAGTTCCTAGTGCTGCTGTCAGAAGTTACCACAAACGGAGCAGCCTAGAACAACGCCACTTTCTAATCTGTCAGTTCTGGACGTCAGAGTCCGTGGACTGTGTCAACGGGCACAGTCAAGGGGCTGGTGGGCTGGCATCTTTTCTGGACGCGGGCGGGAGAAACGGGCTGAACGGCGCACAGGAGGAGCTCAGGGCCGGTGTGAGGCTCTGAGAGGGACTGGCCTGCCGCCTCCTGGCTGTGTGACCCAGGCGTGGATCACTCGGTGCCCCGAGTTTCTTCATGTGTAGGATGGGGGTGGTCACAGCCCCCTTCACAGCATTGGGAAGGCTAAACACGGGGTGTGCAGAATTGATCTGGCAAAAGTCTCCGCAGGGCTGGGCTAGGCTGTCACAAACCCCCAACGATGAAGAGGGGCCGGCCTGGAAGGAGGTGTGGAAACCCATTCCGGGGAGCCCTGCCCCAGGACACAGGGGCGGCGAGGAGGGGGCACTCCGCCATGCCCGCTGTGTGAAAAAATAAATATTGATGTTCATTCTAAGGAACGAGGTTTTGTTTTATTTACTTTTATCCAGAGCAGAACATTTTCAACATAAACGTGTGGTTCTGACCACCACAAAGCTAACAGCATTTTCCCACACATGGACTAGCTTCTCTCTCTCTCTCTCTCTCTTTCTAAAAAAGGAAACGAGAGGGTGAGCATGTGTGGCTCTTCTGTGTGTTTCTGGAAGGGCTGGTTTCAAAGGAGACCGCAGGCAGAGGCCGGCAGCGGCGTGGAATCTGATGCATGAGTTCTGATGATTTTTTGACACTTAAATTCCGGAGGGGCAGGAAAGAGAGAGAAGTGGGTTTCAGAAATCTGAAAGGTCAGGGGGGGTGTGTCGGATAAGAACTAGGGGTGGGGGCAGACACACAGGACTCGCATTATAATAAACTGCCACATTCTTCTGTTCGCTCATCGGCCAACATTGAACAAGCTGCTTCGGGGACGGAAGGACAAACCCGCCAGGAATCACATCCGCCGTTTCCTCAGTGACTGTAATTGATGATTCACTCAAACGGGCTCCTGGGGTGTGCGTTTGTGTCTCCCACACAGCACAGGCGTTGGCTGGCACTTTTTAAAAGACGAATTCTATGCCGATATTAAAAATGGAAGGGCGGCTCAGTCGGTTGAGCATCTGACTCTTGATTTTGGCTCAGGTCATGATCTCATGGTTCTGGGTTGAGTGTGGAGCCTGCTTGGGATCCTCTCCCTCTGACCCTCTCCCATTCGTGTGTGCTCTCTCAAAATACGGGCACCTTGGTGGCTCAGTCAGTTGGGAGTCCAACTTCAGCTCAGGTCATGATCTCCCAGTTTGGGGGTTCGAGTCCCACATCGGGCTCTATGCTCACAGCTGGGAGTCTGGAACCTGCTTCAGATTTTGTGTCTCCTCCTCTCTCTGCCCCTCCCCTGCTCACGGTCTGTCTCTCTCTCTGTTACTCAAAAATAAATACATGTAAAAAATGTTTTAAAAATAAATAAAATATGGCATCTGGGTGGCTCAGGTCAGGCAGTTAAGTGTCTGGCTTCAGCTCAGGTCATGATCTCACAGTCAGTGAGTTCGAGCCCCTTGTCGGGCTCTGTGCTGACAGCTCAGAGCCTGGAGCCTGCTTGGGATCCTGTGTCTCCCTCTCTCTGCTACTCCCCCGCTCATGCTCTGTCTCTCTCTGTCTCTCAAAAATGAATATATGTTAAAAAAATTTTATAAGTAAATATATAAAATAAGAGAAGACAAAATGGAAGACGTTTTGGAGAACGGGAGGCTGGAGAACATAGGGCCGGCACGCCCACAAGCGGCCGCAGCTGACCCTGAGTGACCCTGACCTTGCAGACCAGTGTTCCTCAGCTGGGGACAATCTCACCCCCCGCGGGACATTCCGTATCTGGAAACATTGCCTGTCATCACAGCTGGGGGGAGGGTCTGCTGGGGGGAGGGTCTGCGGCGATGCCCAGGTCAGCGCACCCCTCCCCCGACGGAGAGTGTCCGGTTTCAGATGCCAGCGGTGCAGAGGCGGCAAGGCTCTGCTGTGGCCAGGCGTGCGCGCCCCGGTTTGCCACGGCCCCTCCGCTCCCTGTGGTCTCCCAGCGCCGGTGCCAAGAGTCCCTTCATTCGTTGTCATTCCTGCTGCTCCCCCCACACCCCCCAGTGGCCCCCAGGGTCCTATCTTAGCAAGTGCTCCTGCCTTTGATTTCCTGGCCAGCTCCCAAACGCGCCCGCCCATTCCTCATGCCCCGGGTGGGTCCTCTTCCTCTCACTCACACGTCGGGGACCCAGGAAACCCTCACCCCTCAGGACAGACCGTGTCATGGCTGCTCCCTGCTGCCTTTGCCGAGCACCGCCTGGCCTCTCTTACAGACACTTGTGGCTCGTGAGCTGGTGCCTTTGAGGGGAAGAGGCAAGCCCTCCCCCCCACAGATCAAGCTGGGGACATCTCCCTGCGTGTAAGGGAGCCCCTTCCAAGCAAGTAGACTGAGCCCCACCAGACACCCTCCTGGCAGGTTCCCACTGGCCAGGACTGAGTCCCGTGGTTAGACTTGGCTGCAGAGGAAGTTGGGAAATGGGCATCTGGCATTTATTTGCAGCCTCTGTCACAGACTCTGAGGACTTGACAGGAAGGAAGAAGATGGAGGGAGGAGAGGGCCCCGGGAGGCACACTAGTCTGCACCACATGTCTTCACAACAAGGCTCTTCCACTGCTCTGTGTCCAATCCATTGTCTTCCATTTGTAATGAAATGTCGACTCATTTACCTCTAATTTATTGTCTTCCTTTCCCCCAAAGACTGGTCTTTATCTGTGGACGGTTTCCCACAGGGAGCAGCACCTGTCACTCAAGGACCTTCATACCCACCTCCCCCGCAAGTAGGCGGAAAGGGCTCTGAAACTTCAGTGCTACCTTGTACCAGTTAGCTTTTGCTGCATAACAAATGATTCCAAACGCACTGGTGTGAAACAGCAAATGTGTTTTTTAAAATGTCTCATGATTCTTTTGGTTAGCTGAGAAGTCTGGTCTGGTTAGGCTCAGGGAGCGGCTGGCTAGTCTAGAAGGACCTCACTCATGTGTCTGGGATGGGTGGCCTGTCCTCATGTGCCTTTGCTTACGGTGGCCAAGGGGTTTCTGAGGGGAGCAAGAATGACAAACCCAGTATGGAAGCACGTTGCAGTCTTCTGCTTGCATCGCCTTTGCTAAAATCCCATCGGCAAACCCGAGATCCAAAGGATGGACACATAAACTTTACTTCCTAATGGGAGAGGCTGTAAAATCGTGTGCTCGTTTTTTCTTTAACTCAATGTCATCTTTATTTAGCACAGACCTCTGTGAAGCAGAACATGGCTCCCCAGGAGCCAAGTGATATTCACACAGACGTCCGCCCTCCAGTCTCATGCAAAGGACAAAACGCAATGGAAAAGAGGCAAATCCCAACCACCCAGCCATCGGCCCTCTTGGAAACGGCTCTCAGAGACGGCAAACCAGGAGCCAAGCACTCACAGGTAGCATTCGCCTTACTTCTGGTCGCTTCCACCCCACACAAGTTTTCCATTTGGAAGAAAATCCTTTCTACGCCCAAAGTTTCCACGTCTCCACGTTCCAAACTCACAGTTGTTGACAACAAAATGAAACTTCTCCCAGAACGCAATCAGACTTATCTGTCAGAGCAAAGGCGTCTGCACAGACACCTTGACCACCCTTTCATCACAATCTGCAGGCATCTGTCAAAATGTACTGTACCTTATAAATATGTATAATGCCAGTTCTCATATTTTGTGCCAGGAGAGGGTATCAATGCTACAATTAATTAGTCTAATTTGCATTCGAGACTATACATAATTAATTTCTTCATTAAAAGCTTTCAACATTTCTTTGCGGAAAGTGCAAAAGATCATCGATGAGGTTTGAAGAAGCAATTAGTAATAAAATATGTCAATGCGGGGATAGGGAAGTAGGAACAGGGTAGTCCCACGCCGTTCAAAGCCAGGATGATCTCGGGACTGGGAGACATTTGTTTTTCGTCAGATCTGTGCCAGGCTGTCATTTCCAGGGAAAGACAATTCTTCCTGTTTGTTCTTCCTCCCCGAGCCGTTTCTCCCTCACGTGGCGTCCATGAAGGGCTAGGGAGGGCTCCCACCAGCGGTCCCTGACCGATGACAGGTGGTTCTCGGCCCGTCCCCACCTTCCTTCCCCCCGCGGTGAGATGGTGACTATCGTACTTCGTGGAGTGACGCAAAGACACCCTCTCCCCACTCCATTCTGAGTCAAGTTTGGATTGAAGTGTGTCAAGAAAGCCAGCACTTGGGCCACGTGGAGTGAGCGGGGAGCCCGTGAAGGCTCGGCTGGAGCCACAGCTCTCTCCATGCACACGCTCTTCCTGTCGTAAGAGAAAGCGCTCTGCATGATCTCTGCACGGTCGCTCTTTGCAGCACACGGCCTGTGTTCACAGGCGCAATATTACCATGCGGGTTTGGGCACACGAACCAAGCCCCCCGAGGGTATCCCGGGGACCTGGAAGGCTGACCTTCGCCCCAGCAGATGTTTGCCTCCCTTGCCAACTCCCACTCTTACCCGAGCGTGTGTGATACTCGACTGACTGTATACACCTGGCCAGGTTCCCATGCCCTCGCCCCAAAGACAAGGGCTCTCTGCTGGGCCTTTCTAGCTCATCCAACTATGCAAACAACCCCTGACAAATATTCTGCTTGAAATGGATGCGCCATCTTTGCATTTGAGGACAACCTCCTGCAGAGCTGGGCCATTCAGGCAACAATTGGCTTCAAGCAGACCTTGCTTGTCTCACTATAGCTATGACCTAGCCCAGAGCAGTGCCTGGCACAGACGGGATGCTCAAAAAAAAGTCTGTTGGGTGGGCGTGTGGGTGGATGGGTGGGTCGATGGATAGATGGATGGACGGACGGATGGACGGACAGCCGGATGGACGGACGGATGGATGGATGGGTGGATAAATGGATGGATGGACGAATGGATGGATGGGTGGATAAATGGATGGATAGATGGATGGATGGATGGATGGATGGATGGATGGATGGATGGATGGATGGATAGATGGATGGACGGACGAATGGATGGGCAGATGGATAGATGGATGGATGGATGGACAGACGAATGGATGGATGGGTGGATAAATGGATGGATAGATGGATGGACTGAGGAATGGGCGGACAGACAGATGGATGGATGGATGGATGGATGGAAGGATGGATGGATTCCTTCAAAGCAGGAGCTAATGTGACAGAACAAACTAAATCGAGAACAGTGCAGATTTAGGATTTCACGCATCAGGAAGTTGGAGGGATAAAGGTGACTTTTGGTAAGATCTCTGGGAATCCTGTGCAGCAGAAGTAAACAACAGGAAAGATCTGGTAAAAGGGCAGATGTAGATCTCCAGCTGGAGGCCACACTTTTCACAAAACCCGGGATGGTTTGACTCCTTCATTCCCTTTGCGGCTAAGAAGGAGATTAAAGGGCTTTGTCCAGAGCAGTGAGGCTTCTGCGCTGTTTATTAGTGAGGGGGGCTGCATTCCAACTGTTGTTTTAGCCCTTCTTCATAAGAACTTGTGCCCACGGAGTTCAAGAGGATGTGGGATGTCGAGAAGACTGTCCTTCTGTGCCGGAAGTCTGGGGTCGGTGGGGATGGAACAGAGAAACAAGAAGTTCCGGAGCCAGACTGAGTCTGGTGCCTCCCTCCCTTGGTCACGCATCTGGCCCCTCTGCATACCGGGCTCCTCCCCCGTGGACGGAGCGGCAGACTCATTCCTGTGCCGCCTCGCTGGGTGTCGAGGGCTCGGATATTAGGCAAAGAGATGATTAAGAGACGGCCCTTTCCTGGAGACAATTGGGAGAAGTCTGATTGTTTACTTCCACAAATGGGATTCCACTTCTGAAGTTTTGCCAAGTTAAATACTCTACATGAAAAGCTTTTAAAAAATAATGGGAACATCACCATGAGCGGTGGGGTGGGGCCAGGAGGTGACCTTGCAGTGGAGTCATGCATCACAGGAAAACGAACCGCAGCCACGCCCCCACCCCCCGCCACTCCTAAACAAAACAACAAATAGCCGCAAGCCACATAAAACTGAGAAGCCAGGAGCTCAAGTCCCTGCTCAGTCAGAAGAATGTTCCAGAAATAATCCTCTGGCAATGACTTCTCCACTGAAGAGAGAGATTGTTTGGTGGGAACTGAAAACCAGCCCAGAGTCCCTGCAGCCCCCAACCCATCCACCTTGCTTTCTGTCCTTGGAAACAGTAGAGAAGACTCCCCAAAGCAGACATTGCCCGGACTTTGTTAACCATTCACTTGCAGCCCAAGCTCAACAGAATATGTGAATTCTTGAATTTGGGGCTCACTGAATAGAGCAAAGAAGATGGGGAATAATATTCAATGATGCAAAATCATGATGTTCCAATTGACCAAGGATCCACTTACACAATAAAGAGATTCATTCATTAGCTCTGAATATGAGAAGCCAAGAGCTATGTTAGTTTCAGGAAAGGCTTGATCCAGCACCTCATGCTGTATCACCAAGGACTTTCTTCTCTCTACCTCCGCTTCCTTCATTCTGCAGCGTGAACTTGAACCCAGGCTGTACGTAGCAATAGCTAGCAGTTTCAGTCGACCTCTCTTCGGCACCAAAATGGTGCACTCCGTTTTAAGCACCGTGCCCTTACACTACAGGGCAAGAGAGCTTTATTTTCCCAGAAGCCCCAATAAATACCACGTTGTAACAGATTTTTTTTAAAGTTTATTTATTTGTTTTAAGAAACCCATGAGGGCAGAGAAAGAGGGAGAGAGAGAATCCCAAGCAAGCTCTGCACCGTCAGCTCAGAGCCCAACATGGGGCTCGATCCCATGAACTGTGAGATCATGACCTGAGCTGAGATCAAGAGTCTGGACCCTTAACCGATGGAGTCACCCAGGTGGCCCCATATTAGATTTCTAAAATAATATGTTTTTTATTTAAAATAGTTTCAGAATTATAGAAAAAAAACTACCAAGACACTACGTAGAGTTCTCATACATCGCACTCTCTGTTTCTTCTATTATTAACATGTTAAGTGAGTCTGGTGCCTTTGTCACAATTAATAACTGATACCAATACGTCATTATTTAAAAATTTTTTTTAATGTTTGTTTATTTTTGAGAGAGAGACAGATAGAGCATGAGTGGGGGAGGGGCAGACAGAGGGAGACCTAGGATCTGAAGCCGGCTCCGGGCTCCGAGCTGTCAGCACAGAGCCCCACTCAGGGCTTGGACCCATGAACCGTGAGGTCATGACCTGAGCCAGAGTCAGATGCTTGACCGACGGAGCCCCCCAGGCGCCCCTACACCCATATATCATTATTAACTAAAATTTAAAGTTTATTCAGATTTCCCCAGCTTTTACCTAATGTCCTTTTTCTGGTCCCGGATTCCACCTGGGACACCACTTGACATTTAGTGTCACGTCTCAGACTCCTCTTGATCGTGACAGTTTCTTAGACGCTCCTCGGTTTTCGTGACCTTGGCAGTCTGGAGGCGCTGGTGTTCCGCAGACCATCCCTCAATTCGCATTCGTCTGATTCTTCTCGTGGATATCCTGGGGCCGTGGGTTTGGGCAAAGACGACCTGAGAAGTAATGTGTCCGTCTCATCCCATCAGATCAAGGAGATAGACTCCCGATGTGATTTATCATCGTTGGTGCCAACCTAGGTCCCCTGGCCGAGGCCACGTTTGCCGATTTCTCCTCTGTAAAGGTATTCTTTCCCCTGTGACGTGCTCTTTGGAAGAAAGCCACAAAGCACAGCCCATTCTTAGGGAGTTGTGGTTGGACTCCACCTCGCTGAGCGTGAAAAATCTACATAAATGATTTGGAATTTTTCCATGTGGAAGATTTGTCCATTTTTATTTCTTTATTGATTACTTCATCACTTACTTACGTCAGTATGGAGCACGCCTATTTTACACTTGCCGCTATGATCCAGAGCTACTTGGTCTTTCTGCCCAGATTGTCCCAGGCTTAGCGATGGAGAGCTTCTTCCTACATCTTCCATGGTGGAGGGTGGGATTTTTACTGTTCCTTGCTTCCAGGTTCTACAAGATGCTTCAGGCTCATCATATCTTTCCGGCCCCAAGCCAGAGTCAGCCATTTCTCCAGGGATCCCCGGTTCCTTTCTTGGTGAATGGTATTAGAAAGGAAGATCTGGCCTCCAAATGCACTTATAACTCCTGCACTGTCATCCTATGAGTCTCTTTCCTCTGGACTAAGTAACTCGGGAAAATAATAAATTCCTTGAGCATCGCTTCCCAAAGTCATATGTGCACTAATGAAATATTTTTAATCTTGTCCTTCAAACGAGCTGCCTTGTCTCCTAATAGATTCCAATTAAATCCTTTTGTTTTAAAATTACATTGTTGTTAAAGACTTTGCTATCTTCACATGGTGTGCCCCCCACCCCCGCCCGTTTTGGCCCCGATCCTCTCAAAATTGCCTTGCCACCCCCTTTCCTATTAAAAAATGGAAAATTGCACCGTCCACCTAATTAGTCAAATTTGAATTGTGTTTGGCTATCACAGCCCAGTGGTTGCATTTCACACACCATTTGAAAAGATATGGTAGAAATGTCACTCTTGACTTCCTCCCACACTCCAGTGGTACTATTCAATTACAAAAGGAATTATTTGGCTTCCTGTCGCCGTGATGCTCTAGCAATATGCTATTAACCTTATTGATTTTTGCTTAAATATATTCAAGATGGGTACGTTTTTGCAAATCGAATGCGCTGGTATTTAAACGAAAATATTTCTTTTAAATGGATTTTCATTTTAAATGAAATTTGCCAAATGATTATAAATGACAGGGGATGGGCTTTGGACTCGTAGGAGATGCTGTGTGAAGGTCCTGGGGGGAGGGTTCCTGGGCTGCCACGGGGCCGGGGCCGTTGGAGGAGAAATGCGCGTCCTGGAGGGAAGGACTCCTGCGCCGATGTGCCTCGGGGCCAGCGAGCCTGGGACGGGGCACGCGCGGCTCTTGCGGGCCTCGGAGCCGCGCAGGACAGGAGCGGGGACGGGCTGGCAGCTTCGGAGGTGACGGTGATGACGCGTACGGGCACCTGTCAGGTGTCATTCACTCGGGTCTCTTGTGTGTCGTCAGTCTGCTGGGCTTCGGAAGAAATGGCTACAGCTTGAGGGAACCTCACAGAAGCAGAGTCTGCGTATTACTGGAGCCACACCCAGGACGCAGCCGTCTGGGTGTGACCTCTCCTGGTCCCTCCCTCCCTCAGGGCCTCCATTTACATTTACGAAGAGTCCCTGTGTGTTGGGGAGGGGGGGGGGTCAGGTGCCTTTGATTCTTCTGTGATTTAGGAAGTATTTGCCAAATAAGCTTTATGTCAAACAATCAGGACATGGAGAGAACACAGTAAAATATTCTGATGGGTTTATGTGTGTGTGTGTCCACACACATACACACACATGTACTCCTGTGTATACATATCCACACACATATATACGTATAAACCTGTGTGTGTGTATAGACAGATGGATGGATCACACGTTTATATGATATATATATACACACACCTATGAGCATTTTAAATATGTTCCTTCCAGAAAGGGGGGCATTTCTCCAAGGGAACAAGACCCTGTCCTTGTCCTACGGCCTCCAGGCCCCTCCCTTCCCTCAAGGAACCAAAGGCAAGCCCCGCCCTCCCAGCGCCTGCTCAGTGCCAGCTCCATCAGCTGCTTCGGCCCCGATACCCACCTTCCGGCCACGCTGGCCTTGAATGTCCACGGACTCCCTTCTCCCCTCTCATCACCTCCCCCGGGGAGCCTTCCCGACTGTGCTTCCTCCCTCCCTCCACCTGTCTCCCTGCTGTGTGCGTCCTAACAATTAAATGCTACCGCAACGGATGCACACCTCTTAACCCCTAAATATTCCCCTGGGCCCAGCCCAGAAAGCAGGTTCTCCTCTTGCGCCCATTTTACAGGAGAGGAAACAGCATGAAGAGTCAGCACCTGCAGGAGGGTCTGGCCCCACCAGGCGGTGGGTGAGCCGCTGAGCACCCACGCTTCGCGCCGCTCGGCATTCTCCTCCGACCGGTGTGGGGGTCGTCTCTCCACCAGCGCGGAGGAGCTACATGGGTCCAGTGCTCGGCACACAGTAGGTGCTCACTAAGTATTTGCTCAGTGACGGCCAGCCTCTGTGCCTGGGGCGTAATCACCTTATCCTCTAAACAGCCCTCTGAGACAGGCTGTTTTCACTCTCTCACACTCCCGGAGGCAGGGCTGCAGGGAGGTTTTGTATATGCCGTACAAGTGGTCAGCGGGGCCGCAGCAGAAGCACTCAGGGAGGTCCAGATCCGGGCTCCGAACCAGGAAGCACCCTGTCCGCAGGCCTGGGGCTGGGGGGTGCCAAGCTGGATGGGAAAGCTCCAGCCCCTCCCCTCATGGCGTTTCCAGTCCAGGAGGGGCTGAGGACATTAAGAAACCATCTAGAGATGAGGATGTATGATTCTAACTGGGAGCAGTGGCCGAAAGAAGGCCGCACGGGCTGCAGAGGGAACTTTGGAAGCTGAGCTAGTCCAGGGACCCCAGAGAGTTTCCCTGGGGTTAGTGCTGAGACAGTGGAGACGTGCAGTGCAAAGGTCCTGCGGCAGGAATAGAGGTGCAGCCGAAGCCAGGTGGTGTGGCAGGCAAATGATGAAGGAATGAACCACAGGGAGAACGCTGCCCAAAGACCCATGCTCCGGGCTCCCTAAAAGCACTGGGAAGCCAAGAGACTTTACACTGTGTTTAAGCCGGGAGAAGATCGCACCTTGTAAAACTTACCAGTCCTTGCCTTGCGTCTCCAACTGTGCATTACCATCCTCGAGGGAGTTCCGGAAGAACGCAGGGCCCCAGACCAGCCCCCGGAGTTTCTCACTGGGAAACCCTGGGGTGGAGTCTGCATTTCCCAGCAGCACCCTGGGGGCTTCTGATAGGGGAGATCCCTGCAAAAGGTGCCTTTCTGGCTCCAACTTGCTGCTTCTCACCCCAGAAGCCTTCCTTTCTTCCAGAGTAGAACTGGAGAGCTGGTTTGGAAGAGAACCGGAGGAGAAAATTGAGGCTCAAAGCCAACGCCGAGAGTGCTGGGGGCCACCCAGAAAGCGGTCCCCTTTTCCGCCTGCCTGCTTCTCACAGTCAGCACGGGGTTTCGACTTCTGACTCGCAAAGCGAGGGCCCCTCCTGCTCCTGGAAAAGCCCTGGGAGCTGGAAGGGTGGAAAGAGGCCCCCAGGCTCCCTTGAGCTGGGCTGGGGCAGCCCGTCCTGGGCCACATAGCAGGTGCGGCTGCTGAGGTTTTGGGCACACACTGTGGCTCTGGGTCTGTGCTCCCCTGGTGGGTCCAGACTCTTCTGCCCGGTGCCCCTTTCCCTCCCACAGCCCCCCAGGGACCCTGAGATGCCTGCCCAGTGTAGACTGTATAAAAAGGCACCGCAGGTGTAAGCGTTCAGAGGGGGCCCGACCGTCCCGGGTCTCCACCACGGTCTCCAAGATGAGCCCAGAAACTTCCCTTTCCTGAGCACCTAACAGGCGCTCTCCACTGGTGACAAAGGTGAGCCGCGCAGCACTGCCCGAGGGGTGAAGGGCTTTGTGCGGTGACCGTGACCACCAGGGTCCCCTGAGCACCTGCCGTGCATGACGAGCTGGCTCACCCCTTCACACAAGCGACCTCTCTTGGCTCCCTAACCCGTACAAGCCCTCCCCTGCCCCCCTGCAGAGAGATGCAGAATAACAGTGGGACCAGAATTGGGTGCTGCAGGATTCCTGCGCGGGTGGAGAACATAAAAACTGAACTAGGCAAGATTTCCACCTGGGACAGAACCACAGACAAGGAAGGGCCTGGGGTTCGAGCTCTGCTTCGCCTCAGCTGCGTGACCTTGAGCCAGTCACGTGGCCTCTCCTGGCCTCCCTCCAATAACTGTTTCGAGAACCCCACTCAGCGGAGATCCCCGGTGCGGGCGTGCTCAGCCCAGCGCTCCGTCCTCTGCCATCCAGATTAGTGTCCGAGCCGGCTGTGACGTTGGCTCCGTGTTGTCACCTGTCAGGAGGCATTGTGTCTCCTGCGCTGCTCCCTGAGCAAGAGACATGACAGAGAGAGACGGGAGAGCCACAGAGCAAGCCTGAGAGACAGGGAGACGGGCGATGGCAAAGGAGCTGGGACGGGACACCGGGTCTCGGCTTGCAAAGCAGGGGAAACACAAAACAACCACGACAACTAAAGGAGAAAAAGAAAACGCCGCACTCTTACCCCGCAAGGAGTTTCCCGCTGCCATGAGGCTGCGGATCTTGCGTTCCAGAATCCGACTTGGGGAGGCCCAGTGATCTCCTGCCTTCCAACCATCCGGGGAAGGGCCTCCCAGGGGCTCCCATCCCCTCCTCCGCCCTGGGGACACATCCACTGTGGAAAAGTCTGGCAGTCCTGACCCTGCCAGCCTGAACTGTCTCCCTCTGCCTCCAAATTCACCCCCTTCTAACGTTCCCAAGCAAAACACAAGAAGCCCCTCAAATTTGAATTTCAGATAAACAATGGACAATTGTTTTAAGCATAAGTATGTCCCGTGCAATTTTGGGGATATACTTATGCTGAAGTTTTTGGCATAATAAACTTGGAATTTAGTATAATAACTTCAGAATTTTAGCGGAAGAATGTTTTAGCATAATCATGTTCTGTGTAATATTTGGGGCATACTTCTACTAAAAACGAATTTGTTCTCTATCTGACATTCAACTTTACTGGGCGCCTGTGTTTTGGTTTTCAAGTCACAACTATGGGCACCCCGGGCAGAAGGGGCGTCCTCTGTGTGCTGGGCTCTTAGTCCCGGATGCACGCGCATGCGCCCTGCTCAGGGAGGGGGGCAGGGAGTCCCGGCCGGGCCCTCCCGGGGTGTGGCATCTCCCAGGGCAAGGCCACCCGCGCTGCTGGCTCCAGGGCCGGCCGGGCCCGGTGTCCTCACGGGGTCCTCCCAGAAGCTGAGAGAAGTTTCTCTGTGCCAAGGATCTGCAATCTTTTCTGTAAAGAGCCTGATGGTAAATATGGCAGGAAATAGATGCTACCTCAGGGCTGGGAGGCGCCAGCAGCACAGGGATCCTGTCTTGCGAGCCAGCGAAGAGCTGTGAACATTAGCCTGAGTGCAAATTCTGGTTCTTCCGTTCTCTAGCTGTGTGACCCTGGAGAAGTCACTTGATGTCTCTGAGTCAGGTGCCTCGTTTGTTAAATAGGACTACTACTAATAATTCCTACTTCAAAGGGCTATTGTTAGGATCACATTTATCTGCAGGAGGAAAGAATATTTAGTCCTGGGGCACCTGGGGGCTCCGTCAGTTAAGTGTCCAAATCTGTATTTTGGCTCCGATCATGATTTCATGGTTTGTGGGATCGAGTCCCGCGTTGGGCTCCACGCTGACCGTGTGGGGCCTGCTTGAGGTTCTCTCTCTCCCTCTCTCTGTGCCCTTCCCCCATTCACACTTTTTCTTTCTCTTTCAAAATAAATAAATTTTTTTAAAAATCATATTCAGAGGCCCCCTGGGTGGCTCAGTAAGTTGGACGTCTGACTCTTGATTTTGGCTCAGGTCATGATCTCCTGGCTCAGGGGGTCAAACCCCGCATCCGGCTCTGTGCTGGCAGCTGGAGCCTGCTTGGGATTCTGTCTCCTTCTCTCTCCATCCCTCCCTCCCTTCTCCCAAAATAAAAATAAGCTTAAAAATAAAAATAAAAAAGAACATTCAGGACCGACATGATCCAATTTTCTCCCCTGCCCTGCAGCGAAGGAAGGAGGGAGGGGCTCAGAGACTGGCCATCGACTCTCTGAGCCCCGAAGTGTTCACTTGGGTTCTGTGAAAGTGGGGCCTTCGGTTCGGGGCAGGGGGTTGGCAGCGGGGGCTGGTGTCGGGTGAGCAGCGAGGTCGGAGGAGAAGTGGAGGCCACCCCCCTGCCCCGAGGTCTTGCCCCCTCCCCCCACCAGACACGCTCCCCACTCCAGGTCCGTCAGTGGTCTTGTTTGCTCCAGAAATCCATGCCTTCCCTCCGTTCCTGCCTCTCCAGCTGAGCCCAGACCACCCGGACCACCACACCCCAGGGGCTCCCACCTTCACAACCCCCCTGCTGGCTTCTTCCATCCACTCCCTTCCCCCCAAACCCCCAAGAACCCACAGTTACCCTCGTTCCTGGGCGGGGCACCGGACGCTTGTCCGACTTCCTTGCTGGAACGCAAGCTCCCAGGCGCAGGGACCTAGTCGAAGCGGCTCACGCCTGCATCCACAGGTCCTAGCGCGGCGCCTGGCACGGCGTGGGCACCGGCCAAATATTCCCATGGAGAGTGAATGAGTACACGTGAGGGGGCAGACGCAGGGGCGGGAGCGGGAGGCCACGGCAAATCGCTTCACCTCTCCGAGCCTCGCATCCCCGCCCCACCCCTGCAGAGGTGGGGGTCTTGGCCTCTGGGAATAACTGGGGTTGGACCGAGCACCGTAGCAACAACCCGAGGACACGGGCCGGGAACAAAAGCAGGCAGGACCCCAGTGGGACGCAGAGTGAGTGTCCCGTTTTTACACTTCGGGGCTGGGCCTCGTCTTCGCTGTAGGAGGGACGGAGAGTGAGGTTGGAAAACCTCCTGGGGTTATAAAACCGCACTGAGCTCCGGGCGCCTGGGAGGCTCTGACTCGTGATTTCGACTCAGGTCACGGTCTCGGCCTTCGTGGGATCGAGCCCTGTGCTGGGCTCTTTGCTGACAGCACCGAACCTGCTTGAGATTCTCCCTCTCTCTGCCCCCCCATCTTCTCTCCCTCTCACTTAAAATAAATAAACTTTAAAAAAATGCACTAAGCTCTTGGTGTATATGAAGTCTTTTCTGTGCATTATCTCAATTAATTCTTCCAAAACGTCTTGAGGAAGAGCCTGTTCTCACTCCGGGGGTGGGAGGTGAGTGCCCTGCCCCGGGCCCTTTCGCTGGAAGCAGTGGCCGGGGATGTGAGCCCCGGCAGGCCAGCCCGAGCAGGAGTACTAAGTACGAAGTACCTCGGAGTCCTCTCTCAGCGCTAGACTTCTCAGGTGGGGGAGCGGGGGGACCAGTGTGGCCAGCTCACTTCTCACGCTGACTTAAGCGTCCTCTCCTTCTCCAGCGGCGGGAAGTGAGGCCTCCCCAGCGACCTGGCAGCGGCCTGGATCGCTCCTTTTGCGAAGTCAGCAAAGCAGGAGGCCGGGCAGCCCGTGAGTCAGCGCAGTGGCGGTGCCGGCGCAGCCCGAGGGCCGGGACCGAAGCTGCAGGACCAGCCTCGCCCCGTCTGGAGCCCCGGGCGGAGGCTCTGGTGACAGAGGCCGGGCGGAATCCTGGGCGGAAATGTCGGGGTGCAGAGAGGTCCAGGCTCCTCTGCGTCCAGGCCGATGGAGCTCAGGAGTCACTTAGCCGGGGTGCAGACCCCTGCTCTCCCAGATCCAACAGTGGGCCCTCGGGGAAACCCCTTCCTCTTTCCAGGCCTCAGTATCTCTATCTGCAAAATGGAGCAGTAGTAACTAGAGTTCCTCCTTCTGGCAGTTGTCACCAGGCCTCGAGGAGACGGCGCACTGGGGCCACCGTGCACCACCTCCTTCCACGTCCCTTCCCCCCTCCCCGCACAGCTGACCCCTGCCTGCGCTGGCAGCACACGCCCTTAGGTCCCTGCCTGGAACCCTCTGCCTGCAGGCGGCACACCCTCTTCCCCTGCCGCTGGGAGTGCTGTGGCTGCCAGCTTCACACCCAACCTTCCAGAGAAAATCGCCCTGGGTGACGGATGCCGGCCGCCTTGCCCCCGATGTCCCGGCAGAGGCCTGCGCTCCCCTTGCCTGACTTCTTGGGCCTGTGACAGCCAGGGGAGCTGCTCCTGAGGGAGGGTGGTGGCCCTCTCTCCTGACTCGGGCGGGGACGCGGGGTCCTGGGCGCCACCCTTCGGCCATGGCGATCCTCTAGGAAGATGCTGACATCTTCCCACGGCAGCAGCAGGCCTGAGAGGCTGCCCCTCCTGGGCCCCAGCGGGACCCTTCTCACCTCTGCGCCTGCTTCTCCGGGGAGACGGGGTCACCTGACGACAGCCATTCCCAGCGCGGGCGGGTGGCTGCACCACGGTGGAGCGCCCAGGCCAGCCTGGCGGCCGGCTCACCCCTCTGCCACCACCGGACCTCCCTCCCTCCCCTCCACAGACAGTCACCTGCCAGGGACACGGGGTCGCCCGGACCTGCACTGAGTCCCTGCCGTCGGGGAGCTTATGGCCTTACTGACCGGTGGTGACCACCTAGAACTTTCTGCCAAGTTCAGAGGCTACCTCAGGACTGGGAGAAAAGCGTTCTTGGACCACCAGTGAGAAGGGGGTGGCCTCGCTGTCACTCCACCTGTCAACCTTCCTCTGCAGGAATCGGGCCACGTCCACCTTCCAGGCACTCTGCTTTCCGGCCAGCACCCCTGGGTCCGGACAGCCCGCCCCTCGAGGTTATTTCCCGGGTTCATGGAATGGATTCAAAGCTCCAGGGCATGGCCGACCTTTGTAATTCTTGCTGCGTCCTGAGAGACAACGGATCGGGGGAGGGGGGCGATCAGATGAGGGGAAGCTGAGGGGCCACCGGTGTCTTGGCAGCGAGACCGCTTCCTGGAGACCCTACGGCCCGCGAGAACTCCGCTGTCCGGACCGCCTGGTGCGGCGACTCCCCTTTCCTGGCATTGGTGCTTTTGCTCGTGCATCCGAAGTGCTCCCAGGAGGACGGCAATGCAGGCGAGAGCGGTGGGGGAGGGGGGCCGGCCCCGAAGGACGTGTGCGGCCAGCCCGGGGCCGTCAGAGACTGTCCCAAATCGAGGTGTCATGAGGAGCGAGAGCACAGACCGAGGCCGGCTGTGGGGACAGCAGCCCGTGGGGACGTTTTTCTTAATGACGGTGGACACCAGGGCGACGGGAAGCCTCCCAGCCTGCCCAGGTCGCAGAGAGGCTCAGCGGTGGCTCTGCGGACGCACTCGGGTCACCGGGGCGTCTGCGGGGCTGCCCTCGGAGGGAGGGAGGGCCGACGTTTGATCTAAACGAAGGCTGAACCCCTCCCCCCCCACGGAACAGGGCGCGGCACACCCACACCTGAGTGTGTGAAGGAACCTCTTCTGTCCCCTCAGCTGTTTCTGTTTTATCTTTTCTAACAAAAAACAAAGCGCACCTGCCTGTTACCGGCACATGCACGCATGGTAACCCCCCAGACACAATGCAAGAGGTTATACAGGGAAAGGTGAGCCCGTCTTCACCCGAGCCCCCCGGGGCCCCCGCTCCCTGCCCCAGAGATGAACCGACCGCGGAGCCTGAGTTCAAGGACGCCCATCGTGAGAACGCATCTGTTTCTTATGCACTCGCGTGTCATGTCCTGTTTTCGCACAAAGGGCTGTGTGCATCCACACCATCTGCGTCCAGCCGTCTGTCCGGGTCGGCACAGGGAGGCGGCCCCATCCCCTGCCAGAGCACGTGGTGCCACTCTGGGTGGATGCGAGTCTCATGTGACCTCGTTTAAGCGCACTGAGGGGCATGTGCTTGCTGTCACAGTCATGCCACCGTGAATGACCTGGCGTGCTGTGCTTCTGAGGACATCTGAAGGGCGCTGTCACCGGGTCTCGGGGAAAGGACTCTCTAGACACCTGCAGAGATCTCTAGACACAGGGACAGACGTCACCATGTCCCCCGACAAAGATGTTGACTCAAAATACTCCCCCCTGGAGGCTGCAGGTGTGTCTTTAAAAGGGTTTTATTTCGGGGGCCCCTGGGGGGCTCGATCATTAAGCATCAGACTCTTGGTCTCGGCTCAGGTCGTGATCACACAGTTCATGAGTTCGAGCCCCGTGTCGGGGAGTTGTACTCAGGCAGCCAGGACGGGAACACCCCTGGCTGATTCGGGATGGAGACGCAGCAGACAAGGCTCTGTGATCCTCACAGTCAGCTCCTCTTCCCAGTGTCCTGGCTCTGCTGACGAGAACTTGGGTGGGTCACTCAGCGTTTCTGGGCCTCAGCCTCCCCCTCTGTGAAATGGGAACGCGCTCCCACCGGCTGCACGGAGGGGTGTTAAGGAGGAGATGAGTCGGTGCAGGTAACGCACGGAGACCAGGTGCTTGTCAGAGCCTGGGCTCGGACGTCAGGCACTCACGGCGCTGTCACCGGGATTTTGTGCATAATTACAGGATTCTGTGTCAGGTGCTCAGCACATCACACGTTATCACTTTTACCTGGAGCTCGTTTTCTGACATGTGCGAAGAGTTAATGACTAAATCCGACTTGTGGATGATGGGGGGCTGGGGTTTGTGGATTGTGGCGATGGCTGACCGGGGAATACCGGAATCCTACCTCCAGCGACGGCGCCGGGATGCCTCCCGCCCTGTCCCTCTGGCCCCAGTCAGGGTAGGACTCTGACCTTCCCCTTCACAGCAGAATGGAGAGAAGCCTCCTACTGGAGGTTAATGCGATGACTATTCCACATTTAACCCATGTTTCAGCATCTTTGCCACGTCCACCTGGACATTGCAGTTCTTGGTGGCCATGCCCCCCAAATGCAGCCACTTCTCTCCCTCTGACCTGACCCCAAAATCCAGAGCTGACCACTTCACCAGCTGAGCCCCCCGGGTGCTCAGATGCTGCTATTTTTAACACGGCGTACCCCTCCAAGCCCTTGCCCTCTGGTGCGCCGCCGCAGCGGCACCGAAGTGGCAAGGAACGGGAGGTGACCTGAGACCCGGCCAGCTTCGGGCACAGAGCCTCACCACGCCAAGCGGCGTCGGGTCGCGGGGACTCCGGGTTGCCCAGCTTCTGTGACTTGCCTTCCGCGCCCAGCAGTTGGGAAACCACCGACTGATCCCCACACGTGACTTCCGACGGTCACGCCTTGTTTCTGAGTGTGTCTGCACATGCAGCTGGACTTGTTTTGGCCTTCTGTGGAGCCTCGTCAAAAAAGTATTCTAGAAAACCATTTAAATAGCTACCAGCTGCCTCTCCCTATTCTTCTTGGCATTCGTCATGTTTACATGCCGTTGCCATCTGTCTTCCCGTGGCAGACTCTGCATCTGGCAGCGGAATTACTTTACAGCCTTTTGCCAGACAAATGAATTTCCTTCACTTCCCACTTGGGTTAGAAATTTCTATCTTGCTGTCCCGGGGACTGAATCCGAGTGGGCTGGTCCCTCAGGTTATTCCACGGGATGGACCTTGAACGGTGAAGGCCCCGTCACGCGAGGAAAAAACCAGGTTTCAGCTAAGAAAAACAAGGTATGAATATTGAAAACTGCAAGACAAGCGTGACTTCCTTGGCTCAGGACAGCCCTCAGGTTTCGTTGCTACCAAGACTTATTGATTGTTTCTGGCCCAAGAAGGGAGAAGATGAGCTCAGCGTGCCTGAGGAGGACGTGGGGGTGGTGGCCAGCCTCCAAGAGGGGTGCGGAGATCCTTTCCTCCCCCGCTCACCCGGGGGGACCAGCAGAATACTGTGGGGGGTCTGTGACGTCCAAGGTGAGGTCGTAAGAGACTTCGGGGCTTCGACCTGATTCCGTCAAATCGCTTGCTCTGGGAGCAGCTGGCCGCCGTGTTGTGAGTTCCTGCCAACGTCTCCACGGAGACACCGCAGAGAGAAACTGAGTCCTCCTGCCAGGAGCCGGCACCACCTCGGCCGCTGTGGTCCTGCGTCACCTGAGAAATGGATCCTGCAGCCCCGGTCAAGCCTTCAGATGATACAGCCTCACCGACGTCTTGACTGAAACCCCGGGGCAGATTCTCAGCCAGAACCGCCCAGCAAAGCTGCTCCCAAACTCTCGACCCAGAAATGCTGTGCAAGATGACATGTATACTCTTCGATCGAAGCCACTAAGTTTTGGGGTAATTTGTTATACGGCAGTAGGTAACTAACACAGAGCCCTGGTTATTACATTACGAGATCTCTTACGCATCCTAGAGAAGTAAGATTCCCCATAAGTCTTAGCGGACATAGGAGAGTTTGAAGGGACCGTGAAGGAGGCGTAAAAGGTGAAAAAAAAATAGACATTTTTGCCCTGTTTCCTTTTTAATAATAATAGTAATTACTGAGAGCAAGTCTGTCTGGCACCTTGCTGTCCATCTGCCTCCTTGCTGTTTTTCCCAGCTCGCCTCTCGTCAGGAACTTTGCATACGCTTTTCCACCTGGAACAGCCTCCAGGTCTTCACACGGCTCCTCCCCCTCACCATGCGGTTTCAGGTCACACGGTGCCTTCTTCCTGAATGATGTTGCCCCCACTCGCACACTGACTGCCTGCTCTGCCTCTGGGCTAGGATCACGGGCTTTGCCCATCTGTCCTGCACACCGACGGGACCTCCGTGGGGACAGGTCCTCATCCCTCCTGCTTGCTGCCTCGCTCCTGGACCCTGCCTGGCAAGGCACGGGCTCAAGCACTTTTCAGGCATTGTTTTGTTTAATCCTCCAAAGAGCCTGAGGGCCAGCTCCATCATTATCCCTTTTTATAGGTAAAAAATCAGAGGTTGGTCACACAGCCTATGAACATTAGCATTAGGACTCCACACTCTGCCCGTCGACCTTGATACTCAGCCAGCATGCTGGGTGTGAGGGGCTGGTCCTGGAGAGACGGGCGTCTGGGGAAGCGAAGCCCCTGTCCCTGGGGTTCCCGGGGCAGGGGGTGGGGGCGGGGTTAGGAGGGCCGGGATGATGGAATTTAAGAATCCGTGGCTGTTCTGTTTGTTGGCCCTTCTACAAATTTCCTAATTCCTAATTCTACGCACCAGAGGTCTTTCAGCTGGAAAGACCTAAGATGTTATTTTTATACACGGGACCCCAGTGAATACAGTAGGTGTCAGTGAATGCACAGTCATTCAGTCAGCCATTTATTAACTGTCTACTGTGTGCCGGATGTAACTCAAGGCACAAGAGCTACATCAGTAACCAGACAGGACTTCCTGCCCTCATCTGCATTTCCCGTCTTACCTTTGAGTGAGGGAGAAGGGCAAGACAATGAGTAACCCAATAAAACAAATAACCAGAGAAAGGAAACTGAAACAGCGTCCAAAACCACGGGTGGATGAAGCAAGAAAGGCTCAGGGGGTAGAAGTTTCCAGCAGAAATCTCCTTTAGGTGATGTGATGAGGGAGGTTTTTTGGGGTTTTTTTTTCTGTTTTTTATTATTTTTGAGACAGTGCGAGCAGGGGAGGGTCAGAGAGAGAGGGAAACACAGAATCTGAAGCAGGCTCCAGGCTCTGAGCTAGCTGTCAGCACAGAGCCCGACGCGGGGCTTGAATGCACGAATGAGGGAGGTTTTTACCATAAGGCTTTGACCTGGGAGATGGGGCTGGGTCTCCTGGCAGGCAGACACCAGCATGTGCAAAGGCCCTGAGGTGGCAAAGAGTTAGGCCCGCCCAGGAGAGTGCTGGAGGTCAGCATGACTAGACTGAAGGCAGCAAGCCGAGGAGGTCAGACAGGTGGACAGGTACCCATCAGGTCAGCCTCTGTGAGGACAAGGCAAGGACCTGGGGTCAAAGGATGTCACTGCAAGGTTCGGGGAGATAGATATGGTTTGTTTTTTTTTTTTTAATTAACAGGCTTTCTCATTGCAGTTACCAGCTTAGAACAGAAAGTTTACCCCTCCCCCACCGAGGCTCCTCCATTACTAACATCTTGCACCGGGCAGGGGGTAGGGGTGGGGGGGGTCCGTCTGTTACAAACGATGAACCAATCCCGATACATCGTTCTTCACTCAAGTCTGCAGCGCACATCAGGGTTCACTCTAGGCAGCGCACTTTCTGTGGGTCTGGACAAACACATGATGACGTGAATGCACCATACAGAGTAGTTCCACGGCCCCACCCCCTGTGCCCACCTCCCGCCCTTGCCCCCACGTCCTGGGAACCACTAATCTTGTCATCACCTGTTTGGCCTTTTCCAAAATGTCCTGTCATCGGAGTCTTACAGAGCTACCTTTGCAGACTGACTTCTTTCACTTGGCGATAGGCATTCGAGGGACCTCACTGTCTCTTGCGACTCGATAGCTCATTTCTTTCTGGCCCAATCGTGTGCCAGGGTCTGGCTGCCCCATTTGTCCATCCTCTGACCGGGAGGAGGTGGGCTGGGCACAGGGAGAAGCCCCACCAGCCCCCCGGCAGCTGGTCCACAGCCCCGGCCCCGTGAGCCGTCCGCTCCCTGGATACAGCCCCTGACCGACGGCCACCAGCCTGGATCCCTGGGTTCTCAGGGCCTCCAGGGACCGTGTCAGAAGCCTGACTTCACACGGGCCCCCATGGAATGACAACACAATGAAAATACAAACACCAAAGGGGCTCTTTGTGATGAAACCGTCCGCAAAACCATTGCCACATTCGAAAATAACCATCAGTCAATTTTTCCACACTCATTCCCAGCCCACAATCGAGTCTTGCTGGAAACGCAGAAGACGAGACTTTGAAGATCCTTGTGCGGCTCCGGAGGGGGTCCGAGCTGGGCGTGGGGACCGTGGGCGAGCGTGTTTGCAGACAGCCGCCGGCAGCTCTGCATTGTTTTAGGATGCCTTCAAACACGGGCAGTAAATCAGACTCGTCCAAGAAGCACAACCGGGAGGAGGCGCGACCCGATGGGGGCTGCGCGCCTGGTGCTCAGTGGCTTTCACCCAGCTGAGTGTAGATCAAGGGCGGGGGTGGGGGTGCGGGGGTGGGCTCCCCCTGCTTTTCCGTTGCTCAACCCATTTTGTGGGCTTGGGTGTCGGCTTGGGAAGTGGGGCAGGAACGGAAGGACTCGCAGACGGAGACTCGGATCCAGGACGCAGGGAGGGGGCGGGGCGACGGCAGGAACTCGCTCATGGTGACAGCGCTGTCACAGCTGAGTGGGCACCGGCTCCCGGGCAGGGAGGTAACCGTAAGGAAATAACGGACCTTCTCTGAGCCTTGGCTCTCTGGCCTGTGACGTGCGAATAGTAACAGGGGTCCCCACCCCCTGGCGCTTCGTTGTTTGGGAGAAAGGATTTTGTCTCCCCACCTCTTCCAAAAGAGTTTTATTGAGGTATATAATTAAGATCATAAAATTCAGGGGCGCCTGGGTGGCTCAGTCGGTCAAGTGTCCAACTTCAGCTCAGGTCATGATCTCACGGTTCGTGGGTTCGAGCCCCTCATCGGGCTCTGTGCTGACAGCTCAGAGCCTGGAGCCTGCTTCGGATTCTGTGTCTCCCTCTCTCTCTGCCCCTCCCCTGCTCACACTCTATCAAAAATAAATAAATGTTAAAAAAATTTTAATAAATTTAGAAAATAAAGATACCATAAAACCCATCCATTCTAAGTGTGTAGCTCAGTGAGCTTTCGTCCATTTGGACAGTTGTGCAGACACGCCCCCAGGCCCATTTAGAAGACTTCCAGGGCCCCCAGAGTCCCTCTGGGCCTCTCAGCAGTCCGTGCTCGCTCCCACACACACGAGAAACACCCAGGACGTATGCAGTGTCTTCTCTCAGGTAGGACCGTTTGCACCGTAGCCCCTGGGTTTGTGCACTGTGCAACCTGCACAACCATCCACAGCAGACCTGTTTGTGCGCCTCAGGCACCGTCGGTAATTTTTCCCTAAAAATCGTATTTTCTGAAAAATAAAAAAATGAAATCGTGTTTTCCGTGGAACGTGATCAGGATACAACAGAAAGGCCAGCTGACAGATTGAGGTATGATACTAGTTTTGTGTACTTTTCTGTACTCTGTAAGATACACAGGATAAGATGCAGTAATATTTATAATGAATGACTTAGGTGGCTGGAGAATGAAGGGAATGCATTCAAATCTTCTCTTCCTTTTTCAGAATAGGTAGACTGACTCCTATGGTGACATAGGCAAAAAAAAAACCCAAAGAAAACAAACAAATGAACAAAAAAGAAAACCTGAGCATCCACCTTGATTTTGTTTCTGGAGAAAAGCAGAAAATAATAAATAAAATAGGGGCTCCTGGGGGGCTCAGTTGGCTAAGCGTCCAACTTCAGCTCAGGTCATGATCTCTCAGTCTGTGGGTTCGAGCCCCTTGTCAGGCTCAGTGCTGACAGCTCAGAGCCTGGAGCCTGCTTCAGATTCTGTATCTCCCTCTCTCTCTGACCCTCCCCCGCTCACTTTCTGTCTCTCAAAATAAAATAAAGACATAAAAAATATTTTAAATTTTAAAAAACTAATAAATAAAATAGTCATGCCTCTGTTTTGCACACATAAGCGCGCACACACTCATCCAAGCACATTGTACTAAATCCGACTTTTTCACAAGATGACTTACTGCGCTTGGCTAAATGAGACTCTGGGAGACAAATCTAATTTGTCCAATTGTATTCGATGTTCTCTCCTTTATGGATTCTCCCAGACAAGTCCAAGGACAAAAGCCTTCCTCATTCTACACGGGTCACCTCTCCATCTGTGGAAAAGTAGAAATTGACCCATTATAAACTCTGGATATGGCATACTTTCATTAAAATCAGGAGGCCATTCAATGAATAAAATACCTATATTTTAAAATTAAATTCTGGTTAGTTAACACACAGAGCAATGTTGGCGTCAGGAGTAGAATTCAGGCGTTCGTCACTGGCACACAGCACCCAGGGCTCATCACACCTGCCTCCTGCACACCTGTCCCCCGTCTAGCCCCTCCCCCGCCCTCCTCCCTCCCACAACCCTCAGTTTGTTCTCTATCATTGAGAGTCTGTTGTATTTGTTCTCATCTTTTCCCTCCCCGCTTCCCCTATGCTCAGCGGTTGTGTTTCTTAAATTCCACACATGAGTGAAATCATACGAACATACCTATTTCTGAACCGTCTCGAAGGCCGCCATTAGTTCCTGTTAGGGCGTTCCTGCCTGTGACTTTCTGGGCCGGTTCTCCAAGGGCTATTCTTTCATCAACAACGACTTTTCAAGTCTGTTGGGAAAAGCTCTTTATATATATATTATGGAATAGTATCCCTCCATCAGGAAACTGGTCGTTTAAAAAAAAAAAAGAATAAGAAGCTTAAGTTCCCTCAGAACTCCTTTTTTTATTAAATAAAATCAGTAACATAATAGCAAAAGAAATGCAATGCTAATTGTAATTAAAGGCAACGGATGTTAAGATGTCAGAACGTACACACAGACTTTAACCACCGGGAGCATAACATCAGCTGTGCTATTATTACCACCCGCCCTCCTGCTTAACTGGCTGTTTTCCTAAGTAGGGACCGTTAAAAAACACCATCACAGGGGCACCTGGGGGCTCAGTCAGTTAAGCGTCCGGCTTCAGCTCAGGTCACGATCTCACAGTTCGAGGGTTCGAGCCCCGCGTCGGGCTCTGTGCTGACAGCTCAGAGCCTGGAGCCTGCTTCTGATTCTGTGTCTTCCTCTCTCTGCCCCTCCACCTCTCAAAATAAAGCAAACATTAAAAAAAACACCATCACATAGAGTTCAATGTCATAAACTGTAGTTTAGGCTCTGTGGATGCTTGGGGAGATACAAGGGTGCTCCTTTGGAGAACCTTCTAGAACAGTGGTTTCTCCACGGGTGGTGATTTTGTTCCCCAGGGAGACTCATCTGTAGACGGTTTGGGGCTGTGGGGGGGGGGGTGGGGGGTGAGGAGCGGTTTCTGCCGACACCTCGTGGGTGGAGGCCAGGGAGGGTGTTGAACGACCTCTGGCCGCAGCGCGACCCCACAGCCAGGAACGTCTGGCCCAAAGGTCAAGAACGCCGAGGTTCAGAAACCATGTGGTTGAAGGGATAAAAATTAATATTGCAAAAAACATTAAAATGGCAGCTTGACTTCCAGAATGCTGATTTCCTGGGAAACAAAAGTTTCTCCTCTTGAAACATATCAAAAATGACAACCAATATGTTGGGGGAGGGGGGTCAGGTATGCTCTGGGGACGTGTTTAGCTCATCAATCTGATGGGAATCCCAGCTCGATCCGGGGTCTCAAAAATCAGAAGCAAAAACAACCTCATTCTCTTCTCACCTACCTCTCCTCCGGCCCCCAAACCAAGAGCAGCTGCGTTTTCTTGGGACAAACCACAGACGTGCAGCTGACATGGTGAGCTCCAGACTCATCCCTTGTAGGCTTGAGACTCAGGTCCAACAAGAGATCCCCCCCAACTGCCTCTGGTCACGTCTGGGGGACGTAGGCTAAGGATGCTGTTGATTTCTTTCTTTCTAGTTACCTACATTTCTGAAACTGACTGCCACGGACATGTTACTTGTTAAAAAGAAAAAGGAAAAAAAGCTATTTGTTGACATAAACCCGACCCCTCCCCTGATTGCTTCAGAACCGGCCAAGGACCGTTTCCACCAACTAAGAAACAAACACCATAAAAACTTGGCCCCAGCTGGGTCACAGGGGGATAGTCCCCTTTTCATAGGCGACAAGGTTAGAATTGGGACACTTTCAAGTTCAGCTGTGAAAGGCCAAGAGCCAGCCACAACCTCGGCTTCGCCTTCAAGTCATAAATTAGGGAAAATCCAAAGACCACAGGAGCAGGTGTCTGTTACCATGGAGATGATGCTCTGGACGCTCCCTTGCAGACCTCAGTAGGCGTTGCCTCAGTAAGCCGACCCCAGGGGCGCTTCATAACACCGGACAAAGCAAGTGTCACGGACCCCGTTGCACAGCCGAGGACCCCCGGAATCAGGGCGGAGGCGATGGGTCATGCTGACGGATCAAACTACGTTCTGCAGTCCCAGAACAATATATGACTCTCAGACACAGGCTTTGAGGAGAAAAGGGCCTTTTCGCAAGTGTTCTCAAGACGTTGAACACATCCAGAAGCCCAGGGTGGGTCCCCGTGCCCATCCTTCCACAAGAAAGCTCTGTGTGCCCAGAGTTCTTCACGGGGCCCCACCCCAGATGCACCTCCTGAACCCGAACCCCCGGGGGGCCTGAGAACATGCGAAAGTGACTGAGCCCCGTGGGTGTGGCTGACGTGGGCTCAAATCTGAGCCTCCCCCCATCTCCAATACTTCTAGTGTCTTTTCCTTTTCAGCCCAAATTTCATGGACCTGTGACGTATGTGTGCCTCAGTTTTCCTGCCTGTGAAATGGGGTAACAACATCTCCCATTGAGAATCACTGCAAGAACACAGTAGGTGATCACATGTCAACCCCTCGGATGGGGCCTGGCCCCCGATTAAGGGCTCCTTATGAATCCACGTGGCCGCTTCAGTATTGCTGGTCCAGGCCCTCTTCCGGGGAATCAAAGACCAGCTTCAAAAGGGGTCGATGCACAGACTCTCAGCTCCTCTCCGTGCCTCCTGTTCCTCTCTCCAAGGACAGATTCGTCTTTTTTGCTTTCAAGCAGGACTCCAGCTGCTGGCCCCAGTCTGCCCCGGGCCACATTCCTCTCCTGCCTTCTCCCTTTGCTTCCGCCTTCAGGCGGTTCTCAAAAACAAGCACAAACACAAAAGTCCGTTCCCAGTAGGGACAACCCAAGCATCTCTGGACGACTGAGCAGAAAAACCAAGTGTAGGGCATCCACGCGGTGGAACAGAGTTCAGCCAGGAAAGGAAGGACATTCTGTCACGTGCTGCAACGTGGCCGAAGCTAGAGGAGGGAGGACACGAGCCCACGGCAGGAGGAAAGCCCCCGCGTGACTCCCCTTGCCCAACGTCCCTGGAGGAGTCGGATCCACAGGCACAGAAAGCAGAGGGTGGGTGCCAGGGCCTGAGGCCGGGGCGGGAGGGGAACCGCTGGTTCTCTGGGCACGGTTTCCGATTGTGCAAGACCACAGAGCGTTCAGGGACGGTTTGCACAGCAAAGTAAAGGTGCTTGACACTAACCCACTGTGTGTACCCTTAGAAACGGTTAAGATGCTTGGGGCGCCTGGATGGGGCTCAGTCAGGTCAGGGTCCGACTCTTGACTTCAGCTCAGATCATGATCTTGAATTTCGGGGGCTCGAGCCCCAAGTTGTCAGTGCAGAGCCTGCTTGGGATTCTCTCTCACTCCCTCTCTCTCTGCTCCTGACCACTCTTGCACATGCTCTCTCTCTCTCTCTCTCAAAACAAATAAAGTTTAAAAAAAAAGGTTATGATGGTTAAGTTTCATGTGTCATGCATTTTACCTCAAATAAAAATAAAATTAAAAACAAAACCAAACTTCCCGCAGCAAAGGGCCTCACCATTCCGGGTAGACAAATGGGCACATGTAGGGGGTCCCAGGATGGACCTCATTTTCCCCAACAGACACTCCCTGGTCTCCAGGGGGCGGTCCGGGGCCCCTGCGGGGAGTGGGGTCGCAGTGAGGTTTCTGCAGGGGCAGAAAAAGCCCCTGTGCGGGTGGATCTAGAGACAGGGTGGAAGCCAGCTCCCGGGAGGGAAGGGGCCCTGCGGAGGCCAAGGGGAGGCGGAGAAAGTCAGACGGTCCAAGTGGGAGGGATGAAGCCTGTTTGGGCCCGTGTGAGGCTTTGCCTAGGACTCGCCGGGTTCCCGGACAAGGGCCTTTCAGGCCAAAAACGGGCAGGAAACGCTCAGCCAAACCTGGACCGTCTGGTCTCCTCACTTGGTGAAAGTCGCAGTGATTTCCCAGAGAGAGTGGCTGGAAAGCGGTCCCCACCTGCCTCCCTGCGCCGCCCCGGAAAGGTGGTCCAGCCCGGCCTGGGGGGGTTCCCACGTGGGGGGAGAGCTGCCGCCCAACTTCTGCTCCCTTGAAAACCGCCTCCGTGAAACGCAACCCGGAGTCCATTTAAACCCACTCGGAGAACTTGAACGAATTTAGCCTCACCCGTGAAGACAAACAGAGAATTGTTGGATGGAAATAGAAGTGTGTGCACAGCGGCTCCATTGTCCCTCCTCCCCCCAGAGAGGGCTGTCCCTCACTTATGGCCGCATTGAACGTCCCCGCCCCCCTGCACCAGCACCACCCCCCCCCCCCCCCCCAGCCGAAGGGCCCAGCAAGGGGGTGACGTGACACCGTGATCATGATCATGGGAATCAGCTCAGAAGCTGGTGGGATGGAAGTGAGTCCCAGAGGGTCCTGGCAGGGGGGTCCGGGAGGGCATGGGGTGGGGGTGGGGCAGGGAGAGGCCGAGGGAGCAGGGAGGGGGGGTGCGAGGAGGGAGAAGAGGTGGGAGGCGGAGGGCCCCGGAAATCACAGGGAAGGGGGGCCAGGCTTCCTCGGATGAGGAAGCGTCAGGGGAGGTGGTGGGTCTGTTTCTGAGCTGGGGGGGGGTCGTGACAGCCAGAGCGAGTCTTCTTATCAGATAAGCACTTCCCTTCTCTCAGAAAGGCCCTGAACCCCTTTCACTGATGGGGCCAGCCGGGCAATTGCAAATAGTGCCCAAAAGGGACTGAGGTGGGAGTGGGTGGCCTTGGGGTGCCCCCGTGGGTAGTCTGGGGCGGGGAAGTTCCCCCCACCACCCCTGACAAGGAACCGCCATGTGAAGTGAGGCCTGACGGATGATGGGTGGGTTGGGTTAGAGCCGAGGGGTGGCAGGGGTGCCGTCTAGGCTCGGGGTCTTTTGCACAAAGTGGGGGCCCACGGGATGGAGCAGACAGAAGGGAGCGGCGAGGAAGGAGAGAGGAGGGTGGAGTCAGGCCGAAGGCGAGTCTGGGTGATTCACCTGGTCCGGACCAAACCTGAAGTGTAGACCCCCCCCCCCACCCCACCCGGGAACCTTCTGGAGGACTCCAAGGCAGAGCCCACCAAGCATGCACATCAGCGTAGGGGTTCCTGAGCTGGGGCCCCTGCTGCGGGCTCCCCAGCCGGTGACGCCGGCTCCGGGTCCAGGTCCCTAGGGTTGTGCGAGCTCAGGGAGTGTGACTTCGATTTAAGGACACCAGGGGCCCTTGAAGGAGCCGGAAAGGCAGGACCAACTTGGTGTAAGCCACCTCACACTCTGCAGGGTGAGAAGCAGAGGTAAGCTCGACTTTGACCTTGAACCCACTGCCAGGTAGTGTTGGGAATGGACACGTTAGGCAAGCGTGTGACCCGCCGGGTTCAGAGATGCTTGAGGGGTGCCTTCTCCTCACAGAGCTCTGCGGGGGTCCTGCTTTGGGCACACCAGTGCTAAGAAACCCCTTAAAGAACAATCGTCTCTCGAGTCACACAGGGGGAAACTGAGGCCCAGAGAGGGGCCGGAGGTCAGCTGAGGGCCCACGAACATGACAGAGGCAAGAGCAGGGTGGCCCTCTGGGTCCCCACTTGGAGTCCTTTCCTGAGTCCAAAGCCAGGGCCCAGAGAGCACGTGCGGTCGGTCACAGAGCCTGGAAACCGACCAGGCGGCCCCAAATGTCACGCTGGAGAGGCCGTGAGCTCCGATGGGGGGCGGGGGAGGCGGCCGTGGAGCATCTGAGCCTCGGGACCTCTGAGAACAGACAGATGCCTGAGTTCCGCTCAGAGAGAGGCTCCAGCCCCTTCCTTCTGAGGGAGCAAGGGCGTGTAATTTAAATCTTATTAAATCACGAATCTGGGTCAGTGGTAATTTATAGATTACCTTCATTAACTGGATAAAAATAATCACCAACTCAACAGTGAGTCATAACAGCAATTAAAAAAAAAAAGGCACAGCTTAGCCCTGGTCGGGGTGTGAGGACATGTCTCCAATTATTTCCCGAAGATTCCGGAGATCGACAAAAATCAACACGCACTTGGCCGGAGACAGCTCCTTTTTCTTTTCCCCCTTAATTCTTAAACCCTTTAGGAGAAATGTAATCCATGTGTTTGGGATTTGCTTATGTTTCAATCATCCAAACAGCGTTTCTAAAGCAGCATTTGATGTCCACAAAGGCTTTCCCCATCTTTTTTTAAAGGCCTTTGGTCTCTGAACCAGGATGCCGTCCTGTGCGGGGACGGGGCTCGCTGGTCCCAGGAAGAAGGCTGAGTGGGTGTGTCCTCGCCCACCTCCCCACCTGCCTGCCTGCCCCGGGGCTCGGCCATGGTCCCCGGGGGTCCTCACCCTGGGAAGGCGGCCGCAGAGCAGCTGGTGTCCACGGAAATGTCCAGAGGCTGCTGTCCCCTCAGAAAGGCAGCCTGAGCCTATGAAGCACCTACTAAGTGCCCTGGGTGGTCCTGAGGTCCTTATCACCTCAATGAGGGAGGCGCCTTATCATCCCCGGTTTCTCTAACTGGGACACTGGGGCCAACAGAGCGTAAGCCCGTCAGCGCGGAGCCAGAGGGTGGCCCAGACTGGGAGCCGAGGTCTTACACGTTTTGGAGAAGGCATCTGAAGCCGAGACTTTATTAAACCTGCCAGACGGATTGGGATAAAGGCTGAACATTCTGGGGGCATTAACTGCCCCACACAGGCCCCATTAAGTCCCCCCAGGACTGGGTGCTCCGCCCCTCCCCCCCTTCCTCCCATCCTGTACTTGTGGATCTAAATCGCTTTCCTGTGACTCTTCCGTGGTGTTTTCTTTCAGCCTTTTTTCTACACTTATTTGTACACGACTGTAGGCATTCCGCACATACGATTTCATAGCCTTCTTTTAGCCCCTTAACCTCCCAGGGAGAGTGTTCCCTTCGTGGCCCCGCTTCCCTCACGCCCTGGCCCGCCTTCCTCCGCCCCTTTGGGTGGATGCAGGCTCGCTCCCACGTTTCTGTCGCTGACGTATGGCCAGTCCCCGTGAATGTCCTTGTGCACAGAACCCGAACGGTGGCTTTGGCCTCCGTGTTGATTCTGACACGTTTCCGGTTCCGCTAAAAGAGGGCAAACCGTTCACGTCTCTGGAGCACACGTACCAAGAGGCAGGCCCCCAGCGAGTTCTCGCACTTGTTACTTCATTTAATCGCCCCCACGACACGGCAGATGTGGCTAGAGTCCCCACTCGGCAGATGCGAATCCGGGGCTCCGGGGCGCAGGTGACCCTGCCCCGCGTGAGCCGCCCTGACCGCGCCGTCCGCGGGGGCGCCGTGGCCCCCTCCCTGGGCGGCCGTGAGAAACGGCCACGCGCTCGGTGGTGTAAAACCATAGACGCTTATTCTCTCGCAGTTCTGGGCACTGGAAGTGGAAAATCAAGATGTTGGCAGGATTGGCGCTTTCCGGAGCCTTCGAGGGAGACGCGGGCGCATCCTGACTTGGAGATTCACGGCTCCGCTCTCCGCCTCCTTCATGGCCTGCCCCTCTGCGTCTCTCCGCTTTTCCCCTCTCCTGTTGTGTGTGAGGACACTCGTCACCGGATTTGGGGCCACTCTAATGGGGGACGGTCTCTCCTCAGGATCCTCACCATGATCACGGCTGCAAACCCCTCTGAACAAGGTCCCCGTTACAGGTTCCAGATGGACGTGTCAACCGACAGAAGTTGCATCGCTCCGAAGGGGGTCCCCCTGGAGAAGCCAATTTGCCCACAACTCATCCTGCGGCTTCCTCCCACGGACGTCCGAGGACTTACGTGATCTCGCCAGTCCGGCTGAGTGCCGTTAAAAGAGCAAATCCCACTCAGCCTGGACAGATTGACCTTGACCAGCTGTGTGACCTGTTTGACCTCCATTTCCCCCCCCCGCAGTAAAACAGGGTAATAATAGACCCCCTGCCAGGGCTGCTGGGAGTGACCTGAGTCAATACAAGTAAAGCATTTACAGAAAGGCCTGGCACACAGGAGGGGCTCAAAAATGCTACATCGGGTCCATGGTACTTACTAATTTAACATGCATTTGTTGAGCATCTACTATGTGTTAAACATTTTCCTGTGTCAAGAAATCCAGAAGAGGGCCAAATGAGCTCACTGCCTGCAAGGACCTTCCACTCCAGGGCAGGAGAGAGGAACTAAGCAGCCCGTGTGCGATGAGATGCGAAGGAGAATGAGAGAGGGCGCGAGGTGGAGAGTGCTGGGTAGGGGTGGGGTGGCGCTTTAGGTGGCGTGGGCAGGCAGGGCCCCTCAGGGGGTGAGGGTTGAACAGAAACTGGAAGGAGGGAAAGAAGGAGGGAAGGAGGGAAGGAAGGAAGGAAGGAAAGGTGGGTAGGAGGAAAGGAGGGTGAGAAGGTGATGGAAGGAGAGAGGAGGGAGGGGGAAAAGGGAGGAGGGAGGGGAAGAGGGAGGAGGGAGAGAGGAAGTGGAG